>NW_020450708.1:432257-757778 GCF_003343035.1 Apteryx rowi
CCCGTCGGGGCAGCCCCGCGGCCGCTTCCCCCGTCGGGGCGCCGGCTCGGGGCTTTACAAACGAGGTGCAGCGCCCGGCTTGCAATTCCGGGGAGGGGGGAAAGGGGGTTGCGTCCGCTCCTTTTTGGAAGACCGACCTGAGTTTTATGCCTAGTAAATAATATTTTATTGCCTTTGGTTTACTGTGGCATTTCAATTATCCCCTTTAGGAGTCTGCAAACTGCGCGGGTTAAAGGTCATTTCTCAAATCGCTAGAATTAGTAAAGAATAGCAGAAAACTGTAAAAGGGGGAGGAGCCGCGCA
The DNA here is from genome assembly GCF_003343035.1 of Apteryx rowi. Taxonomy (NCBI): domain Eukaryota; kingdom Metazoa; phylum Chordata; class Aves; order Apterygiformes; family Apterygidae; genus Apteryx; species Apteryx rowi. Next base: position 432,561 of record NW_020450708.1, read on the forward strand.
GTAAAACAAGAAAGATCGCCCGAAATAAACTAATAAAGAGCCCCGAGCTGTTTACCTCTCACATTTGTATTCCCGAATGATGTTTATCATCATGTAATTGCATAATGTCATCGGGCACAGGCAAACGCCTAGTCGGGACGATCAGTGCAGCCAGCCAGCGCGCAGAGCTATTAGCAACAGCTTGGCAATGCGCAAAGCCAACACCAGATCATTTTCGTTGCTGGGATTCCTACTCGTTGCTTTTAAAAAAGAAAACCGAACAGGGAATTTATAAATCACGGGCAAATTTTCAAGCCATGGCGCATAGAAGTGGAAATCAAGGGCAGAAATCCAAACATCCTGCAAGGCTTTAAGAATTTTAATTTCTCCTCGCTATTTAAAACAGCTGGGTGAAGCTAGAGGGGGCAGGAGGGAGAAGTATTGACAATGTCACAGGCAGTTGTGCTGCTCGAGCCGTTGTTGTCCGCGTTTGCTAGCAGTGGAGCTCCCGAGTTAACTGGGTGATCATTCGGGTGTGTTTTGCTGCTCATGGCGGAGTGTTTGTATGAGAAAATTTAGGAATGCTCAGAGTAATATAATAGGAAACCCAAAAATACGGGTAAATATCCCAACAGCAGAAGCCTGCAACAGCAACGTTGCAGGATTTTACAGATGAAGGTCTGCTATAGGTCTGGCAGTTCAACCAATTCTTTGCAAGATGGCAACACGTTATTTCTGGTCTTTTAGGTATGTTTCTATCGTTTTTCTGCAGAGTAATGCATTTTAACAAAGGACTAGTCACATGCATGTGTTCATTTTAACATACTCCTGAACGATTTATACCTTTACACCGTGGCCAATGGCAAATATCCAGTCAGGGGCTGGTAGACACATTTTTCCATTAAGAAGAACCCATCTGGGAGGCAGAACTTTCTAGAGAAGAGGGTAATTTGCTGTATCTTTTTACTTCATCTTGACATTTGAATATATAATATAGGCATTATTATGCATGTTGCACCAAACCTTTGTGGAGGCATAGCCCATTTCCAGCTGCTTCAGTATTACTATGCGCGGTCTGTCTGCATACATGCTTTTGCAGGGTGTGGGCCATACATGATACCACAGTGTCCGTTTGACAAAGTAAACGTGCCATGTTGCTTCAAACACGTAACCTGCGCGCTGCCCACCAGCACATCTGCTCCAGGGACGGCCTCTTTTATACTAAGCTCCTGTGGGCTTTATATAACTGCCTTGAAACCATGTATGCACTTCTCTAAGGTTATTTTCTTTCCCCAAACATGCAATTGCTTTCTTCTGCAGACCACTCTGTCATCTAAAAGATAGCTAAACTACAAAAAAAAATTGCCAGAGGTCACAACTGTATACCAACTCTTGCAATAATTGTTATTTTCCTAAATCCTCAACCACTTGAAGCAAGAAATTGCATGAACTCTCTCTTTTTAAATAATTGCTTTATGTTTCCAGCTTGCATGACTGCTGAAGGAACTGGGACAAATTAAGAGGCTAGAAGACAAAGAAAGAGTATGGATATCTTTCTCCCTCCTCCCCCCCCCCCCCAATTTCATTTTTCAAAAAGCATTTGGGAGTAGCCACTAGAGAAGAGGAAATAGGGAGTCCGGATTAGCATTCATCTGTACCAGGTTAAGACCTGCTATAGATGCAGTGAGATGCAAATAAGAGACAGCTGGACAACAAGAGCAAAGTTTACGGGGTAAAGAAGTCACACAAATTCTAGTACATCTATTTACAAATCTGCAAAGTCTGTACAGATATATATACCATTTATATACGAACTGATGATAACTATAACTACTTGTTATTACTAGTAATGCATAGCATAACAAGTAGCCCCCTCAAAGCATTCAACATCCGTTTACATTATCAGCCAGAGAGAGACAGGCGTGGACTCATTTTTGTTTTTAATGTGCGAAGCGCAGGTTTGTTCTTTTTGCTCCATCCTACTGAGATCTACTGAAACAGCAGCCCGGGTACCACACGTTTGTGTGTTGGGTTGTGGAGAAAAATAAAGCTATGAGAAAATTCTTTATGAAGATGAGAAATAACCGTGAACGCTGTTGAAGCCGGATGCCAAGCAGGTGCCGCTCCTGGGGACGTGGGCATCGCCTGCTGGGCGCTGAGGCCAACGGCACGGGCACAGGCCAACGTGGAAGATGGTCGAAAAAGCCCTCGCACAAGAGCAGGTAAAATTGAGTTTTCCTGCCCTCGGTAATGTGTTGGAGTTAGGGATATTACAGGAAGGAGTAGCCCATGAGCAGTGGCCCACGAGAGCGCTGGCGGCACCAGGCAGAGGGGGGTCTCCTGCTCTGGCCGTATTCCCACTCAGCTCCTCCTGGTCCGTGCCATGGTCCGGCAGCGGCTCTTGGGGCATCAGCACCGGCCAAAGAGGCAGGAGGCTCGTGATTTTTCGCCGTTCCCAGAAGGCAGCTCCTTATTTGTGCCCTAACCTGTCGCAGGCACGTCGAGCTCAATAAGCCAAAGGTGCAGGTGCTGATGCCACTACAGGTGTCTTACGGAAGCGTTTAAGGAGGACATAACCCTCCCACAGCCATCAGGACATGGGAAGGCTTGCTAGACCTCAGTCTGATGTATTAACAGAGACCATGGAAAGGGAGCTTCTGCCCTTTTTTTGTTTTACCTCCGGATTAGCGAGGTTGCTGAAGGCGATTATCCTAGGGATAACTTGTGCCCCCAGTAGCTTTGGCTGCTCCCCCCGCAGCCAGCCTCTCTCTCCGGCAGGCGTCTCTCCGCTCGCGGGCGGCGGGTCTCTGCCCCAGTGACACCGCTCTCGCCAGCATCCCAGCCATCCCCCCGCTGCCACTGTATGTCAGTGGAATGTTTCAAGTAGTGAGTCTGGTTTACTTAAAGAATAGTGCTTTTAGGGGAATAATACTTTGCTTTGTTTCCATTAGGACCTTAAAAAAAAAAAACGTTTATGGGAAGAAAAATAAACAATCCCACCACCACTCCTTAACAGCAGAGTACTTTCCCTCTCCTAACGCTACCAGTTCCTTCTCTCACGGAGGCCAAAGGCACCTCCCCTAAGCTCTAGAGGGCCCTTACCCCGTTCTCCTGAGCGGCCTGAGCCTAGCTGCCCCCAGCCCGGGCGCGCGCACGCACATGCACGCACAGAGCTGCAAGCGGAGCTGAGCTGAAATGCCGCGGCAGCAGGGAGAGCGTGCACGGCAGAGAACGGGGGCTGGCAGGACGAGTCCGTTTGCCAGCGTCTGCCGGTATCACTCGATTGCACGTGACCATCCTGCGGCGGACCCGCGGCAGTGCTCAGGTCTCTGCCTTGCGCGGTGTTTCCGGCCCCTGGCTGCACCCGCCGCCGGCCGTCGGCACGGCAGACCCCCTGGGGCGACCCCCGCTCCTGCGTTACGTCCCGAGTAGGCTGCTCGGGTGTGCAGGGAGCCCGAGACGTAGCTTGGGGCTGTGACCGTGGTGCACCGCAACACTTGCTCTGCTTTGGAGATGTCACTCCTAGCTTAGGAAACTTTTTAATCGTATTTTCTGCCCGCTGTATTTTCATGGTACTGCTGCGCCATGCTCATGACCCACAGGTGACTAGGAGTCTCAGGAGGTTTTACGGGTGGCAGACCAGTAGACCATGACTGAAACGAGTAGTGGGCATGAATTTACATGAGGCGAGGGGAAGAGAGGTAAGGACACTATAGCCTTCCCAGGAGCGTGACCCCGTCTGAGACACGCTCCTGCCACGGTCACAGCTGCGCGGCTCTCCGGGGCTGTGTCCCCTCCTGCACAGCACCGCTCACCGATTAGAAATTAGGCCTGAGTTTATAGTTGTAGCGATTTTAGATCCCCAAACTCTGCACGGCTCAAGGAGGAATGTAGGTGTACACTGGTGGGTGCTCTGACCTGAAATGTCACTAGAGATTTCTTTAAATGTGTACGCACACACACACATCATCAGGAAGGCATGTTTGAGAGAGAGCAGGGAGCTTGCTCAGCTTCACACTTATCTTAGAGACTACTTAGATAATTCATCATTTCCCTAGGACTAAAGATATGTCACAAGCCAATGTATATTTGTCCATGACTGCTTAGAGCCAATATAATTCTGAGCATAGCTATCAAACTAAGCACCATGAACAACACATCCAATGCATTTAACCCCATCTTTCAAGTTCCATAACAGTTTGTGAACTGCCCTTGATTTTTACTAGTTTATTTGTAATATACTGCATTGCTTGACAACTCATTTTACAAAGATATTTAAGGCCTAGATTAATTTTGAACTTTTCTTATCAAGTGTTTGATTAGACGAACTCTGTGACTTGTTGCCCCAGTGATACTATGCCTATTTTTTCATGGAATGATTAAGGTACTGTTTCAGCCCTACATTTATTTTCCTCAGTTTAAATGAAAGGTGTGAAAGCCTTTAGAAGATGGACACTGACGGTGCGAATGTTTGCACACAGTGAATAACGCAAGGATGCGCTGACAGCACAGCCAAGAGTCCAGGCAGAGTAGTTGGTCTCAATACTCTTTACAGACTGGGTGTAACAGCCACATGCAGAGACCTGGCACTTAAGGCAAGCGTCTCCCCTGCTAAAATCACTGAAGTCACTTCCCAGGGCTTGGGGAGTTGTTGGAAATTCACTTTCATGGACCCATCTCTCATTCTCTTCCTCACCTTGTGGGGAGCGATCTGACAAAAAACGCTCACAGTGTAATCTTGGAAGAAAACAGAGGACAGGGACTTTGACTGGGCTTCAAGGGAACGAGGTCTGTGACTCCTCCATGGGGTCTCCCTTCCCTACTGAGAACTCACCTCCCGTGGGAGAGCATCCCCTTCCTCCCTGACCGTCCGGTCAGAGAAGGTGGCAGAAGCCCTCGGTCCCCGCACACCCGGGGGCTGCAGCTCTGCTCCATCCCCAGAACGACACTGAACAAGTTACTGCTGGCCAGGTCCCTGAGGACTTCAGTTAATACAGCTGGGGTCTAGTTAAAACACATCCCTTGTGTCTTGTTTTTTTTTTTTTTCCTGCACACCAGGGACTATTCCAGTGCGACTGCAAGCACCGTTGTGGTCAAAAGCATATCCGACCTTCCAGACAGGACCTCGCAACGACGTGGCCAAGGGCTGCTGCAGAGAGGCATCTGCTGCTCTCCAGCCTGCCTGGTGTCTGGTATGTACCAAAGTCCACAGCCTGTGCCTGTGCGACAAGCTGCTTCTGATTCTTGATTCAAAGGCAGAGAAAAAACACATGAGCATCTTACCATGCTGTCGCAATGCTGATCCCATGAAGTTGATCTTCTGTTCTTCCTAACACTACTGAACACTGTAAACTTTTTTGTAAAATAGCTGTAGCCTTGCTTCTGGGAGAGCATGACAGGAACTCATTACTGGCCTTTGAATGCCCAGCCCTGCCTCGCTGGCATCTGTCCTGCTCACAGCATTTCCTCCATCCAAGCAGTCTCTAATAACCTTTAATTCAAAGCATAGTGGTGACTCCATGATATCACTTTTAACAAAAACAGCCAAGCAAAGTCCCAGCTACAAATGCAGCCACTTAATTGCTTGATGACAGTCATCCTGCTTTAATTGATCTACTTGTCTTTACCATGGGTTGCCAGGTTAGCAACTTTTCTTTACTTAAGCATCTGTTTTGCTAATATCTTCATAAAATACTTCCTTCCAGAACTTCTGAGGCTCACGGGATAACTTACTCGTAGTAGAGCACGATTTACTGAACTACTGCTTGTTGTAGTGAATTTCATAGGAAAAAAAATCTCAGCTATTTGTGCCAGGCTTTATCCAGAACATTTGTTGTATTTTCCTGATAGACTACATATATTTCTATATGATGCTAGAAATGCAAGGGCTACTATCCTATATAGTTTTCAAGGAAAAGCGTTACTTGTTTCAGACGGTCTGAGGAAGATGAAGAACGGGGGGAGGCAGGGAGGGCTTGAGGAAGAGGTAAGGTGAGCAGCAAAGACTGGTCTATCTATTATCTCATAGTCCTGCTGCTTTAACAGTATATTCATTCCCCTCTTCCTGAACAATCTGATGTTCACAGGGCAAGAGAAGAGATATAAAAAAAGGGAGAAAAACAAGGAATAATAAAGAAGGGGAGAGCAGATTTGTTTCCATCGTCTTGTGACTTGTTTTGACAATGTGTTAGGAAGCTCTTGTGATGGCCGCTTTGCCACAAGCAGGCAATCTGTGAGGTTATTCTCCATTTATTTCCCAAAAAGCTGATAGTATTTCTTCCCTATCCTACAACACCAGCTTGTGTTCCTTTAGCAAAATATTCTCAAGTTTTTCATTATTTTCTGTGTACCTCTCCTCTTTAGCAAAAAGATGGCTTAGCTATAAATCCCAGCCTGATTCCGTAGGTAGAAAAAAGGATTCTAGCATTTATATTTTAAAAGTCACTTAAATAGTTAAATGTGTGACACAGCAAGGCTTTCTTCCACTAAGCAGGCAAGGTGCTCCCCTTCAAAATACTGGACTTTATACTTGTCGTTTGTACTGGAATGAATATTGACAGCCCTGTCCTGAGACAAGGATAGTTTTGGGGAGAGCATTCCTTGTCTGAAATATAATTTGAGCAGTATTTTATTATACTGTGACCCTGTGGGTATACAATCAAGAGGGGCTCATGGGGTTTAGTTCAGCTGATTATGGAACACAGAGCAGAATATAGCCTGTGACCTCTGTAAATGATCACATATTTGACTTTTGGATAAGAAGTCATCTAGTCATAAATGATTTATCTAAAAGATTCTATCTGATCTGAGACTAAGCTTCACTCAGCTGCATTAACAAAGCATGTAACAATTTATAATTTTCACATACTGTACTACTTTAGAAAATATATTTACATTTTATATTTTTTACATATATCTGGACTGGATTTTGAAAGTTAATTCAAAGTGAAATCAGATTTTTAAAATATTTGTTTAAAAGCTCTTCCTAAAAATCTGGTGTTCATTTTAAGTAGATATCCTGTATTTAATATGAATTGTTAATGTTGTCTGTGTAGCATAATTGCAAAACTATACTAAGATGCAGCACTGGAAAAAAGTGTCCTTTTCATCTAATTCCTGTGGTGCAAGTAGGATGTGCATAACATCAAAACTCTCTTCAATTCCCATTTTATTTATAACATGGTTTAAGGAAGCAGCTTTCAAATGTTTTGAATATGCAAATAGGAAGAAAGCAAAATAAAAACATCTGATTTTTAAATTTGAAAACCATCCCATTCCCCTTATGTTTGACCTTCATGAAAGTAGTGGGCTATCATACATCAAGGCACCATTATTTCCAGATGAATTACTCAATTAAAATATTCTATATTTACTTTGTTTTCTGTCTGCAGTTTAACGTCTTTGCCTCTAAGTGATCTGAATTCTTCTCAGAACTGGATGTGGTGTCAAGGGCCAAAAAGTCAGTTTCAGAAAATACATCTTCAGGCCAATTTTTCTCTGCTCACCCAAAGTTTAACAAATGTGCAAGGTCAAATTTGTCACAATTAGTATTTGGAAGTAAAGAACTGAGAAGGAAAAATAATCATCAGGCCAAACTGACTAGAAAAATGAACTCGCTGAAGAACAGGTATTTCTAAAGAACTTTTAAAGAACTTCTAAAGAGTTTTAAAATGTTCTGATTTTCCTCATCTCTGGGTTGTTAAGGATGGTGACCTCATGGGTATTTGGAAAATTGTACAAGGTTTTCTGTACTTCAGCCTCTGTCCTGCAAGATGCTGATTATATTCACGTCCTGCAGCACCCGGTGGAAGGAGAGCGTGAAGGCGAAGAAGTTCACTTAACATCGCACAGGGTGGCACCCATGGATAACCCATGGCTCGAGCATAGGTGTAATTTCAGTCACTCTTACCTCAGGGCCCTGCTGCAGACCTTTGCCATGTACTGCAAAGTCCTCTGGGCACCCTGGAGAAGGTGGCGAAGCAGCAGAAGAATCAGAGGACTCTTAAAAAGAAGTTGTCAAAGACTGTATATGGCACCTCCAAGTGAGGAGATTGAGGAGTGAAAAATGTACATGGCAGAAGGTAAAAAATGTACATGGCACAAAGTAAAAAATGTCAGTCCCGTATGCCCGTGTGGCTGCAACGGAGAGGAACAGCCAGAGTGGCAACAAGGCTTAAACATCTCAACGCCACAGTCCTGCGCGCGGATTGCTATGAAAAGGGAACAGTGTGACTATGAGCGTAAACATGAGCCCCAAAAGATTTATAATTGATTTCAGGACCTTAGTCCTGTAAAACTTGCTCTTATGAGTAATTTTATTCTTCTTCTATAAGCTATGTAGCTAATTACAGCCAAAAATGCCAAGCACTGACACTCCTTACTCACTTGAGAAGAACCATATTCTACGAGCAATTCCCTCGGACTTTGGTAGTATTACTCATGGAAAAGGGGCGCTGCTCCTGGTATCTGGTTTTAAATTCATAACCTGTTTCAAAGACACCAATGAATATAATACCATTTATAGTTAGATTAGTAAATAGTTCTCTGTATTTTAGCAGCATAACTATATCCAGTGTAATATGCTTCACATAGAAGGAAGATTATGAGATATTTCAATTGATTAGCTGTAAATTGCAATGACTGCTGGTAATCTTGCAGAAAAATTAAGCATACCTGCCCAAAACTCAGGCCTGAAGAAGAGGCTTCCGCTAAAATGTTCGTGTTTTTCTAACCAAGAACAAACTCCTTATCATATGAGCTGGACAGGTCTTTTCCTGTAGTTTTCAAACCTCGATGTTTTATTGACCAAACTCCTTGCTTTAGACTTGAGCTCATGTTCTCCGAGGAAGTACAAGTGGTAATTATGCAAGTCTTTCCTTCCCTGTCATAGGCAACATTCACAAGGGAGATTTACAACCTTCAGCTTCCAGATATGGAGCCTGGTTGTTTAACTTCAGTGAAAATAACTCTGACACGGTGAATGGCATCAGAATTGGAACAGCTCCTCTAGCAACTGGCTACCTGGAGAGACCTGGGAGTTTGTCATTACATTTTTCTTTTCTTTCCTTCCTCTAAACCCTAACTAAAAGATTGGACATATGTTATTTTGTTTTATGAAACAGACACCTTAGATATAATGTGTTTTAATCCCGGAGGCAATAGCAAGAATCAAATTAACCTATAGACTGACTGATACTTATTCAGTCTTAAAAAAAATCTTAGGAGAGAGGTTAATGTAATGTAGAGACACAATAAGGACAGACTGTGTTACGAGTTGGTAGGAGCAGAGTGCTGACCTAGAAACACGATCAGCCCAACTATAAACAAAATGCAGTGCAAGGGAACTTCAAAAATGAAACTTAAGGTGCGCTTTCTTATCACGAACCCTTCAGAAAGTCAGGCAGTCGGTGCATCTAAATTACATTTAGCTCAAATTCTGATAGACAGAGGAAATGGTTTGGCTTCATGCTGCTGTAAACATACACAAAAAGAAGCAACTGGGGGACAGTCAAGAACTCACTGGAAGTCAATAGCCCTTCAGTTCACTTCAGTAAACTTTGGGTTAGCCCCTCCACGCGCACCCTTGCCATGGCTGGCGCCGGTGCTGCCTTCCCGCGTATGATTGATCTAAGAGCACGGTAGGTACCGAGGGCAGGAGAGCAACGCACAAGGAATATGGCTGGTCCCATAATGACCAGGTTTCTGTGACCCTTGGTGGACTGCAGTAAGGATCTTTTTATTAAAACAAAACAAAATAAAACTGAAAGAGCTCCAGGGCAGATCTGTGCTCTCTTTTGGCCTGTGTTAACCTCTAGCCAGAATCTGGCCATTTAAAGAAATGTACCTCAGCTGTTTTTCTTTATTTTTAGAAGTTTAAAATGAAATGTAAGGCCCATAATAAAATGCATATGAGGACACAAATCAATAGACTTGAGAATGCTGTTAAGAACTATTCCCACCATATAGGTGTTCATTAATAAGAGTGTTTTCCTCATGAAATTCAGAAAATAATCTTATTTTATGTATGTTGATGTTTGTGATATTATTTCTATGGTAACCAAAGCAGTAAATGTAGCAATATTAAGAAACAACAATCAAGAAAAAATTTTCTTGCAGAAGAAGTCAACTAAGAGCCTAAACAGAGGTGTTTAGATGATAGTGTAATTTGCTATAATAAATGTTTTGCTGCATATTTGGCAAGCCCTGGATAACTCACTCATGAGTAATGCATTTGTCCAAAATACATTCAAAAAAAAAAAAAAAGAAGTTAGCACACTGCATTATCATACATTCTGCGCAGATATTTCCTTTCTGCTTATTTCCCCACGACAGGAACACTTCTCACTGAACTCAGGTTAACTGAAGATTGGTAGTTATTTCTCTTAGGTCGCAGAGCCTTTTGAATGTTGGTTGGGCGATGCAGAGCCACACATCATCAGTCCTTTGCTATCTGGAGCCATCTAACTTGGTTGTGCAGCCTCCCACACGCGTCTCTGCTGTCTGCTCCATCTGGAGTTAGCTGGCTGCTCTCCTCCGGCCCCGCACTCCCAGAGCGCGGCCCGGGCTGCCTTGCCAGAACATCTGGTGTCTACTGGCTCCTCTGGGGTGCATACCCAAAGCACGGCCTTCTCAAAGTTGGACAGCCGCCTCCATTTGAAACTGCACTAGTTCAAAGTTCTTGGATTTGTCCAGAGACTTGTAGACACATGGGAATATGTTGTATAACTATCTGTAATGAGGAATCAAGTGCATATTTCAAAGTGATACATTCATAGTCTTTGGGATGCGCTGACATTTTTTTCTAATCTTCCCCTGCGTCAGTGGTGATCTGGCTTTAGAATAGTCTCATTCTGAACACAGACTCACTTTGAAGGACAAGAAGTGGAAGAAATGTAAAACCAAGCAAAATAAGCCCTTGATTCTGCAATTGCATCCATGCTGCATCGATGCCTCCAGGCTATACACAATATGTAACGATGTGTGGCAGGCTACTCCTGGTGAAGGCAAAGGTTGCCTCTTGTTTGAGAAGGGAGGTGCACAAAATAAGGTCATTCTATGCTTGCAGAAGTAAAATCTATACAGCAGCCCCCGCGTCTTCAGCTGCTCTTTTCATATATGGGTCAAATTATGCCCTGGCTCTATGTAGGGCTCCTGCTGACTCCATAATGGGGAATGCGTTACTGCTTTAGAGCTGACTTGGCTTTATTTGGAATGATTTAATACATTAGTTATTAAAGGTCTTGTGTTTTGGAGAAGCAATATCAACAGGTGAAATACAGTCATGAAATTCTTTGACACTTTGTTTTGTACTTTCTGACAGGTTTCTGCACAAGAACATAATGTAGCAATACATAATTAGCGTGTTTTGTTCAGAATCAAATCCTGGACATGGAGCACACTATGAACAGCCAGGAGCAGCAGTAGGAGTTCTGCAGTTGACTTCAGCCAACTGATCCTGACATGGAGCTGTTTGGGGCTCTTAGACGGTGTCTGAACTGACACGTTGGCTTGAAAGGCAAGGCTACACATGACTTCATACCCCAGGTTGTCCCCTGCTGCTTATATGTTGGCTTGCTCAAACCTCAAGCAACTTTGGCATACGTCTGCAGTGAACCAGAAAGGTTCTCCAAGGAGGGAACTTCACGCTCCGAAGCAGATGACTCTCGTTCTGGGTCCCTTCGATAGGGTTGGAGGAGCTGCTCGACTCTGCGAACTTGACCCTCAACCGGAGGCCAGCTCCCAAAGCCAGCACAAGCACGGCTTTACCGCAACCACGGAGCTGCCCCTGCGGCGCTCCCCTCCCTGAGGCACCCAGCAGACACCCAAAGGCACTGACCCTACCACTTCTCCTTGGACCTCAGAGCCCCTTGCTACGGAGGTGAAAGGGGAGTCCTTGCTGAAAACAATTTTATGGAAAGCAGGGATCAAGAACATAACGTAGCATACAGAATTAGTACGTTTTGTTCAGGATCAAATCCTGGACCCGGAGCACAGTATGAACAGCCAGGAGCGGCTGTAGGTGCTCTGCAGTTGACTTCATCCAACTGATCCTGGCATGGAGCTGGCATGGAGGGATCAAGAGCCTTTTAGAGTTTCCCCAATTCAGCTGCCTTCCTCCTGTTTGGCCTTGGTGCAGAGCATTGGCATTTTCTGTGTTCATCACAGCGCAGAGAGGCAGGAGCTGCCTTTGAAAGCAGGAAGTGATTAACTATAAAAATAGCATTAAAAAATGGGTGCTTCAACTGGAGCGGGATGGAGTCAGCTGTTATGAACACTGTCTGAACACACCAAGACAATCCTGAATAATTACAGCAGGTCTACAAAGAAGATGATATAAGCAATTGCTACTCAATTCATAGTATTATGACTCAAAGCTAGGTAGACATAAGTAAAATACACAAATAAATGTATATGTAGCTGTAGTTAAAAGTGAAACTTAATATCCTATGTTAGTACATAGTACTCTCTTACCAAGAAAACTAATTTATAGGTAAAGAAACAGAGCTTAAAACTATGAGACTGTGTGTTTTCAAATAACCTAACTAAAATGCATATTTACTTACCTTTTCTTCTCCTGCTGTGTGTGCACTGAGCTGGTCCAGGGAGTTCTATGAGGTAAGAAATTCCTGTTCAACAAAAGTTCCTTTTCTAAAAAAAGTGAACATAATGGAAAAGGGGAACCACTTACCAGGCAGCTGAAAAAGGAGCTGACTGTGCAGAGAATTTCACACCTTATGGCTTTTGGTCAGTAAAGTACATAAACAAAATGTAATTTTCTATGCAATTACAGAGGGTCACACAAAAATATTATGTTTTAGAAATCCACTCAAAAGCATATTGCTGTCTAAGAGCCCAATCCGGAAAATGGTTACTCACTTCAGTAAAGTTGCTTGTAAGCATTTCTGGGAGTGGGGCCTAGGAGACATTTTCCTTTTTATGCTTTCTTAAACAGTTTATGTGATAGTAACAACAGGAAGATAAATTACTTTGAATGGTAGCAATTAGAGAAATAAGGAGTGTGATAGATTTACCATGTGGAAAAGATCTCTCACACATTTTCTTACAGTCATTAAACCTAGTTTTAATGACACAACACTGATTTCAGAAAGAAACAAAGTTTATTTGATGAATATAAACAAGCTGATCAACACTGAATACTTCCCATACACATGATAACAATGTTATGAACTCTAAATACCTTGGTACTTTACACTTCTACTAGACATTAAATTACAAATGACTGTCTAATACATGCCCACTGGTAATTTCTAGGAATTCCTTAGTTTCATATCAATGTCCTTAACCACATATCAATATCACAATCCAGAACATGCCACTCACTTCAAAAAAAATATTACAAGAAGCACTATCAAATGAGGATCTAAGATAAATAGGGAATACTGACCCATTGCTGCAGAACATCACATTCAAACATCACTCTACACAAAAAAAACATTGCAGATATAGTTTGTGTCAACACATCTGAGGTCTTTTCATAAACACTGTTTAAAAAGTAAATTGAAACCCACTTTCAAATGAAAGTCAATGTGCAGGTACGTGCATACTGGATACACAAAATTCATTAAATACAAAATTCATACTGTACATTTAAACGAAAGAAAGAATGTGCAGTACAAGACTGATCTCACATTAAAATAATAATCATCATCTTAAACGTTAACCAAAAGTTGGTTTGCTTCTTTACGCTTAGAGGGGGGAAAAAAACTACCAAACATTGCTCAAATAAAATATTCTCCCAACATCACAGTGTTTATTGTAAACCCCGAGATTCTATTTTAGTATATGAAAAGATTTTCTCCAAACATCATAGAGTATCACATGAAATGAAAGAAAAAAAAAAAGAATGCTAGACAAAATTTTCCTCATTAGGGGCTAAATTGTAGGCCCTGATAAAAGTTTAGCTCAATACTCTTACCAACATGAGTGGAGCAAAAATGCCCCTAAAATAACATCTGTGACAAAATTGGCACATACATATAAATATCTAACTATACAGCTTTGTATTTGTGACCCTATTTTCCCCTAGTTTATTTCCTACTTCAAGTATTCAGTTGCAGAGTTAAGGTAAAGACCTGATTGTAAGAGACACAGAGGATTGTCCCCTACTGCGACAACAAATTTGTCATGAGAAACTAGTTTTGTTGTCTGAGTTTCCAAGTGCAACATTTGTCATATGTGCTAAATAAACTCCCAAGAGCTCTGCTGTTTCAAAAACAAAGATCTAAAACACCATTGATAGTTAAAGGACAAACTTTTTAAACATGAATGAAATTTGGATTATCTATGCTATACTAATTCTATACATTTTATTCTATTTACTGAAGACAGTAGCATCCAGCAGGACTCCTGCTTGAATAAGTTGCTCTTTGATTGCACCAAGAATTATGGTACAAATAAATAAAATATCATCTCTAGACAATCATTTTAAAGGGGTTACTATATGTATGGCTCATGTAGGATGATTAGGGTTAATTGCACCACAGTTTCAAAAAATAATTTTTCTAAATTCAGTGCAAGACTTCAGGAATATCCATTTAGATATTTTCTTTTTACAGCAGCAAAGAAAAACTACTAAGGATTAAGGCCACCCATGCTTAAATTTATTGTTTGTCCTTTAAAAATGCAGATATTCCAATCCCACTCACATCAGCACGGAAGTATTTCTTCCACGGACAAAAAGATGCCTCAATAAAACAGCCAACCATTTGCACATGTTTGCCAGACTGACTGAAAATGTTCATGGAGTCACAAGGATCCTCTCCTTGAGAAGCGACAGAGATTTGACTATCAATCAGTTATATTCTCTCACTGAATGTAATGACTTCACATTTGTATTTTTCCTTGCATGTGCTTTACATTTATTTTACTAGATATATTTTGTGGATACAAACAGCCTTTAATTGCTATTTGTTCATTGGTATTTTCTTCTTTAACATCTAAAATTCATTGGGATCCATGATGAAGACTGTTTTTCAATACAGAAACAATAACAAACAGTTCCTCATTTACAGGAGACCTAGTGCATATACTGTATTCACAGCAATTTTATCTTTATTTTTATTTTTTTAATGAGTCCCAGCTTTTATTATTGAAAACCTGTATGCATTTGGATGGTAAAAGGTTGATACATCCTTGTGTACATGTCCATATATATACATATGTATTTATATAATCCTCAAGCTTTTACCATCCAGCAATAGATACATCTTGTACATTATCTTAAATTTATGATCAAATTAGATGTCCTATGCATTGTCAGAGACACACACCATATTTTCATAAAGCTAATCTTTGCCATCAGTTATTAGTACCAAATATTGATTTCATTTCCAACCTGGCCCAGAGCTTAATACCGGTTAAACTATCAATGTTATTTTTTAATTATTATTTTTTTATCAGTAGATATAAGAAAACAGAGGAGGGTAAAGGCTTGGTTTTTATTTTTGGAAAAGCCCACATCTAACTGGGGGTAAGATTAATGCCAACACCCTTATATAACATTTTACTAATACCTCTCTGATAATCTAGTGCAATAGAAGTGATACTTTAGAATAGACTAGGTAAAATCAGCAAATGCAGATACCACACCTAAAAGAATCTGAATTACCTATTAAAAATCAATATCAATTTACCCCAAATTACTTAGAAAACCTGTTTAACTGAACCTCATTAAACAATAATACTCTGAACAGATGGTTTCTTTGTGAAAACAGAATAACTTACAATACCCACTAAAGACAGAAATGAAGCTCTTGCAATTTCTGCTTCAGTCTCCTTCATTATTTTCCAAAGTATCTAATTTCATAACAGACTACAAGAAATAAGGGAGAAGATGTCAATTAATGCCACATTTCATTAGATATCAACCTTAGCATTCCTTTTCTGCATCTGTGATCTTCTCCAGGATATGGTCATGTTTGGAGATCCAATGCAATAGATTATCATCGTAACACTCCGGCGACACATTTTTTTCTTCCTCTTTCACTAGCTCCTCTGACAGCTGTAACGAGGGAACAAAATATTCCAGTTAATAAAATATTTGAAGCATATAAGCAATCCTAGTTCTCATCAAGTCAAGCTTCTTACAGACATCAATGGATATTTTGTCTTTCAAGGGACTAAGGATTAGGTATGGACTTTAATTAGTCTTGAACCTGCTTGTTATGTTTATAGGGTGGCAATTTGTTTTACAAATGGCTTGTATGGCAAGATTCCCTGAAATCAGAAAGATTTTAAATTCCAAAGATGTGAAATTCTACTGTGTCTGTGATTCTGTAAATGGTGAGTTTTCTGATCTTCTCTGCGTGCACAGTAGCTTTGAAGTGGAAATGGTATTAATAAAACGCAATTTTTTATTAGAAGCCAAAGAATCTTCAATTTATTTCCATTAAGTTCCATGGCAGGTGGGAATAGGTAGCACCTCTAGCAGCCCTCCAGAACTGAAGGTACTGAAAGCAATGTTTTATTGTTATATTTTAAGCAAAGTCCGCTTTAATTTACAAGACAGTAGAGAAAGGCTTTACAAGAACCTCAGATTTATAAAAGTTAAAATCTCTTGCGAGTATTTCAGCCATGCAGTCACTTATCGATGACTGTTGTTCTTAATGGCTTGGCTAGTACTGCCGAAATCTAGGGGACTACTAAAAGTAAGCACGTCCGCCGGCATCAGCCACTGGAAAGATCCTTCCTGATTTCCCTGGGCTTTGGATGTGGCTCTGTCTGACTGTGAGAGACTGCAGAGCGAGCGCTGAATGATTTTTATTGTAATGCTCCTTCTGTTGCAATCAACTGGCAGAGTATTCTTGAAGAGAACACAGTGAATTAGTCTTATTTGGTGTATCTGTTTAGCAGACGGGTGGGAGGAATTAAATGATTCCTTTACAGGGCAGTTTTTCATTTATCTATGGACTTTGTTTCTAGGAAAATGGAAATGCATTATGTAGGGAATTCCCTATTATTGATGCATTAATGTAACCTAAGTTTCCAAAACATCCTGTTGTATTCAAAAAAAATATATTGCTGTAGAATTTTTACACTTTTGCATACACCTGACAAAATACGTTTTGTAAATAGAACTATTTGGCTAAAATGCCTCTTTAAGCTGTAAAAGCTAATATTTATCAGAGTAATTATGCTGTGAGTAAAGAGCAGCACTGTTTACAAAATGCAGGCAAATAAACTTGCAAATGATTTTTTTATCCATATTTTCAAGTTCATGTCTGTGTGGCAACTACATGTAACAGTTTATATAATATAAACTTAGATGAATATTTTTACTTTTCCAGCAGGAGGTTGGTACAATTCTTCTGGTTAAAACACTTAGGGACTAATCCAAAGCCCACTGAAATGTGGAAAGGCTCCCATTGATTTTAACAGGCTTTGGATCTGGCCCTTGCATGGAGGAAAAATGACTTCTGCAGAGCTGGAAAGCCAGGGAGTTCCTAAAGTAGATCATGTTACTAGTTCTGGCACATAAAATCTTTGCAAACTTTTTATGAAAACTGTAAGTCAGAGCATGCATTACGTTTCGTGAACTGTGCATAGCTCCCATTCTTTTGTGTACTTACTATTTCTTAATCATCATTCAAAGAGATATATAGGCATAGGAAGCACCCATATAAATTAACGAGGAGAGTACATTCCAGAAACCTTAGCACAAAAATGTCTATATTTTTTTAACAGGTTCACTAAATAATAATCACAGCAAATCTTCAATATACTTGATATTTTACAAGCTGAAGTTCCTTTGCAATTAACACTCATTTAGACTCTTAAAAATAAGAACCCAGACTAAAGAGTCCAATCTGAGAAACAGCAACAAATGCAATCTCTCTCAGGCTTGCTCCCCAACTTTTCATTGGGGTTTTTAGCACAGAACGAACCTCCTGCATAAACCCCACCACCTAATCAACCCACCCATTCATCAGGAAACCATATATGTATTGGAAGTGTAACAAAAACTTGTTCACCGCAGGTAGGAAATGCAAAGTATTTCTCAAGTAAGTCAAATAAATATATAAAAGGATATTGCTGTCAAATACCAACTGAGGCTGAGTAAATTAAATTTATATTTATTTCTTCAATGCTGTACTTGGTATAGGTCACTGAACCTCTAAAACAGAAATAAAATTTGGTAACGTACATCGGGCCTGATATTCAGCAGTGCTCCAGCTGAAATTAATGTCTTATGAGTTCGGCACCTCTGACAGTCCATTAGATACCGGTCAATGAAAACAGCAGAAGGATGTGAAGATATAAAAGTGTAGTAGCCCACAAATATTTGTTCAGATTGTTTTTCCTTTGGATAAAGACACCTGCCTGATTACTACTTTTTACCTCCACTCCTTTCCTCTCAGCGGTGATTTGCAGAAACAAGCCGGGAGAGGGTGGGTAAACACAAAGGGGTTAAAGGGGAAACTGTTTAATAACAGTAGTAAAATGCAGGCTATTTTTGACATCTGGGTTAATGTCCATTATGCTCCATATGCTTTCCAAATGTTTGCAACAAGCACCCAGATACAAAAACAGATACCCATTCACATAGGCCTAAATTGCCCTCTCCTAACCTGTTACACATGGTACCTACATAAAAGGCCAACAACTGATACGGTAATTAGGGAGGCAGAAAGAGAGGGAATAGCCAGTTTATTGTAAGCAATTGGTATCTGACCAAACGCTAGTGGAGAAGGATATCATTAATGAAAATCTGTTAGGGCTATTTCTGCCCTAAGGATTAGGTGTTTCCTGTATCTATGACAAGACGTCTGCATTATAATGTGACATCTTTGAAAAAGCCGTCAGAATGAATTCCTCAGTTTCCTTCTCCAGAGTGCTAACAAATTACGTGAAATTATTTCATTTTCTGGAAATAAATAACTAGATTAAAAAATAGTAATTCAAGAATAAGGTTAGAATGACTTATAAACTCTTTCTCATGTGACTTCCTGGCTCTTGCAGCAACAAACTCTAAATGACATGAAGGGAAAAAAACGCATTCCTAATTTTTACTTCGCTCTGTCCAAAACCATGAAAAAAATGTCAGGATTAAGACGAAGCCCTGGCATGGTACTGTTCTGAATTCTGTCTCTGTCACTAGCTCATTGTGTGACCAAAGAAAAAGTCGCATCATTTTTCTGTGCCTGACTTCTGCGCCCTTCGCTATAGCAGGGATAACAGCAGGCTCTTCGCAGGAATTTACAAGGCTTAATGTTTGTAATGTGCCTTAATAGTCCTGGATGAGTGCTAAGTATTATTATTTTCCAGTTCTTGCATTTGATTAAAACTGAAATATCACAGTAAAAATTAAATTAATATATCAAGTTACAAGCAAAGAGCAAGCATGTGGTTTGTGCAGCTACTTGTAACACTTTTAATAGGAACATGTATTACAGCCCAGGTGATTCCCCAGGTCTGTAATGACATGTACCATGTGGGCATAACCTAACAACTGCAGAATCCCCCCAGATGTTAGATTCAGCCAAAAAATCTGTTGGTGGCTCCTGTGCAAGCCGGGAGCTCGGGCCAGCGGCAACGTGCGGGCTGCTTTGCCCCTGCCTCTGACGTGCAGCTGCAGCCACGATCAGAGTTCAGAAATTTGCAGCTCAGCGCAAGGAAAAGACAAGGCAGCGTACACCTACGGGAGCGCCAGCGTACACCTACGGGAGCGCTCTCCACCGTGTTTCGAAGGATATTGACACGGCAGGATACCTACAACCCGCACTTCTCTGTCATTATAACCCCACCCAGAAATACTGTTCTTGCTACTTCCTCCTGGCCTATTTCTCACAAAAAGAAGATTTTTGAATGAAGACATAGCTCTCTGTTACTAAAGCATATAGCCGGTTAAAGCCTGCTATATGGATGTAAAGGTCTTTATCAAGGAAGGCCAAGAAGAGAAACAATTAAGACATAAAGTTGTATCCAGCCTAAGTAGAAAACTTTCTATACCGAGATGCCAAAGACACCTAAGACACTTGTTGAGCTGAGTGAAAAGGTAAAATCCAGTTTAAATTTATAGCATTCCTTCAGTGTCCCTCTAGGAGTTTGGCTTTTTGCCAGTGTTCCTTGTTAAAAATTTGTTAAACGTGTTTGGCATTAATGCAAACACAAAGTGCTCATTTGTTACAAATTCTATTGGAATGCATTCATTTAAGGCAATGAAGTAGTTACCAGAAAAGAAAAAATGTTCATTAAGTACATTTTAAAAATACAATGATGTATGCGGTGCATAACTATGGCGCCCCAGTGGCTATATAAATATCTGACAGAATAACCACAACTTGTGTTTGGTTTGAAATTGGAAGCTTTTAAACATAACCAATAGAACAAAACCTGGTTTTGTTTGTTGTCAAAACTGATGTTAGTCTTTCTTGTTTAGAACTAGTTAAAATAACCAAAGTTTTGGCATACCATTTCTTACCTCTCAAATCAATAAAGCGCACAGGTTAAAGCAATGCTAAAGGAAGTTTCTTGATTCAAACGGTAAGTGCAGCACTGAGTATTATCTGGAGAACCCTGGACGTGGAAAGTAAACACCGTGCTCGGAGGAGAACAAATTTCAGTCATTCTTAAAAACTCCACTTAAGGAAATGTTACCTGGGAGATCTGCAATTGTCTGGCAACTTTCGGTTCCACCTAGCAAAGAGCGTCCCGCTCTCGTCATAAGGCACTAAGAAGTTCAGAAAATACATAGCTCAAGCCTAGTTTACAAAATCCTAATAGCAAATCTCTTCTCCACAATAACATGAGATATGCCTGATAATGATAATACTTTATTTTGAATAAGCGATTCTGAAGTGTTTTCTCAGAGGTTAGAAAATATCTTCTTAGCTTCATTTTTAAAGTAGAACCATTTTTCTTTTTACTTGACAATGATTTATGGGTTACTTATACAAAATCTTAAAAATGGTAAATATAGGAGTAAAAAATATCTTTAAAAAAACAGAAATTGCATGATTTAATTAAATATTGAAAGGTTCACAAGAAACATCAGTATACAAAGTTATTTATAAAGACAAAATGAACTTTGTTCCAATTCTGGCAAAGAAATTATTTATTCCATTTGTTGTTATTTATGTTTTAAATTCATTATACAGTACACTTCGGAAGGATCTGCAGCTGGTGGTAGAAGCCCTGCATGACTGTGATGAACTTTCCATATTGCTGTAATGTCAGAACTGTTAATCTGAGTTAGGGATAAAAGCAGACACCATTGGGATGAATAAAATCAAATGGATCCAAGCCCTCTAGAGAGTGCGAGTCCTTGAAAACTACTGTACAATTATATGATAGAATTAGATGAAGTTTGTGAACCTTGAGACTATTTGGACAAGGATGCCTTCTCTACTGGGAATGTTTATAAATCAAAAATAGACAAGGGGTGTATGAGCTGAAACACAGATTTGTCTCTGAATATGCGTTTTCTTTTCATAAAACAGTCTAGTCCAAATCAAAGTTCTTCAGAAATATGAGAAAACTTAGCATGTTTTCTTCAATCTGTCACTTGCATGCTGAATTAAAAACGGAGTTATGAGAGCTGTTAAGAAGGGTTTCGAACTAGGACTCTTAGACTTAGACTTAGGTCTGAGCTGGAGCGTACTGAGGATGATGGAAAATTTTCCGTGGAGTTCAGCAGAGCCGCCACCCGGCTCCCGGGGCAGCAGTGACGCAGCAGCGGTCGGGCACGTTGTTCTGCGTCAAGACATTTATGACTTCGTTAAGATGCCAGCACGTTAGACCGTTAAGGCTTTTTAAAAATCTAAATCAAACCTAAGTGACCAAAAAAGCAGAGTTCTTGGGTAAAGTGGTTCAAACACCGAGAGCTCCCGACCCGATCCTAAAAACTGTCAGTAGCCGAGATTACTTAATGAAACCTGGAGGAGCCTTTTTCATCCTTGCTGATGCGGAATGCCATTTACTCTCATGCTAGGGACTAATTAGGGGCCTTTTTTGAAGATCAAGGTTTCGCCATCTCTGCTGCTTAATAACACGTTTTGCCTGCCTGCCTGCCACCTGGGACCAGGCAAGGCGCTCGCTGCCTTCGCTCTGGCGGCGGCGGCGGCGGCGGAAGGCAGGCGCTGCCTCAGGCCACTGCAAGTGCGGGCAGGAAGCTGATGCTGCCCCTGCCGCCGCTTAACCCCTTCCCCGCCGGCCTTCGCAAGCCCACGCAAAGTCCCGAAGAGCGACCGAGCCGATGGGAAAAGCGTGCGTTGAACACAATGAAAAGCCACGGGGCTGGAAACCTGGCAAAAAGGGCAAAACCGATCCGTCGGCTCAGCGCCGCAGAGGGCACCAGAAACGACGCTCTGCTTTTACAGCCCGGCCCGAGCGCACGCGGCGGCGTTCACTGCAAAGCCACCTGCCTCCAGCTGCGGCTGGAACGGGGAGACAGGCCCCATTTCTGGTGGCTGGGAAAAGAAGTGGTTAAGTAAAAGCTGTGTCAAGCCCCCAATCTAATAAGTCATCTTATTAGGAAGTTGTGATGCCCTGTTTGCCCTAGCCTGTGGCTTGTCTGCCCCGCTGAAAGGTCTCCTGCTGGGACCTTTGTGGCACTACACGAGGTAGAGAAGGCTGCTGCAATATATGAGCCTTGGTTTGGAGCAGCCAAAACAGCGGGAGAACTAAGCTGCAAAGAATTAAACGTGTAACAACTCTGTAAAAGCACAGACCGTGATTGAGGTTGGCCCTTCTGCTGTTGACACGTTCTGGCCCCTGTAGGTTGTGGTCACTAAGCCCATTAGAGCTGCAGTGCGGCAACATCTAGTTCAGCAAGTTCAATGTGGTTCTGTTTTATTTCTAAATACTGGATGCAAGCTGGCAGTGATAGGAGAGCGGAATATGGCACCAGAAGTATGTCATAAACACAGTCGTCATTGTCAGGGATGTGAAACTACTTTTCAAACTATTTATTTTTGGCAGATGGAGGTTGGGTGTATTTTTGCATTTTGTTAACCGAAATTTAATTGCAACTTGCTGTGTGTTTTGTTTAATTAAAAAAAAAAAAAAAGGAAAGAAATCCCCGAGATGCTGTTTTCTTTTAAAAGAGAAAATTTTCACTGGATAGAGAAATCTTTGTTGCCAGAAATTCATTGCAAAATGAAAACAGAAAAAAAAAGACCACACTAAAATCTCAACTGGCGTAGCTTCCACTCATGAGCATCCACTTAATTAAATCAATGCTCCCCACTGGTCTGATTTTTTCATTTTTTTAGATAAAACATATATTCAATACAGATTTAAAAATCAGATTGTGAAATGGACATTAAAGATGAACAAAATTAATGGAAGAAGATATAACCGATGTGACTGAGGGCTCCGTTTAAAATTTAAACCCTGGACAAAATAAGTTAATTGATACCTGTAATATAAACCCCAAATTGAAGTCATACCCCTTCCTACCTCCCTGAGAATCGCATTGTCTCAGAGAACGGTGCGAGACTTCTGCTGCACTTTGACTAGGGGGCTCACAAGCCCCTGAGATCTGAAGGCTCTGTTTGCCTTTCAGAAGGGATCGTGCTCCCAGCTTCTGTAAACCCCTGCAAATTCGTCACTGCCAGCAGTGACTCGTCCCTAGGTTTGGGGTAAGCGATGGGTCAGTCGAACACTCGCACAGCCGAAGGATTGCCTCTGAAGGCTGGCACACGTTGCAGCTGCCCCCGCTCCCCCAGTCCCCGCCAAAGCGGCGCGGCTGCCCGAGAGGAGGGCTTGCCGCAGCCTCTTCCTCCTTCTGCCCGCAGACGTCTCCCGGGTGGCCTCCCCCGTCCCCCTTCGTAGGCGAGGCGGCAGGATTTGCACTCAGCCAGCGCAATCGCCCCTCTCCCAATACACGCAGTCAACGGCTGCTGGCGGTGCCGCTCGGGAAGCTCTGACTTGCTAATCCACAGAAATAACTGGCCGCTCCTTTTGCAGGGACAAAAAATGATGTCAACAGCAAAGCACATTCTTTCCTTGGCCACCAGTGATGAAGGAATGTTTCTTTTCTGTTCAAGGAAGTTTGCCTGCGCCAAGCAAGGTCATAGCTGTGGCTTTTCTCTGGATGAGGGGAATTTCTAGAATTTGCAGGACTTACTTTTTCTGTCTTGTTTGCGGATTCGCTATTGGTTTGTGACTAGAAGGAAATTCTTAAAATGCGTATTTGCCCAGTCGTAAGGAGTATGACTCTGCTTTCACCTCCTGCACCCTACGGAAGTCAGTCAATACGTAATAGTTAAGAACTGGCTGGCTACTGTGCTTGGCTAACACTCGTTTCCTGTGGCTGTCACCATGCTCTGTTGTCATATTGGTTTCTTGACGTTGTTGCACTGGAGTAAATACTAATAAATGTGGTGGTTGTGGTAAGGAAGTTTAATCCAAAAACACGTTAGCCACTGAGTAGGAGCACAAGGGCAGTCCTCCCTCACCGGAGCGCCCGAGGGCTGGAGAGCGTCGGGGAGGAGGAGCGGTGGTAAGAACTGAGCACAGGTTTGAGGTACTTCATGTGTGGGCTTATCTCTTCCCTTAGGGAAAGACCAGATTCTTGGCTAGAGAGGACAAGTCTTCTCGGAAGTGCTGGGCAGAGCATGGTGTCCTTAGGGCAGATGACTCCAGTAAATTGGCAGAAGTTTGCTGAGTCTATCTTCTTCTTAACCAAATAATAATAAAGAGATTAATAAAGATGCATCTAATGGCCTGCATCTACTTTTCTGATCACATTAGTTTGCTTATCTTTTAAAGCTGAGAATAAACTAATGAGCTTCAGAGCCTTGCTATGCGGATCTGAATATTTGTACCGACAGTTATGTCCCTATCTGCACTCCACAATTTAGGTAAACTATTAACATGCTGTTTTATTAGTTTATTCTGCTAGTTAATAGCTCTGCACTCTTTAAAGTTATATTGTTAGCATATTTAAAGACTGTTTGTTCCACAGATCACGCTGTGAGGTACGTCTATTGTATTACTAACAACATAAACGAAATCAAAAGGCCAAAGGATAGCTCAGAGTTTGGTATACACCTAAAGGCTATTTTGCAATTAACAAGCTAGACTTTCATCAACTTCTCCTCCAAAGGATGCTAAATATATTTTACTTCACATGGTTCATCATATGAACCTACTCATAAAGGTAAAGCATGATATTTACAGTTGCATCTTTTAAGGTCAAGAAGAAGAGATGCAGTTAAGAAAAGTGTTAGGAGGTTTGGCCTATTTGAAGCAAAACCAATGCCGGATCCACCTAAACTCCTAGAACTGCTAGAGCATTACAATGACTGTGTGTGGCAGTGTGAACATGACCATACATGCTCAACAGCTACTTATTTTTTAAATACCCATCCAAACAACATGCAGCATTTTGAAATCTAGCTTGTGTGGTCTAATTATGCAATAATTTTTATACTGTAGGCCCCAATATTATGAGCTTCTCCACAATTATGGGTCTGCCCACGCATTTCTCAGTACATGATAGGGAAGACTTAGGGACCAGTTCTGGTAAGCATGTAAGCATATGTTTTAATTTTTACTCTACGTGAGTCTTAAACATGCACCAAAGATTAAAAGCATGCTGAAGAGTCTGTGCTGAAAGGGGTCTTACAGGCTATCCTTTTACTAAGGGCATGCATATAATATGCCATGCAGACGAATGACCCACAGTTATCAACATACCAATGTTGCACAAAGGAAAATAATAAAATAGTAATAAGCAATTTGTTTAAGCAAAATCTGGCTCGCCCCCATCTCCAAACACCATCCATTTATGAACTTAAAAACAAGTGAGTACGTAAGAGCTTGCAAGATCAGAGGCTCAGATTGCAAGATTTCCAAAGGAGATATTCAGATCTTCCATACAACACAGGTAAACATACACAACTAAAAATATGAACTTCAACATTAAATCATATAAAACAGCAAGAGCCACACTGTCTACTTGACACATTTTGCAAATTATGTATACTACAATTAAACTAACAACTGTGTTTATCAATACAAGACTGGTCAATTTATGGGCACAAAGAAACAATCACTGCAACCCATCATTAACAAAACAACTTACACTGATTAGTATTTCTTCTAGAGAACACGTTTTTGCCCTCTCTGCACATTTTCCTCCAGTCTCAATCTTCCATTCCAGTTGTTCACAGATCTTCCCTATTTTTTCTACCTATCTCTTTTTCCTGTTTGCTTAAGCTCTATTTCTCCCCGCCTTTTTTTATTGCATTCTCTGCAGTACTGCTCTTACCACTCTGCCAATCTCCATTGCCAAACTCTGACCAACTCACTGAATGGTGGTGTTGGAATATAGCTGGTAACTGTGTATTATCATCGCCACCTACTTCACCTGAATATTGCATTTCTGTTGGTTGGAATGAGAAGAATAAGTCTCAAAAGCATTTTTGAGGTAAATAATTTGCTGATTAAAAACAACAAAACACAACCAGAAGAAACTCTGGTTGCACCTGCATAAATGTGTCAAACCCAGTGAAGAAAATGTAAAGCCCAGAGCAGAACTTAACTCATAGAAATAACCACCTGTGAAGTAATAATAATGATAACAGTCCAAACGTTGTTCAGTACGCCATTAATTTCAGAGGGGGTAATAACAGAACTTATTCATAAAAAAAAATCACCCTTTCCCACTGAAACAAAATACATTACAAGAAAGACAAGATAGTTTCAGGTCTGTCTTCAAGAAACATTGTTCTCACGGTCTGTCTAATTCAAGAGCAGAAAAACAAAGCTGAGAACACATCCTAATTTCATATTAAATATTATAAAAATGAACAGACTCATCCAGGTCACTTAATTCTAATCTTGTGGATTTATTTTTTTCTCACACTTACCTGCCTTCCCTCATTTTCCATCTGAATTTAAAGATACAATACAGGTCACTGATGCTATGCATACCTTTACATTCATATTTATACACTTTGGATATGATGTGCAGTAGCCTGCACTGTATAAAGAATATCAGAGTTGGATGCAAAAATGTGGGCATTCAGTACAAGCATGGCTGAACCGTGCAATTCATATTGGAATACAGCTTAGTGTATAAGAAGGGCTAGAATATAAGATGTGAGGATTAAGTTAAAGAAGGCAGTTTCACTGGATTTTTGGATGAGAAAACTTTGTTGTTCCAAACACTTGCACAGCTCAAATCAAAACCAGCATTTGCCAAAGCAGCTTGTGCTTTTGAGCAAGTAATTTTTTTGTAGTATATACCCCAACTGTAATTTATCAGTTGCTTTAGCAACAGAGGAATTTATTGAGTCAGGAATAGGTTTTTAATAGAGCTCAACAATTAAAAGTCATGTAAAAAAAACCAAACAGCAATTTTCTCATGCAAGTCACTGAATCACAACCATAGGAGATTAAAAAGAAGGAGGATCACCAATGCCCCTATCTCTCTCTGCAGGATCTTTTTCCAGTAGAATGTTTTGGGGTCTTTGTTTTAATTTTATTAAATCAAAATTTATTTTACATTTCCCAAGATATGTAACTTCCAGCACAGGGCATTGTCACAGTAATGAACACAAACTGTTTTGTAGGTTAATAGAAAATACAGCTTGTTTTGGTAGTAATTGCTAAGTTAGCTCTCTCCCAAAGTTTGAAGCGCGGGACAGGAGCAAATCACACCTTCTGCTACTCATCAGCACAGGACACGTGCAGAGAGAACCACGGCGTGTCCTGTTCAGACTGGCCCTTCCCCTCTGGCCGATGTATCCCGGAGGCTCCCGCAACCAGCAGCACAGGGGCCCCCAGCTGAATCTTGAACACTGCGTTTTATAGCCATCGATAGACCGACATCATCCACAAAGTATTTAGAACTGTTTTAATTTCCTTTTTACTTGCTGTCTTATGTTAATATGAACAAGTAGTTCCTTGCGTTATATCTAGAATCCACTGGCTGCTCATCTCACCCAGTGCCCATGTCGTGGAAATAGCTATCAGTCATTTCATAGTCACATTCTCCAGACCGCCGTGATTTTAGAGATCTCTCATATCTATACCTCTTTTTCAAGCTGAATTACAATGATATTGTAATAGTCTCTCTTCATGTAGAAACAATTTTAAAGGTCTCTTATCCTCATCATCCCTTTTTCTACCCTTTCTTGTACTCTCTATTCTTTTTCAATGACTTATCAGAAATATATGCGGTGGTGAGGATATGGGCACACCTTTTATTGGTACAGGGGCAAAGCATTGCTTTCTGTTTAGATATCTATTTTTTCCCTAATTATTTCTAATATTTTGTGTGCTTTTTTGATGACTGCTGCAAATAAAGCTAAATTTCTGGAGCTCTGCGCAATGACTCCAACATCTCCTTTCGAAGAGTAACAGCTAATTTACAACCTGACATTCGGTATGTAGTGTTAGGGTTGCTTCTCTCCCATGTGCTTCATTTTACATTTATCTAAATGAAATTTCATCTGCTTTTCCACTGCCCAGTCCCTCAGTACCGTCACTAAGTCCCTGCAACCCAGATCTAGACTTTTCAGAATTCCTTCAATCCTGTAGAGGAACCAAATAGATTTCAAAACCATTTCATGGGAAATTCCCATGAAATATATCTGGTTTCTCAAAAGAATGAGTTGCAACCTGCAGGGCAGCTGGGATCGAGGGAAGGCAGCAGACGTATTTCTATTCGGTGCATAATTCAACATGTGCCAATCCATGCTTGTGGAATCCTTTTATGCGCTGGTGTTGCTGGCGGACACAATGTCAGCATTTTTCAGTATTATGCCATCATCAGCCTGTCCTGGGATCCTTTAAAATAGCTGAAAAAAGGGCTCTTTTTGCATATTTATGCCATCCTGCTCTGAGCGCTTCCTGTTGGCCCCAGTAAATCTCTTTGCTAAATTTCAATCGACTTTCGCGGTGTTCCAGCTGTTAGATAAACTTTCGAGGATATTTTTGTGACAGGTACAAACCGAGGCAGGAAATCTCAAGAAGAAATCCTACATTAATTATATGTCAACATTCAAGCCACAAGAAGGAGCAATTGTCATAAATTTTTGAAAGCTGGAATTCAATTTTAGTTGTAAATGCAAAGAAGTTCACTGGCTCAGTTGTGAGTCAGTGCCAATAAAATAATATATTTCACATTCTTTAACTTTGGCTAAACACAGAAGGGAAGAAGCTAAGATTTTATTTACTGAGCTGTACAAATCATATAAAAAGACTACAGGCATGAACCAATAACAAGTCGTGAATTTACAAACTAAAACTCAGTAATTGCCTAATCCTGTCTTACCTTTTTTGAGATCACGTACAAAGCATAAACTAATTTTGTGCTAAATTAAAACATCTCCGCTACCTGAAAAGCGGATGACCCGAACATCTGCGAGCGATGCCGACGCAGCCCTTCTGCACCACCGCACTGCGTGCGGCCTGTCGCTCTCCCGCTGCACACACGCACCGCGCGCTTGGTTTGCTGCGTGAGTGCTGTGAGTATCTGAGCAAGCAAGAGGCTGAGAGGCAAAAAGGGAGCGCTGGAACAACACCGGTCCACAGAGGGTTGCCCATGCTACTCCAGTTTTAGTGCTGCGACAGATTTCTCGACAGCCTTTCCGGTTCGTCCGTGACACGTCCTTGCAACAACTCTGAACGCTGAATCGGGGACGCGCGCGCGGCTTGGAGCGCTCGGCAGGCACCGCAGGCTGCCGCGTGCCCTGGCCTGGCAGCGGGCAATTGCCGGGCTGCGCTGCCGAAGGCCGAAGGGAGAGTTCTCCCTGACCTGTTCTCTTGGGACGAAGAACAACCTGGCGGCGGCTGGAGGGAGGCAGAGAAAATGCGCTGAGCGTCGCAAGCCGTGCGTGCGGACACGGCGAGGCGGGAGCAGCCAGCGGGCCTCGCCCCGGCCCCCGTTCCGCAACGGGCCCGGCGGCGCCCGGGCGAGCGGCCCCGTGGCAGGGCCGCGGCGCTCGGGGGCTGGCTGCCCCGCGCAGATCCGGAGGCGGCGAACCATACCGGCCCCAGCCGCTACCGCTGCCCCGGCAGAGCCCCGCGCCGTTAGCGGCTGCCCGCCGCTCTGGTAGGAGAAGACCAAGCCAGGAGGCACTTCTTACGCAGCACGAACGCAAAGGGAGCAAGCCAGAGAATCTCCTTTACAGCAAGAAGTAGGCGCACGAGTGAGAGAAACACGCTCAGGCTGACGACCGGCAAGACTAGGAAAAGACCCGTCTCACACCGTGGGCACGAGGCCGCGGCTGAGCGTTCAGTTTATATTCTTCGTTGTATCCTCGTACAAAATACAGGTAACTCTACCGAGTGTTTTGATTTCACAGCTGAAAAACACTAAATGGATCTGCCCAAAGCCCAAGGAGGACAGGAGCCTTCCAAATTCCTTCACCGAAGCTGTGTCAGGAGGGTCACGGGCCGCTAACACGCAGTACCCGCGCGCAAGCAGACCTCGGCCCACGGCACGGATATTAATGCGGCACAAACGCCGCAAGGCAGCAGCGGGAACGTACTGCCCTTAACTGATCACCTCGCTCCCGTGTCTCTGCAATACTGCGGCTAAATAACTGTTTCTGTCACCCTGGGGGAAAGGGAATGTGTGATACGGCTATGCAACCGCCTGGACTTTTATGTACAAAAAGTGTTTTCACTACTTACGGAAAGCCAGACATGTAAATTACGCTACCTTTAGCAGGAAAAAATATGTGCCAAAGACCATGCCCAGGAGCTGAAGTCGGGAAGAATGGGGGCATGGTCATGCCAGTTTTTCAGGGTTTTCTTTTACGAGCCTCTCTTACTGCTGAGATGGGGGAGACTAGTGTTATTGCTTCCTCAGGAAGCCGTTCTCACAGGATTTGACTACAGGTCATGAAAATCTTATAAGGTCAGACAATCTGGCAATATTTTAACAAATTCAGGATTTAAACATGTTCCCAAGATTTTGGTTATGTCCATTTCTAAGATGGAAAGTAACTTCCTTACAAATGCGTATCCCAGAATTAAATAAAAGCAGATCTGGAGATCTGAATTTAATTCCCGTGAAAGTTTACACAAATAAGTTCTAAGAGGACTTATCTAACTTTAACATTTCAACATGGACAGCATTATCAGCAAACCAACATCTCTCTGTTTAGTATGGGAAAAAATAAATAGACTTAGCTTGTTTTCTTGGTGCTGAAGACTTACCGTTTTGCAAGAACAAGAAGACCCAGAGCCACAGCATCCAACACCATTAGAGGTCCCCTCAAGGCTGGCTGTTAGCATTAGAACATTAGCAATCTGTGTATTTATCAAAATGTGGACACTAGAGTGGCTTGAAGTAGTTTCACTTCCTCTTAAATGATAATAAATTGGCAGCATGAGTGTTGACTGCCTGAAATGCAACTTCATTACTTCAGAGGTTAATGGAGCAACCTCTCTCTGTTGATCTTCCTGTCACCATTGGCTACAAAAGACTCTCTGACACAGTGCAGTTTTCAGGAGAGGCACAAGTATAACAGAGCTTAACCACATCAAAAAGAATACTGTCCTGCTTCATTATATTCTGCAAAGCTAGTGTGCAGTAAATTACCATGGCCAGCAGTGTGATCTGGCTTGTCTGGAAATAAAATTAGCATAAAAAGAGGTGATGAAGCCATATTACTGAGATAAATACCTTTCTATGTTGAAAAAAAGGCAAAAGAAAAGGAAAAAAAAAAGAAAAATGAGTGAGTAGAGACCAAACAAAAAGCGAATACTTTAATTATGATGTAAAGTATTAGGAGTTACTGACCTTGAGCTATTTTGCACAAGTTCTATGGAATCCCTCTTTGTGTTTCTTAAAGAAAGCTACACAGTGATTTAGTCAAACTACTATTCTTTTGAAGGCTGAATTCATGCTTTTGCAGGAGATGAAGACTGACAGGAAAAGAGTAGGAGGTGGCCACTGAGATTCAAAGAGGATTACATTTAATGCTGGTTAAGTGAATAACCCACTGAATGAAAGTGTATTCATTTAGGGAAATGTGCCTCTTCTTGTTATGTGTTACTGCCCTGAAATGCCTTGAAGGTGTGATAATTTTCCATAATTCATAACCCCTGTTGATCACTAACAATATGTGGAACAGACACATGGCCCTCACAGTTTTGAACAGACAATATTGCCACAGGAAGCAGAACATTCTGGGCATCCTAAACAAAAATAATTGGAAGTTACTTCCAAGGAGAAGGAAGATTACTCCTGCTCTACAAGCAGCATTCACTTGCGCAAGAACTCTAGCATAAATTCCCAAAACGTTTAGCTCGCATATGAAGTTAGTTTTCTTTTTGTATGTTAAAAATACTCTTTCTTATGGATGAAATAAATTTTCTTATTAGAAATGTTTCTTTTTTTCAATATTTCATTTTTCTCCAGTAGATTAACAGACTAATACATAACTAAAAGTACATTTGACATGTAATGACCATAGTGTAAACGCATGCACATATCAATGACATTCATAGCTGTGCAAACAGTTCAGGTGTGTTTCAGGTCACTCGTCCACACAACGGACTTCCAGCAATCCCCTCTCCACTGCCCACCTGCTCTAGTGTTTGAGACAGTGTTTAGCAAATCTGACAAGATGTCTACAGCAAACATATCAAATTCCTTTGGTGAACTGTTATCTTTTGGAAATTTCAATTAGAAGTGAATACACATTGGCCTGAATGAGTGTCCACTTCCTACACACAGGTACCTGGACTTCTTAGTAAAGGGTAACGCTGAAAATAAGAAATTTCTGCTGTTAGCAGAGGGCAGGAGGGATCTACTGAAAATTACTGAGAATAAGGAAGATTGGGACTGCTTGATGGGGAAAGTACAGGATTAAACTAGGGGTTGTGGGGTGAGAGCCCAGGAAGAAACTGCCCTCTGAATGCCGTAGCAACTATAATCTTCTCAACCTGTGTTTTAGGAGTGTGAACAACAGGACAGGAATTTGCTGTGCAGCTCCGGTCCCACTACTGGCTCACTGAGACCTTGGGCAAGTCATTTAATCTCTCTGTACCAAGATTTCCCCAACCGTAAAATCGAGAGGACGCTTACTAAACTTGGAAAAGTCCCTTACAACCTACAGATCAAAGTGGGATGTAAGTGCAAAGTATTCTTTTGTACTACTATGCCAGTAGTAATTCTATTTCTTGAGGCCGAAAAATATATGCAGTGTGAGATATTAATTCAGTTAAGGTTGATTTAGGAACCTTGGTTTACTTTTTAAAAGAATGAATAGTGGTTCTGAGTGACTAAATTGAAACAGTTAAAAATGTTTTACTTTCACAAAGTATTCAGCCTTCCTCTAATTTGAGGCCTCCAAATTAGGTCCAACAGTTTGAAGCTGTGTTTTGCAATAGCTGCTATGCTGCTGTAGAAAAATCATCATTTAGTGAATTATTTAAGGAAAGAATTGAAAAGAAAAAACGGAGAGTTGAATGGTAGCATGACCCCATGAATGACTGATAGTTGAGAACTCCTCCTTTACAAATATACAAAAATCAAAGTGGATCAAGATGACAGTGCAGTAGTGTCTAAAAGCCACCATTTATCTCAAAAAGTCATCAGCCCATAGAAAAGTATGAGAAATGGTATATTGTACAAACGTATGAATTGAATATGAGAGTCTAAGACTCTCATAGAAAACTCCTCCTCTTTGTACATCCAGTATCAGACTGCGACAATATATTCGTCAAAGCTACATTACTGCAGACAATAATAGCCACATTTTGTAGCCTGTCCTTCTCTGAAGAAAGAGCTCTCTGGGTAAGTGGGCGAGAGGTATAACAAGCAAATGAACAAATGTGTAGGTACACAAACAAAGTTGTACTTCCTTATCCCAGAACGCTTCATTTTGGCTCTTGTCACAAATGGACTATGGAACGGCTGGTCTATAGGTTCACAGAACTTATTTGACCAATAGTGAAAATTTCATTCCTGCTTTTCATCTATGCCTACAAAGATTTCTTGTATTTATTTTTGGACATCTCCAAACCACAGTTTGGCTCTCTGCTAAAATTTTGCTGCTGCAATGCCAAAGTAATATTTAGCTATATAACATTCAGAATCATGTAATTCCATCCTGCATCACAATCCTGTTGTGGATACATTTATATAAAAGCACTTCACTTGAACAACCTAGAGAAAAAAGTCCATTATGTATTCTGTAGACTGTAACAGTCTAACAAAATATTTTTGACTACAAATGATCACTTTGGACAAAGGCAGGTTACAGGAAATAGGAAACTCATACCAGAAACCCTAACACAACAGGAAGAGTTTTCTGTTTTCTGAAAGAGTCATAGCCTATCACTGACATCAGGCATCAGTTTTTATTCATGTTGATGTATATATTTACAGATGCCTTATCACCCAGCATTGTAGCACAACTACATTTTCTCTAAGTTTGAGAAGTGAGCAGTTCCCATTTGCAAAGTATCAGTGGAATTAAAGCAAAATTCTGATTTACAAAAATAACAGCACAGACAGTCAGTTTAGAAACTATTATTGTGTTTTACTGAAAGGTATGTTTTTCAAAAAATGTCTATGGTAGGTAAAAAAAAAATAAAAATTTTAAAATAGCCACATAAGGAAATAGTCTGGATTTTTAGAATAGATTCTGACTTCACATTCTGAACTTTTACTAAAAAAACCTCAATTATTTCTTAATCAGAAGGGAAATCTGTATCAATATATTTTTCAATGAGATACAACTTTAAAAGGATTTTCTTTGTAGAAAAGCAACACTTTTTGATCTTTATCTCCATTTCCATGGTAGAAGTATTCAAAGGAGTGAAGTATTACCGTCATTAGTAAGTAAAAGAGATATCAAGTGCACTAAATGCAAAGATTATCCATCAGAAATGAAAGAAAACAAAGATCCTTCAAGTATAAGATAGCCTCTTTTCTGTTAGCCAAATCTTTTATATGGGATATAATGCTGGCAAAACAATTTTTCTATTCCACCTTTTTTCCTATTGAAAAGTAATGCTCTCTTTATCTAACCTTTTCTAAACCACCATTGAAAATTGTATTTTCTGATTCAAACAAAACATTGTTTTTCTTTCTGCCTCATATGGCTAATAATAAAGACTTGAGGTAAATCTCCCTACAGCTGCTTTCAGTTCATTTTAAGTCAATGAAACCTATATAATCCTGTAATACAGTCAATTGTTTCTTTTCTACTAGGCCTGAAGGGCTGCAAGCTTAGAAAGGGAAGAATTACTGTTTTGCTTTTAAGCACCTATTAATATTTTGCCCCTCCAGCAGTTCTTTTTTCCCCTTTGAAGCCTTTTTCCCACTAAATTAATGTTTAACAATTAAATCAAGCTGAAGGAGATTTTAAAAGATCTAGACAATTACTGATTGGGTAGAAGAACAGGCCTTTAATTTAAATGGGAAACATCTCTGAAATGATGGTATGAGACCCCACAACTAATTACATAATTTTCTGCATCTGAGAAAACATAAGCTGAGAGAATGCAAATAGAGCCACACATGTAATATCAGAAAGAAAAGCTGGAACTCTAACATATACCTATTATCTTTGAAAATAGAGCAACTTGTAGAAAAACAAGCTTTGTGCTACTAGATATACAGAGCAAAAATACAATTTTACAAAGAAGGAGAAAATCCGAGGGATGGCATCTCTTTTTCAGGCAAGCATTACTGATACACCTAGAATGGCAATGCTAACTCTCTATATGTAAACATCACAAGCAGGCCTAAGAGCCCTTGTGAAATTGTATATTCTTTGTACACATAACATGCTTTTGTGTACTTGTAAGAAACAAGTGTTCTGAGTTTCCTACTTTCTTCTATAGTAATGTGTATATTAACTTAAAAATATATCCATAGTGGAGGAGTAAAGTACAATAACAGAGTTTTTCCATTAGGCCTGAATAAATAGATATTGCCCTGAATGAAGAGCCTAAACCTGAACTTAAAAGCGGGTTAGTGGCTACCTCCTTTGTCAGATCTTCTGAGCACTAAGTCAAACTGCCTGCACCCTTGATTCAGACAGTCCTTACGATACTGAGACCTAGTCAGAGCCATGGCCCTTGTATATATATCTCTATATCTCACTAATACCTTAAGGTGTGCTTAGATCCAAAGAGCTGTTCTTCTTCCCTCTGAATCCAGGGAAATTTCATCTGCCCCAAGCAGGGTATCATGACTAGCCTTCGTTCCTAGAAGGTGTCAGAACAAACTATGGCCAGGGAGCCTTGGGACTGAACGCGCCTTACCAAGACCTCTGCGCTAGCCTGACAAAGCCAATGACTTTATCAATTCCAACCAGGTCTGGGTGTAGAAGCAGCTGAGGGGACCTGATAAATGGCCTAGAAAATGATGAATTGTACCAGCTGAAATCAAATAGGTCTGCAGTGAGAAACCTCCAAAACAGAACCCCGCCTTTTGATTTTGTCTGTTGCACAAGTGTTAGGGACAGACTTCCAACTAGACACCTAAACTTCCAGGTAAACCCTCAAAAGCACCAAAGGAACCTAGCTACCACTGACTTCAAGTATATTATAAAACATCAGGTTTTAAAAGAAATATTTTATATTGCTTCCGATCAAAATAAATAATAATGGTTGAAATCTCAGGGAACTTGAAGGTTTGGTTTGCTGTTTCAATGTTTGCCAAACTATATCCATTCTTTAAACATTTTGGGAATTCTACATTGTTCTCCTGTGAGATTTCTGATACTTCCTACTACAACATAAGCCACAGATAAATGAAAAATTTTTTAAAAGTCAAAAATCCCAGCATATTTTCACAGTTCAAATATTTGTTTAATATTTTGGATGGATTTTTCTTTAATTCAAGCATTTAACTCATCCTTAGATAGAATCAAAACATGATCTGAGGGAAAAGTGTTACTCAGTTTTATGAGTCATCAAATCATTTTGAAACACTAAGAGTTTTAGCTCACCATCTGTTATATAACCTCAATGCAAAGTAAAAATTATTATGTTTTTGGCTAGAAATCTGAATTCCATCTTCAGAAAAAAGTTGGGATGACAAACAGACTACTATAAAGGACACATTCAGCCAACCCAAAACACTCTAGCACTTCCAGGAATTAAGTCTCTTATTCCTATAATAACAAAAAACACCACTGACATAAGAAGGTCATGTCCTCTCCTGCTTTTGATAATTTTTTAATATAAAATCTGTAGTATCTTTGTATTATTCTTTTTAAATGTTTTATTTCACCAAGCCAATTATATTAACAATATATTTCTCCATACTGACTGCAACTGATTCATGCATATGTGCCTAGCTAAGGCATGTGTATTAGAGTTATCCTCAATCAAATGCCTTCACATAGATAATGACCTCATGTTTTTGTAATTTAGGCAGTATTTTGTTAAAAATCAGCACAACTAGAAATCACTTATATCTCATGTAAACCTCCCCAAGACATTCTGTAGTAATGGTTTATATCAGCCCCTGGAAGTATTCGATTCCCCAAAGGAAATCTATATGCTGACGATCGTACAAACCTCAGCGCCGTGCAGAAGGGTGAGCACAAGATGTTTTCATGGGTACCTTCCTCTGAGCCCCTTTTGGAGGATCACCTGCCTGCAGAGGGCTGGGACCTTCAGGGGCTGTGCGAGAGCGGGCAGGCGAAGGAGGCAGGGGCTCCACATCAGGAGGGTGCGGAGCAGGGTGGGGTGGTTCCTCAATGACAAAGCTGCGATCTGGCTCTAGATGCCCCAGTCCATTTCACTGAGCAAGCAGAAGTGACTCCAGCACAGTCCTATATGCTGCCACTTTTTTTCTTTTTAAGTCATTTTGAGTGCCTCAGGAGCCCTGGTCCCACACAGCCAGTGAATACTGGAGCTCAGCTCTTTCCTGTGGGGCCATGGTCTCCAGCCCCTAGAGAAGATTCAAGGGCCCTACGCAGCAGGGCAGTTTGAGAGCAAGATCTACTCACCATGTTGCAAAGCAAGGCAATCTCCAACACTGCAGGAAGCCAGCAGAGGTGGCGACTCATGAAGGGGCACCCCAGGCGGATGCCTTGAGGAAAGGCAATGATGCTGGCTCCCACAGAGCCAGGAAGCTGGGTCCTGGGCTGCATACACAAGACAGATGCTGCCAACGGGCTGTGCTTTACTTCAGCATCAGGCAGCAGCTCCTGCTGCCAGTGAGTTGCGAATGATGTCCTCACTCTTCCGCCTCCAATTCACACACCAAGTAAATTTGACAGGAGCACCGTCCTGTCACACCTTCTGTTTGGGAGAAAACGTAGCACAAGCAAAGACGTTGCTAACACTTCAAGAATGTGCTGAGCCGGGCAGTGAGTATGCTGTGGATCAGCTGAGATGGGAGAACTACTGGGGTAAGCTCAAGGGAGCACTTAAACACTGCTTTTAAAGTCATGAAGATAGGGTGGGTCGAGAAGACAAATGAGGCAAAAGGCAGGAGAGAGATGAAGAAAGGCATGGGCTTTGGGCCAAAGAATTAACTTTCCTTCTTGTGTAACCGGCAAAAGTGAACAGGAGTTGACTGGCAGCAAGAAGCTGACTTGATGCTGTCAATGTCAAGCTGAAAGTTTCCAAAGAGGGATTGCGCCCCTCTCTACAAGCTCTGCTCCTAACCAAGGGAGAAAATGCAAGAAGTGACATAAATGTGTCTCTTTCTTTTGGATTCAGTATCTTTCTTGCAGCGTCAAAAGTTCAGAGTGAAAATTTCCATCTCAGTCTGAAGAAGCACAGTGCAAAGACCTGAGCTTCAGGAAAGCGTGATGGTCTTCCTTGAGGTCAGGCATTAACACATGCCTAAGCAACTGAAGAGCGGCTCTGAGCTTAACAGACTGCATCCCGTGAATATGCACAGAGCCCGAGCCAAAGGCAGCGCTGGGTTCTGCTCAAAGTCAGGAAGCTGGAGAAAGCGTCTCCAGCGTGGTGGGACCTAAACACAGCGCTTGGTGAGCATCCAGCAAGGGGAGCCTGTCCAGAGCTGTGACACCTAGTAACAAATAAATAGCAAACAAAGATATACTGGTGACAACAATCAGCTTTAGAAGTTAACAGGAGAAGCCTGGAAAGTGTAAAACCTATTTGTGTTGCTAGGCAAAGGCAGTGAAACTAATTCAAGAGTAACGCTGTGTCAAGCAGAGTTTTGTGCGGAGGAATTTGAAAAACAGAAAACGAGGAAGATGAATTGTTATTTAAATTTCCAGGCTTGGATCCTTCCCATAAGCCTGACAATGATAATTAATAATACAGATTCATGACATTTGTAATAAAAAGAAAAAGGCCAATATTATATTCTCAACAAGCATTAGCTAACGGACATGAGGAGGTTTAAACTATCACCATTCAGGGCTGTGATGATGAGTGAAAAGTGACACGGGAAACTTGGGGACTGTTTTTAATCACCCTTGCATAGCTGTTAAAGGCACAATAAAATGGCAACAGGACATTATAAATAGAGCATGTAAAAGAGCCTTCTGTGACAAGGAGAACAGTTACAGACTCCCTTACTTAGACAGGTTGGCTTAAGTATTCAGTCCGTCACCTTCCCCAGTTGGTCAAATGCTTTGTCCCATTTTAAAGATAACTGAACTTGTTCAGCTTGGTTTGGCCCACCTCTGCTTTAATATCAAAAAGGGCGATTTATCAGAGAGCTAGTTTAAAAAGCAAACCAAGCAAGTTTAAACTTTTTCAATTTTACAGAAAGGACACCAGCTTTGTTTTATAAGTTTCACATGAATGGAAATACTATTTTAACAGTCTGGAATGTTTGGAAAATGAGTTGGTGGAAGAGAGACCTTTCTTCCCACTAAGATGCTGGGAGAGGACGGGACTTGCTGGTGTTTTCTGGTTGTGTCAGAACTGCATTTGCACATCTGTCTGCAAATCACTCAGCAAACAGCATTGCACAACACTGTCTTTTGGCCTAATTTTCAAAGGTCTTAATACCAGTAATCCCCACTGAAGTCAATAACATAAAAACAGTGAAAGTAATCTGAGCATTTATGTCATTATGAGGAATAAATGATAATCAGTCCATTTAGTCTTCAAATGTAGCATGCAAGCATATTAAATGCTAGATGCTATTCACCGTTTACAGCAACAGTTTCAGCAAAGAGCATGCAAGCTTAAGAAAAAAATCAAGATGTTACTGTTTCTGGTTTTTGAATATTTCAGTTTAGATTCTTAGATTCTTTCACTGCAAGTTGTAGACTGTAATACTGAATATAAAGTCAAATACCATTTAGCGTGAGCATTAAAGAATTAAAAATTTGCTTCCAGCATTTATTTCTTTTAGTTATTACATCATA
Source organism: Apteryx rowi (assembly GCF_003343035.1). Taxonomy (NCBI): domain Eukaryota; kingdom Metazoa; phylum Chordata; class Aves; order Apterygiformes; family Apterygidae; genus Apteryx; species Apteryx rowi. The sequence continues at coordinate 472,796 of NW_020450708.1, forward strand.
GATGTGCACTAGTTTACTATGAGCTTTGTGTATTTAAGGCCAAAGGTGGAGATAAAGAAAATGTATACAACATAAAACACCTACAAAGGCATATTGGTGTTGTGTTTATGTCAGTTAAATTTCTTATTCATCCTTCTATCCATCCTTCCATATGTGTATTTTGTGTTCAGCTAATCTCTCTTGTCATTCCCAGAAATGTTTACAACAATGAAAAGAAACTCTTTAAAAAGAAAGCTGCTTTCCCTTAAGGCTAGGGATAAGTGAAATATTCCAAGGAAATTATATCCGTAGGGCTCAGAGATGAAGGACTGCTCATAAGACCTGCAGTTTTGGAAATTTCTACTTTTCTCCTTCTCCCAAAACGAGAGAAAAATCTATAATTAGGAACAATGAATGTTTTTTGGGGCCACCCAACAGAAGAACAAAGATAAGAAAAGTAACAAAGAGCACACTAAAATGTTGAGGGGAAATTAAATAGTAAATAAATATGATTAGATTTAAGTACGCACTTAGCACACATTGGGATTCTTCACTCATATCCGACTGCGTTATTACACAGATTACTTTCTCCTTACCCTTCCCACTCTGGCAATTTAATTAATGGCACGGATGAGAGATGCCTACGAGGCACAAGGAGACATGCAAAAGACGTACAGGAGGAATACTCCGCTCTTTGTAGGAAATCATCCCAGGCTTTGCAAACAAATGAGAGTGTAAATAAGAAGTTCACCTACAAGTCAGTCACCGTGCACTTCCGCAAACAGGCGTGCCTCACCTCACCAGGAGGCAAGTGTGCCGGAGCAGGCTCTACCTTCGATACATGCCACTTCCTAAGACGAAAAAGGTGCACTCAGCAACGAATTGGATAACGAGCAATGATCTCGTTATTATTATTCTTTCCAGTTTTCCAAGCTTGGCACTTTGGTTCTACCACAGACTACTCCATGCTCCTGGCTTAGAGTAGCCACAGACAGGCTTTAAAACGATGTCACCGCTCCCATCTTTTTCTGTTTTACTGTATTCGGCTGTTACATAAGGGGGAAAAAAAAGAAAACCATTTCAAAGCCTCTTCCCTTGCAAAATATCTCCTTCTGTAAAGGCGCTCTCTGAAACAATTAAGATTGCTCAATGCTAACCCAGAAAAGGATTGCACAACTCTGAGAAATAACCCCCCCAGACATAAGGAGAGGGTAGCTGACAGGCTGTCAAAAGAAAAGGAGGGAGACACCTGCAAATTGATTCTGTCGTCTGCTCGCGGCTCACCCACTCCCAGCACGCGGCGCTGAGGCAGGAGGGGCACCTCGTCCCTGCCGGTGGGGAGAGCATCGGAAGGAAGAACAAGGAAGGAACTGATCACAACAGCCGCAGACGAAAATTGGACGGGAGAAGCACAGGGAGAACTGAAAAGCTGAATTTAAATAAAGAAATGGAGGAAGGCCAAGATGGAGAAGATAAAGCACCCTGGGCCGTTAAAGGGAGAAGACTGCGGTAGAAGAAAAGCAGAGTTTAAGCTAGTACTGCCTTTGCACACGAGGGCCCCTCCGCACTGAAGGAGCCCGAGAGAGGCCTGATGGATGTCGCTGCCGCTCCTGAACCTGCACAGAAACCGCCGCAGCCCTGGAAGAGGAAGCAGGCAGGTACGGGCATGAGTGATAGCCACCATCCCTGCTGAACTCCCCTGGAAGCCTGCCAGAAAGCGAGTGCAGCTGAGGATTAATTAAACTCTGAGCAAACTGCCATTGCCGAACAAATCCTTCCCTCCGCCCCGCGTTTAAGAAACTGGGAAGGAGAAGAAGGAACAGCAGAGACGTAGCGCAGAAGCACGGCCCGTCCCTGAAGGCGGCTTTGGGCCTTCAGAGGGTTCCCCGTGCTCCCTCCAGGTCCTGCCGCTCCCTTCGCAAGGGAAAACCGTGCGTTCCTGCTGCGCTACAGGCAAAAATGGGAGAAAACGGAGCAACCTACGAGGAAATCCTCCATGTTCCTCTTTCTTTTTTTTATATATATATTTTATTTTTCCATAAGAGTCAGCAGCTCCTAATATTGAGATACAGATGTCTGGTTTTGAAAGTCTGCAGTGTTAACCCAAAAGTATCCCTTTGAGGAAATGCGTGTGTGCGGAGAGGGGCTGTGTACGTGGGAGTCTATTGTTCTTTAAAAAGTATATGTATCCTTATCAATGCACGTTTGCCTTCCCTCCTAGGGAGTAGGTACAAGTATCAGCGTAAAATGATAGCTTGATTGTTTGAGCATTTACATGGTTTTAATGAATAGCTGCTTAGATGGTCCAGCAATTCCACACATAAATATTTGACCCCAGGGCTACAGTTATTTATGGACCTTCCATTTATGGAAAGTATTCTTTTTTCTTTTTCAGGACCATACATTGCTTTTGCATTGCACTTGGACTGTTCCTGTTATAGCTTACTCCATATCCTTTCCCACTATTCCCCTACTGAGTTTTGGGTGATTGCAGGGAGCAATAGAGGGATCTGTACTTCACTCTCACCCATGAAGGAAAAGGGTCTATTCAGACTGTTTACAAGCCAGGCAAACAAAATACAGGGGATTGTGGAAAAGTTTATGTGGAAAAGTTCATTACATAATTTTTATTTTTCTAGAACAGTGTGAAGGGGAACCTGAGCTTAAAAACTGGGTCTACAGCTAGAGGTTCAATACGGTACAAAGCACATTTGCCCCCAGTTAAAAGTCAAAATTCTGGCCTTTCAAATACGTGTCAATAACTACCGTAAATGTTTATGAGAGGAAAATGGAAATTCTCATCTAATTCAAGCCATGCCAGAAACATATTTGCATTGTGTAAAGTGATATAGAGACTGTATCAACCACAGCCTGATCACATTAAAATTTTAATTAAAAAGTCCTATGTAATTATGAACAAAGTCTCTAGATGTTTCTTCATGAAGTCCGACTTACAACGCACATTCCAGTCCTTAAAAAGTCTTGCTGTTTATGGCAAGGGATTCATTAAAATACTTTCAAAATATAAATTCTACATCTTCCATAGAATATTCGCAAAATCTGTTCTAAGTATGTGTTTCTCAATGCTGGCAATATTACAGCAGAATTGGAAAGGAAGAAAGCCAAAAGTAAGCTCTGTCCAATTAACAAAAATCTTTTCAAGTATCAGGAATAGCTAAAAATACACTGCTTGGATGAGGAAGGATAGCTTTGAGGTAAAAATAGCAGAAACAAAGAATTCTTCAGACAAAACAAAAAAAAAACCACCAAATCATTCTTAAGAACTTGTTCAGAGCTTTAATATTTATAACCTCCTTCCCCAAGCAGAGCTTCAAAACACAAAGAGGACGTGGAATTGATAACAAAGGAAAGATGCCAAGAATGTACAAAATAGAAAGAATTTCTGCATTCCTTCTCTGAACATGGAAGTCCTCCCTCTGAGGCAATTTATCTTGGTTGATGAGGGATAAGTGGGTGTGCCCAAGACAAAACTTGTCAGACAAAGACATGTTTGTTTGCTTTTTATTTATCTTAAAGTCAAAAGCACAATACATTACAGTGCTAATGTGGGTCTTTCCAGATCTTCACTCTTCAGTGGGAGATGAGAGGGAGAGCAATATTTATTATTTAGAGTAGCTAACTCTATAGTTATCACAAATCTATATTATAAATAGCCTTTGAAATGGCTGTACAAGTATAGTGAAAAACATTCTAAGCAGATAAGACAAATATGGACCTGCAAAAGCGGCAGAGACAGAGCGGTGAAGCAAGATGCTCTACTTCTTGCACTAGAATAACGACCACCGAGCCTCTGCTCCATGCACTGCTACGACTATTAGACGATCTGGTCCCACTTATTTCACTGATCTCCTACCCCAAGGAAAGGCAGATCCTCAAGTTAACGCAAATTAGCCACTTGGAACATACTATACCTACAAACAAAGGCCTAACTGGAAGGCAAACTTCCTTATTTTGTATTTTCAATTCCAGTCTTGCATACACTGAAAATCTACTTTTGAAGGCTAGTTATTATTCCAAATTAATAGCTTCTAGATCATGACAACAGAAGATGCTGCTTAGGGAGTAGCTGTCATTGGTAGGAAGATAGAATGGGTGAACTTGTGTGTGTGTGTGTGTGCACATGTGCGCGTGCACACATATATATATATGCATATATATGTATTTCTAATGCCCGTGACTCCAAATGGGCAACAACTGACCTTGAAAGCTGCATTCTTAGCAAGATCAAACAGAGTACAATGAACTTTCTGTTTAGAACAAGATTAAAGAAGATGATCTCTGGAAGACAGAGAGTCAGTGCTTGACCTCAAAGATAGGTATGAAAAATGTATTCTGACAAAAGAAAACAATATCAAGCAAAAAGTCAGAAAAAAATTGTCTTGGATCTCTACTAATCAACACTGTTTTTTTGAAAATGGTAATCCAGGAATTCCATCATCAGGAATTCTTTGTAGATGAATTACATGTTAAATGACCAGTTCAAATCAATTTATTCATGCCACATGTCTTGATTATTCATGCATTATATCTGATATTATTTTGTATTTTTAACTGTAGTTTATTTTAAAATGTGGTAGGCATAGAATCAATGCACTGGACATAGTTTCTTCATTCTATTTTATATATTCACAGTTTCAATGTAAAAACTTTTGGAAGTGGTCAAGGAACATTTGAAATGCTGAGGTGTTGCTACATCATTCTGGTGCAAGTTGTGTGTTACATATTCTTTTGAGTGATTGACAACAAGAATAAAAATAGAACGATGTTAACTTTTTTTTGATTAAACTTGATTAATTCTAGTTACATTTACAATCTTATTAATCCCTTGGGATTACTAATTGTAGGCTACACAGGCTAAAATGTATTATCTTATGCAATCATCTGATGAAAATAGTGGGCTGAGTGATTACTATGGAAAATGAGTGTTTAGTACCTCAGGGGATGAGGGCCTATGAAGAGGATAGCAAGTTATTGTTTTTTATCCAAATCTTAACAGTTACATAATATTTAGTGTTACCCACCCATTTACTAAAAACACATAATGCAGATGGTATTCTTAAACTGAATTTGTCTCATTCTTAGAACAGCCCACAGTGGTTTTATTTATTTACAAAAGGACTCTGAAGTAAGAAGATATCCACTGCGGTTACCTAATTTCTGGTCAAGAACTTGAGTTTGTTTAGGCTTTATGAGTTTTAGAGGAGTTGCACCCTCCCTCATGCTGGTGTATGCCACAACCTACAACTGCTAAATTTTATTCATATTATTCTCAATCCTGGACAGAATTCTATTGTTTCATAAGAAAAATCAGAAAGAGGGAAAACAAGAGCATGTGGAACCCTGTAGTAATATATGGTGTCTCTTGTGTTTGTCCATGACCTGTGTGCTACTCTAGGCGCTGTTGCGTTAAAGAAGGAGAGACTGAGCTGCAAATGGGATGCATGCAAGTTTGCCATGTCCTGACCACTGCGTGGGATCAGGAGGGACCCCAAGAAAGAGGTGGAAACTACATCTGCCATGAGCAAGGTGGTGGGAGAAGCTTCTGGATATATAAGATACTACACGTTAACATGTCTGCACAATACATTTTAGATACCTAGTTTCTTCCTCAGTCTCATGTGTTTCAGACTAAACAACAGCACCAAAACTCCTACCCTTGCTAGCTGTCAAGTAAGAGCAATCTCAGCATTCAAGAACATGAACTTCAGCACTACTGTAATTTGTCTTACAATCCACTTTTTTGTACATTAAACCAGTTCTATCTCGCGCATCTGTTACTCATAGATTCAAACTACCTAAGATCATTATAGAAGCATTTGAATTTTCAGAGGTAGATGAACAGTAGGACATTCAACACGAAATGCATACGCTTCAAGAATCAACATCTGACATTAAAGCAGACAGTGACTAAACTGCACAAAATAAATGTAAGTAGCCAAGCCTAGCAACAGCAGGGTCAAAATGAAATCTTGGACAGGCTGCATTGCAGCAAGTTGTATTTTCTATAGGTTATAGTTCTAAAATGCAGAAATCCTGGAAAATGATATCCTTTCACAAGATTCATATAAAATGCAAAACATTCATAAATATGGGTTTAAGCTCCTTAAAATATAATGCTGTAAATCTTATTACAGACTTCAAATGTAATTGTTCTGCTGTTTGTCTCATAACGCTGTGCCTCTCAACTTTATACGGTTACAAAGGGGATTAATTTTGTTTTAGTCCTTTGTTTTCCTTTGTTAATAAAGACCAGACTTGTTTGTTCATTTTCTTTCAAGTACTTCTGTTTCTTATAGTGTGAGTTCATATAGCTGTAATACAGAAAATCAATATAAAAATCTAGATGGTTCAGGTAAAGTCAAAAAAATTTGGACAATTTCAAGATAATCTGAAGCTTTTGAAGTCATCTGTTCCTCTTAAATTCCCTCCTGTATTCCTCTTCCTCTGTATTTTCTTTTTCTTTCAAACTAATAGACACTTCTTACTCTCCTATTAACTTCAGATTCCTTCTTCTCTGATTCCATTTTTCCCCTTCCCACATGTCACTGGCACTTGGGAATTCCTTCACATTACAAGCTTACCAGTCCATCTTCTTCAAATGTCACCTTGCCAACAAGAATCTACATTTCTAGAGAAGATCAGCTGATCCTTCTCGCAGTTGAAGGGACAGACCCCTGTGCTTGTGTGGAGCTTTGCTGATATGGGTGGGTGTATGGCAGATCTCCGATATACCTAGAAGTATACCTAGAAGATCAGGTCCAATAGTAATGTTTTCCTTCAAATACAGCATCACTTAATAGGGCTCAGAGTATAGGCTTATACATTAGAAAAAGAAGAGCACGAGAGAGATTTTGGAAAGTTAACTGGAGTAGAAATGTCTCAATATTTAAAAATAATATAAATATTAATGAAAAAGATTTTGTATTGGGAGCCCCCACCAGTGCTGTGATCCCATATATAACAGCGTTATGACCAGACTACAATATGTACTGGATTATTAACAAAAGTGAGAGTAAATAATCTGTCTCACAATTCATCCTCACAAATGAGTGAAATAAAAATGTTAAAGAGAACCAAATGTTAAAGTAAATACAAGTTTCGGTACTCTTAGAATGTGGAGCTTTTTCCATAAAGCTTCAAGACCAGAAGGCTTTCTTTCAGTTTTTCTTACACATCTCAGTTGTCTAAAGCAGGATGAATAAAGTTCAAGCATTACCATGCTATTCAAGTAGACCTTCATACAGTCTGTCTTCATCAAGGCTTCATCTTTCCTTCCCCTCTAAATATATAATATTCTAAGGAACACACAACTATGCTTGTATACGCACTTGGTACTAATAAGTTTAAAGTAGGAAATGATGGTGATGTGATAGCAAATGAATGTTGGCAAAATATCAAATGTCCAGTGTAAAATTTTATGAGCACACACATTCCAACGTAATGTGGACACAAGCCATCCACTGTAGTTCATTTTGGCAGAAATATTGCAAAAATAAGATTTTAGCATATATTACAATTCACTTACGGATGCTTAAAAACACATACATCAACCTCCCAAGAAAGGTCAAAGAAACACATGGGTATACTATACACAGCAGTAACTGGTGTATCAGCAAAGACAGGTTGAAAACTGAGACACAGATGCATCAAAGAGCTATTGCATAGGTTTCTTAGTGCTGACTGGGCTAAAGCTCAATCCAAGTCTTGCCAGTAGAGTAAGTGTAAGTGAGCTAGCTATGCTGATTTCAGTGGAACTATAGCAGTTTAATCCAAGTGAAGATCAGGACAGTAATTTGAAAAAGAATTTACACCCCTTGCCATGAACATAAAATACATTTGATGCTTTTTGATGGAACATACCTAGGGCCATGTTTATAACCATACCTAAGATGGTAACCATTTTTTCTTGGAATAAACCAGTGCTTTAATTTATGCATTTAAAAGGTCAACTAGTGCAGTCAATTCTGTGTTGAATTATGGGTGGAAACTGAGAAAATCTGAAAATTTTCAAATTGAAAATATAATATGAAAATAAAACATCCCCTGATTTCATACTTCTACACATGGAGTCACTGGGAATTAGAACCTTCCAGGATGGATGTAAATATTCATTAATTCTTATTTAAACAATCAATTCAGGTTCACTAATGGAAATGCAACATTTGCCATGTTGGGAATAATCCTGTGGTGTAAAGTATTGCTTCAGCTCTCAGAAAGCACATTCATTCCTTTACAATAAGTGCCTGGCACCTGGAAGAATTGGCCTGTTGGGCTCTTCATCTGTATTCACTGTTTCATCATTAATTATTATATTTGCGAAAAAGGGTAACTTAGTCAAGGCTTTCTGAATTTCTGTCATAACTTATAAAACCACTCACTTACAAACAAAACTCCTTTTGGGAAAAACAGGACTTCCCTCAAAGCTCTACCTCATCCAGATTCGTTAGCAGTAAATGATAAAGCACATTAACAAGGAAGACATTTGTAATGAGCTTGCACAGAGGTTTGTGAGCATCTGCTAGCAGCCTGACCCCTTCTTGTACTGCTCAGGCTCCTGTCTCACCTTGAGAGAGGTGACTCTCTTCCTTCAGCTTTGTTCATCGCATTACATGCTGTAAGTAAGCAAGTAAACGAACAAACAAACAAACAAAGAATTCTGCTGAATAGATAAGAGCAGGGTACTTAAAAATGCCAGCTGAAGTCTTTGAAGTCTTCACTATGGCTTCAGAAGAGTCTCCAAACAAATCAGTTAAGATGCCCCAGATGGCAACCGGTAAAATTGCTTTCACAGCAGAAGCCATATCACATAAGCAGACAGCATGTGACGTCTGCTGCTAGTGACTGTTTAATATTAGACAAAATCAAATACCCAGGCAAAACCAAATTCCCAGGAGCAGGAAGCTAACAAAGCTAACAAAGAATCACAAAAGCAAAGCTCCTTAAGACTTCTTGTGACTGGAGAGGCCACAAGAAGTTAGAGAACGAGACATCCTACTGGATCATACACCCACAAAATCCCTATCGTAAACATTTGCTTGTCCATAGGATTTGCTTCAGGCAGAAGTTAATGGAGAAGACCTCCCAATGTGGAGGGGAAAGGCTAAAGTAACACTGATTGTCAAAGGTGCCCTGGGAACACTGCCCAAGACACTTAAGAACCACCTCAATGACTTTTTCATTAGTCTCCAGAGTTTCCAAAAGTCTAGACTTACTATCTTGAAAATGTCAGTATCAGACAAATTTATGGTGAGAAGCAAAGTTCATGAGATAATGGGGTTGGGGAGAATTGGATGTTGGGGGAGAGGGAGAGAGAGATAATGAGTCTAGACATTATTTTGACTATATCTTCCATTTTGTGACAACATCTAGACTTCTAAGCATCTGGTTGATCTCGAGCTCATGTGGAAATATTTCCAGTTCATAGACAATGACATGAGTTCATTTGATTATTATACAAATTAATAAAAAACAACAATCCTTGATTTTATCCAATTAGTCTGGCTAAAGACCAAGGAATCATTATGATGCACATACAGCCAATCCCTACCTCAAAAAACTTACTGATTCAAAGCTGCAAATGGCTAAAGGATGTAAGGTGGGGATATGCACAAGTGAATATGATGATAAACTAACAGAGTTTTGTTATGTTGTTCTTTCACTCAAAATGTTTTACACTAGGGACTCAAGGTAGATGACAGTCCTACCTAAGGCTCCTTCCATTCTTATCATTCTTCAAGCTTTAATTCATGATTGTTTTGAACTGTAGTTGTACTGTACTTGTTGGCCATTAATGCTTAACAAATTTACCCATTTCACCTGATGAACAAGCTGACCAGGATGAGCTTCCAAACATGTCTGATTAAACAAATAAAGGAGAAAGGCAGACCTGAAAACATTAAAGGGTTTAAAAATCTTTGATTATCATTAGCTGATCAGGATCTGGAAGAGGAATCAGAAAGCATAATGTGATAAAAATAAAAGGTTAAGATGTTTGCAGAACAAGAATAATCCTTATGCTATGAACAGGAAATATTCAACTGAGAATAAACTTTAATGAGAGCAAAATAAAGCCTAGGCATGTGGAAATGCTCCTCTTTGAGGATATTCTTTATAGCAATTACTCTTCAAAGGTATTGCATTAATGCATTTGGCAAAAAATTACAATTAAATCAGATGAATAGTTTCCAATGTTTTTGCATCTAATATGCTCAGAAATGTTCCTTTGCTCATATTATGAATCTGTCATTCCTGCATTTTATTTTGGCAATTCATATAGATACTGATTTCAATTATTTCAAGAATTTAAAAACATCTCAGCCTATTAATCTGGTTTATGACAAGACAAATAATTAATTGGCTTTCATTATTGTTTCTTGTTTTCAAGGCTATTGCATGGGGAGAAAAAAATGCCAATAACTTCCTACTTCCTTCTTATTTCTTCCAAAGAAGCTTATTTTCCTATTTTTATTATTACCCTTTTCCCCTTAAGGATTAACCAATGTCTTGAACTATACTGCCTCCTCTAATTTCATTTAAAAAAATTCCTTTGTCTTGATGTGCTTCTGGTATTGGCACAGTAACAAAATAATACAACATAGTAATTCCCTGATAAAGCTAACTGTTGGGACACAAAGGAGAACATTTTCTGAGCAGCGTGCACAAGATGGAGAGGCACATCTGAATTGGAATATTTGTCAGTGTGATTTATATGTCTAACTTCACATGTACACCCTTGACATTTAACCCTGCATTTCAAAGACAATGCTGAAATCATATTTTGGGGAAAATTTTAAGAGCAGCAATAGGCCATTTTATTTTTTTCTGGCTACAGAAAATTTACTTAATCTGGTGATAAAAGATCCTTGAAAAGGTTTTGGAGATCAGATGCACATCCTAGTAAAGATCTGTCTAAACGCACTTAACAAGTATCACGAACTACTATACTCAGTGGCTAAGAGCTCTTATCTCCTGCATTCGCAGAAACCTCAAACTCTGAGTTCCTCTTTTTCTCACACCTTTTCCTATTCTCCTCGTAACCCCTATTTATTCCCTATTTCTGCAAATTCTCCGATGCTTGCCAGATGCCACTTCTGCATAGGAAGCCCTGCCTTGGCAGGACACAGTAATTCAGCCTTTTATCTGACATGTGTTCCTGCACTCCTGTGTTTGTCCCAAGAAAGTTTCCATGGTGGACGGAGCTAGGCTGAGGGTCTTGCAAGCACTTCTGCGTCACAGAAAGCAATCTGAGGAAGCAGGTGGCAGCTCTGGCCACTTAGGAGATGACAGAAATTTATTCAAGGCTTTTTGAAAAATAGAAAAATCTGTGACACGTGGGAGAGTCTTGGGGAAGAACACACAGACAGGAGGAAGGTTTGCCTTTCCACATTTTCAGACAGAATTACTCTTTTAAAATCCTCCTCAGAAGAGCTGGAGAAAAAGAGTTCTGTGTAAGGACTGCCAGGCAAGGGAACAGGCTGGGCTGGCCGGAGAGCAGCCTTAGGCAATAGGGGCTGATGTAGTGATCCTTGCATCTTAATTCCTTTACAGTTTAGCTCAGCAAGTCTCTTGTCCCTTACAGATTATCAAGACTTTGAATGAAACAACAGCCTTAAATGAGTTGTTTTGGGGTTTTTTTAGGAGAAAAAAAAAAAAGCTTAAAGTAAGCAGAAGTCAACATTGCCTTTAAACTTTCCATTTTCAAGACACCGGAGAGCGCAGATATGACCTCCTTATTAATCTGAATTTTTGCTTTTCTAGAGATTAACATTAAGTACGTAACCAGTATATTCAGAAAATACCAATATGAAAGATATTCTACTGAAATATCAGAACCACTACACCAGCACACTGCTGGATTTGGCCTTCCATGGTTATATCCTAGGTGCTTTGGATCACAGTTCTTAGCTCATGTCTTTCCTCTTGCTTTACTTAATCCAGTATTTTAACTAAATTCATACTTATTTCCATTACTGCACCTTCCAATAACAAATCCACATTTTAGTTTCTTAAACAATTGCTTTATAGTTTTAGGAGGTTTGCTAGAAATGAAGAGAGACAAGACCACCATAATGACAAAATATACCTTCCCTTTGTTTCCTAAAGTATTATGAAGAATTTTGAGAAAAGTTCATGAATATAATCTGTATTTTATTCCTCACATATAAGGCTCTCATGCTGTCCTCCCCCAAATTACAATGAAAATACAAAAGATATCCTATGTCAACTACCAAAGGAAAGGGAAAATTCTGTACCTCCCTTTTGTCTGACAGTGTATTTTTTGAATTAGGAAAACAAGATGGATTTGAGTGGAAACAATGTAGCTGTTCTACTCTAAAACACAGCCATAAATCTGACTCAACTTAAGTGCTTTGTTCAGAATTAGTATAAAGAGCCATTACCGTAATTCTCCTAGTTTCTCTTTTTCCATCACGCTATTTCAGTACTGAAGAACCATCTCTCATTCACACGCTTTGAAGTGCATCCTCAGCCAAGGAGACCCGCTTCACATCACACACCCGTTAGTACACGGATACCATTTACCTTCCTAACTCTTACATGATTTGTTTGGATGTGTTCTTTTTTTCCAGGCAGCTGAACAACTGCATGTGCTACTAGCGCAAGTTAAGAAAATCTGAATGGAGAGGGTATGTGTGCAGCAAGGTGTCCTCGGCCGCTAACCAGAATTATGGAGCATTCCAGTCGGCATGTGGAGTACTCAGCAACTAGCAGGCAGCCTTTTATGGTGAGATACAGGCCTAACAGTAATGACAGCAGTAAAAAATGACAACACAGAAAGCCTTTTTTTAACGTGGCTAATTCATTGCAGCCTACCAAGCATGCAAACGGGCATGCAAAAAATAGGAAAAAATTATACATTGCATACATTCCTAGCAGCTCTTATATAAAATATAACCACCTAATTTAAAAGCAGATATTCTAATGATAAACAGCTATAGACATTTCAACACTGAGGCCTATTGCAGCAATATTGTTGTTAATTTAGCAATATTGTTGTTAATTTAGAAGAAAAGGTTATTGGGTGAAAAGTGTTTACACTTAATTTTTGTTTTAAACCATGTCATCAATGCTTGTTGCTACTCTGCTTTGTCCCTTTCACTATATGTTCTTTTGGACATGACTTTAGTTCTTTGTTCTTACATAAAGCAGAGAGGTTAAACTTTGCCAAACGGTTTCCCTGTTCATCACTTCTGCCTCTGTGAGCCTCACATTGACTTCTGGGATCTGGAGGGGCCTCTGTGGGCCACGCTTAGCTCACAGGTTGAGCTTATTGCAGTAGGTGCATACATTGCAAACAGTAATCCTAATTTTGATTTTCAGGATATTCAAGAACTTTATGCTTCAGCTGAATGAAGTATATTCTCCTGTTACGGAAGCAGGGGGAGGGAAGTGCACGGAAATCAGTTTTCTGACAGGCAGGTGCTCTTCTGCCAGTATAATTTCAAAATATCAGTTGAATTGCAAGTACAATTTCTGTTCCTTGCACTTCAAAGTGGAATTGACTGTGGATACAAAAAAATGTACCTGTTTATTCTCTGTCTGAGGGAAAAGAATATTTATAGTAAGTATATGCTTACACTTATGGTAATGCTTAGAAAGCTCAGTTATTAAGGGTTTGGGGGCTTTTTATACATAAGTTGCAGTGTAATGTAATGAAACGTATTGAAAATGTATGATTTTGGCATTCACATCACATTGCTGCTTCTCTGTTCACAAAATCTCAAACGTAACCAAGACAGATCAAGTTTCACAGAGAAAATTAGCTTAAGGAAGAAAGCAGAATTCTCTTCCACCACCACAGTCCCTGCTTTACGCATACATTCACAAGAGAAAGAGTGGGAAAATGTCAGTTGTACAGAGAAGAAAGAAATCAGGTTCATGAGACTTCATACTTTACTCTATGTGTGACTATCTTTAGAAATAGAGCTTTACATGTCCTGGTATTTGTCAATATAAATATGGACTCTATTTAAATTCACAGAAATAGACACTGCATTTAATTTTCATCCATCTCCTGAATTTTGATTTCATATGCAGAAGAATAAAGATTACCTGTCAAAATAAAATGCTGTAAGAATGAAATATACAGCACGTTCTGTGGGAAAGTACTTGGTTTACTTGCAGATGCAGCAGCTGGTGTGCACTACTGAAAAGTGATTAATTTAATCACCCAGAAAAATAAAAGAGTTTATGGCATATTTCAAGCAGAAGACATCTTGAGTTTTTCACATGCTTAGTATTCAGGATTTCATTTAATATTCATAAGCCTTCACTGCAAATTAGCACTTCCTATATTAGAAAAGGTTGATTTTCAACTTTCTCTGCCATTCCCTGTAATATATTATTACACAGCAAGGAAATCAAGATGGGTTTTAAATCCTGCTTCAAGTATCCACACATTCCACGTTAAGCTGCAATGCTTAATTTAATATCTGTATGGCACTGGTAAAGATTTTAAACAATAGATTATGTAGCCTCGGGGACAAAGCCATAGAATTCAGAAGGTGGTATAATAGGTTTGAAGGATGACTGTACATTTGAGATGAGGCAGAAAAACCAAAAGCTAGGAAAACTTTACCGCAATTGCCAGAAAATAATGCAGTCACTATGTGAGCACACCCTCTGGCACTCTCTTCTGTCAGGGCAGGAGAGAAGTCTACAGTACTGTCATGGTCCACAGGCTACAAATGTTCCCAATGTAGCTTTGTATTCAAAGCTTTTTGACAAAAAAGGTCAACAGCTGTGGTTCACTGAAAGTCTGGGGGCAATAATTCTGCGCTTTAATGACATAAATGACAATAGTTTTTCAACAAGAGAAAGAACAGGGAAAGGAGAGAGAGCGCAAAAATGGAAAATAAAATTAGTCTTATTTCATTTCCTTTCTACATTACTAGTTGGAATAAAATGTAAAATATCGTTCCAAATTCCCTCAAGTGCTTGAAATCATTTTTCAAAATGAAAGGCGTTAATTACCTGCAGCAGTTATGTTCATCTAATGCAGCTGAAGATTTCATTTAGCCTGTCATCTTAATCTCCTCAGAGCTGTTCTTGGTCTTTCATTTTGGGAATGAAGGGAGGGTATAACTTTTATTATTGAAAGATTCAACCCCAAATTTGCAAATAAAAATTCCTCAAAAAAACAAGCAAAAAAGTTCACTATTGTCATACTTGTTCTTACATTTTAAAATGTTGGCAATAAATACTGGCACCGTTAGTAAAGTTCTCTACAAATACTGCACCTGACAGTGTAATCTGCACACAGCACTACCAGGAATGATGAAAAAAGCAGTCACTGGAGAAAACAAAATGATGCTTAGATCATGTTAACACGACCATTTAGGATGAGCCATTAAATATCCTTCTGCAGGTTGAACTAAACAACTTGGGAAACTCCCACATCAGAATATTTTCTAGAGCCAGATGTAAAGAACTTAAAAGGCAAAAACACTTTTAATCTTACTTTCTACACCTATTTTGGCATTTGTGATGTGCTTGCGGTTTGTGACAGGACCTCAAAAGAGCCAGTCCAGACAGGGAACCACTAGAATATCTTTCTGCTTTGCTGTTCTCCGTAATCTCTTTTATCCTCTTGAACATACCTTCCGCCCACTTCCACCATCCTTTTCTC
This sequence comes from Apteryx rowi, assembly GCF_003343035.1. NCBI lineage: Eukaryota > Metazoa > Chordata > Aves > Apterygiformes > Apterygidae > Apteryx > Apteryx rowi. The sequence continues at coordinate 488,442 of NW_020450708.1, forward strand.
CTCCAGTAACTTCCAACAGCTCCACTTTGTCCCCACTAGGAGCAACATTTTGCGGTCCTAATGCAGATTTTCCTCTTCCTGTACTCAGATTCATAACGAAGCCAATAAAATCGGAGGGTCTGATCGTGGCATCAGTTACACACATACTTGTCTTATGGAGGTGAATAATCCTCCTGATTTCAAAAGAATGACAAATGTGCATGAAGTTCAGCATAAGTGTAACTGATTGCAGGCTCGTGGCCTGGATGCTGATCCCAGGATTTGGCTCCAGCAGCACAACCGTATGCAGCTTGTGCTGATAAGTCTTATTTTAATATTAGTAAAGGGGATATGGCACAGAGCGTGTCTGCTAAAAGGTTTAAAATACATGTGTATTTTATTTAAGTAACGTTGAATTTCTGGGCAACCTCCCCAAATTCCTTTAGTTTGCTGAACAATTAGAATCAGCTTTGGCATTCTTCTGTAATGACGCAGCGGAGAATTAAATGACAGACCATATGTATACAAAATGTATGTAAATTAATACAAACATGCAGTAAAATCAGACATATTATAAAAGCAAATATGCAAGACTATGCTTTTTGGTACACACAAGGTTCAACATTGTAGTACAAAACTTGCTGTGTTTATCAATGAATTCATCCTAGTTTGATTTTTACATAGAACAAACAAATGTTAACTTTTCAAAAACATTTCTTAAAAGAAAATGCACATCTGTTCACCAAATCTGACCTGAATTTGCACACAGTATTACATCCTTCAAGCAATTTTTTTGGAAACAAATGTGGATTTTTCAACAATTATCCTAACTACCCCATATAAAGAAAACTTTCATATATCGTAAGACACTAAAGCCCAAACTAGTTAGCATATACTTCATCCTAAAAAATGAAGCAGACCTCTCTCTTATCTATGTGCCCAGCCACTTTTCTACAAGCTTTTCAAAGCCACAGACTAGAAATCACTACTGCATTTCCCCCCATACGCATACACACACACACACACTTGCTTGAAAAAAGGGGCAGGTACTTATATATGCCAAGTGCTGAGGTACAAGATCTTATTTGTGGTGCCACCCAGATACGACCCTTCATTTACAGCATGTCACAAGTATTTTAACTTCCATAGCAAGATGTCATTCTGCTTCCAAAGCCATCTCGCAGATGTATGGTCAAACAAACGATTTGCTTTCCATCATTTTACTGGTGTTAGTTACATTCCTATAGTAACTTTACTGCAATTGTTATTACATCACAAGTAATTTCAAATGATCTTTGCAACAGGAAAAACTAGTATATATCTGATAAAAAATACCCAGAAAATAACATTGGCTGAACCCATTAGCGAAAACCATCATCCTTATCATGGAAAATTCATCACCACTGTGGACAAGTCTAAAAAAGTAAGGAACATTTCCATTGGCTCTTGGTAAGCAGTAAGCTAATCTCATTGTAATTTGTATTTGCTCTTTGCATATCTTAAATTTCCCCATGAACTGATCCAAGCTCTCATTTGCTACTGCAATTCCCAACTGGTTTCAAAATCAGAACAGACTTCTTGAATTAGTGAAGCTCTCTCAGGAAGCTGGACAGCTTCCAGGACATAAGATATGAACTGGACCCTCCGATCTGCAGGCAGCAGCAGTTCTTTTAAACACTTCTGAAGGAAAGTGCTCTTGGAGAATTCAGCAGGAACTGCAGCTTGCATATACTGCACACAACCTTCCCTCCCCCCAAAGGTCCCAAACCAAAAAAACAGACAAACTAACACACATTAACAAGAGGAGTGTAAAACAATACAAAGGCAGTGCCTCTGTAGCCTGCATCCCCGCTTTCTCAGTTGTATAGGGACTGGGAAACACAGCTGATATCTGGAATGCAAAAATTATTTAATACTAGACCTGCTTCTTCCTTCAGAGATATCTATATTCCCATTCAAATGAAAGGTCAACTGTAGAGCTAAAAGAAAAGGTATCACACTCCTATACAAGTCATAATACTAAGGATGCAGTGTTTTTTGCCAGTAATGTTTTAGTAGGCCATATATATAGCAGTAAAATTTCTTCTGAAATAAATTTGTGTGTGTGTGTGCTGCAAGTACATGTATTTGTGATCATATAACACTGGTTACACTTCTTATTGTAAAATTGTTCAGTTTATAAAAACATTGGGGAAAATTAGCAATTTCTCTGTTTGCAAAATATTTTTCTACCAACTTCCAAACCTAAATATAGGCCTTTTTTAATTTCTGAAAAAAATCTGTCTTTTTCATCTTAGGGAGAACTTAGTTGTAATGCTAAAGTGGTTTTTAAACGTAGAGTTTCATTCTTCAACAAGGATGCTATCGATGTACGTATGACCTCTAAAGAAAAACCCACTATTGGCATATCTTTTCAACACAGATACATGTCACTGCAGATTCATCAATTTAATTATGGCATCCAAGAACGTCTATGCAGCTGTTTTGTTATTAACTATCTATCCCACGGTAGTGCTAAGTTAAAAGCCTTCTCAAAAATGTCACTTAGCTAACTGCTAACTGTTCACTAACCGCTCAGCAGCTTGGATTTACATAGCATAACAGACCTATTACTGTATTTGACAGTGTGCTTATTGGAAGTCATACATGACTGAGCTTTGATATTTATGCAATGCACTTTTACCCACAAAGAAAGAATGCAACCCATGTACCAGTTAATTTCCTCTGTTCTTTAATTTAGCTAGTCTTTAAATGCTTAGTTTCATAGTATGCAGATAGCATTAGTCATTGCTAATTGATTTATGATGAGCTGAAAAATGATTTTGCCAGCTTCAAGAAACTTAAGATCTGCCATAAGGTATTTCCAGATCTTCTGTTTCCAAACTGAGGGTATAGAGCAGAAATACAGAATATAAATTAAAAGCAGAAGAGGGCTTTTCCTGCAAATGACAGCAAAGCAGACAAGGATTTAGATGGCTTTGTGACTGGCATTGTTTTGGTGCTTCAATAATTCATTCCTTGTTTAGTACAGATTTTAAGCTGACTTGAGACAATTCAAATACTATTTTTTTGAAGATTGATTATGTATGATGTTGTTAAGTAGTATATTTCTAAGTCAGGTTGTGAATACTTAACTAAGTGCAACTAAGTAATTTGGCAGCCCCAGCAAACTCCAATATATATCATTTTTTTCTGGCTGAAAGGAAGCACAATCACTATCCTCCAAATTATTCCTAATTCATATATATATATATATGCTAAACATAAACCTAATATTAGATAGAAATAAATGCATTTCAAGCATGGATACTGTATATCAAATACATTCATAAATATTCAGTAGCAATTATACTTGAAGCTTTTCATCGCTCATATGGTCTAATTGATTGATGAAATAGTTACTCAGAAGACCATATTAAAATTCCATTCATGTAGTTTTTTATTGAAGAATATGCAATCCCTGGGTCTCTGTTACAGGCACACCTGAAACATATACAACGGAGGATAATCTCATAGAAAATAAACCATCTTTTGAGTGTTATCAGAATTCATTTTGATTAACTATTTGCATTTAAGTTATGCAAGTCAGGAGGCTTAGATCTGATTAACAAAGCAGTTCTGTGCACTTTGTATCTAATAAATACTGATTTCTGGATATTTTGTTATAAATGATGAGAGATGTAACTGTTACTGAAAAAAAAAGTGATGGTTCAAATTTTATGTTCATACAAACTAGAGGACCTACAGCAAGTGTAAATACTCAACGAATATCAGTTCTACTACTTACTTACCAATACAACTGCCTTTTCCAGTATCGTCAAAAACTGAAATTATTAGAAGTATAACAAGTGTATACAGAAAAATGTCTCCCTAACTTGCTCATAAGAATCAGAGTGTCCCAGAGCAATACCTCTCTAACAGCAGGCTGCTCTGCTCTTCGCAGATGGGTACGTAGCATCACTCACAGCCACAGCTTCTCATACTCCCTAGACACTACACTGAAATTCAAAATTGTAGCGAGCATTTACAGTTTGATTTCATAGTCAGATCACAGTCAGTAAAATCTTGTCTAGAAGATGCAAGTCTTCAGTGGGCAGAGGCATTCCTGTCTAGTTGTATACACGGAAAATGGACTGTTAAGTTCCCTGCAGGAACAGTAAATCTCTCAACACACGGATAAGGGGAGGTGCCTAAATTCTCACTGAATAAACAAGAGAAAGCGAGAACAGGGGGAAAGAGAGAACTAACTAACTAAATGCAATCAACCCCAGCTAAAATAAATAAATAAATAAAATACTAGGAAATCTGAATATCTGACATGAATCCAGGGAAAGCGAAGCTCTCGATTAGGCTTCTAGAAACCACAGTTTGAAAAGCCAACAGTTGTCACCCTGGTAGGGGAAACAACAGTTATTTCCTGTCCTGTGCTGTCCATTATGGAAATAAACTTACAAGATAACTACATCAATGTGAAAAATGCTGCTACATAAGTAATTCTAATGGAGACCTTCTTTTCCTAGTTATTATTTACATTAGAATAATGCCCAGAGGCTGTAAATAGGACTGGAAACTAGTAAGCAAGTTTAGACAGCTCTATGCAGAGTGTTGTCTAAGCTTGCTTAATAGATGCGAACACATAAAATGAGCTGATATATTAATATATCATATTACATACATATATATTAATATATATTTTAGACACACATATATAAATATATATATATTACACATACCTAAATACACACACACAAATGCGTATCATCCTTGCTCAGTATACATACAAACACACATACCTTATTCGCATGCACAAACCCATTCTTTTACATTATCAGAATCATAAAATATATATGTAAAATATATAATATATAATATAGATATATATTTTTGTATAGTATATAATGCAATGGCATCCTGGTTCATGAGTGGGCTGCATAAGCACTTTCTTTAAAAAAAACAGGCTAGCACATAATCATCTAAGATCTGATATTTTTGTAGGCAGAATCCATAGTAGCAAACAGAATTAGCAGCAGATTTATTAGCAATCAGTATTTTGAACATGGTTTGAAGTAGACATTTTTTTTGCTATTTTCTCACTTTGTGGCACTGTAGCAAATAATTGTTCAAGACTGTGGTATTGATGTGACTGGGTATCCTCCAAGCTGGATTTCTCTTTATACTTCATGTTAAAAAACATGAAGACGTGGTTTCGCAACAGCTCTGTTCAGGTAACTGGGCAAGTGAGGATGCCCTACATCTCCGCCCAGAATTTCAGATTTTTGTGTTATGCTACAGCTGTCAAATCCAAGCACAGATCTTCTTAGCCTGGCACACACAACTTGCACTTTGGATCAACTTGCAGCTTGTGACAATTTAGGGTTCCTATCTACAACCTGAATGGGAGGGGAGGCAGCAAGATAAATCTACAATACATATTAGTCTCCATTTTGAGACCTCTGTTATTAGGTCTTCCTGTATATACTGTTACTATCATCATCTCTTTAACTGGTATCTCTCTAATACCAGTTTGAGATGCCTAATATTTTAGTGTCTGATGCTGTGTCAAAAGACTACCAACAGTGGAATAGCCATATTCTGGTGGGACAGCAGGCGTTATCAGTAGAATTATTTCTAGTTTAAAAAAAGACATTAAGTGGTAAAGAAGTTAGTGTCAAAAATGAAAAAAAATCTCTAGGGAAAGAAGAGAAGAAAAAAGGTGTTACAGATTGTTTCTAAAAAGATAAATGTTCCCATATCTAGGAGGACATACCACCATCAGAATGGGAAGACTGAAGAATAAAAGAGGACTGTACCATTTGGAAAACACAGAGACCAAATATCTCTGAAACATGGTGATAAAAACAAAGAAAGGAATTGTGTAAAGCATTTTTCTCCATCTTTCTGTCATTTTCACAAGCATTCTATCAGTAAATGGCATATACTTAAGGAGTTCTTCTGCACAGACTATGAGGCTATTATTATAATAGTCATATGGTCCTCAAAAAGTATAAATATGAACAAGAATGCCACAAGGAAGGAGATTTGGAGACAGAATGCATAAATACAGGAGATACCAAGGAGATTCAAGACTAGATGTAAAGTATGACATACCAGAAATGTGTTCAAGAGGCCAACCTTAGAGACAGGGCCTGGAAGCTTCATATTTCATTGGAGCTAAGGAGGTCATGAATGTGTAGTGGAGCGTAGTACCCTGCTGTCAGCTGATGAGAATGATCTGGCCAAGATGCCGACTCTTTTTCTTCCATAGGTTCCTTGGACAGACTATTCCCACATATTAAAAAATGACCATACAAATTTTTATTCTATTTTGAGAACGGCACAGGAGGATTTTCAGAGGTTCTATACACCTGAAGCTTCCATGAGATTTCTGCAGGATTCTGGTTTGGGGTATTTGGTTGCACAATGACTAGGAAAGCAAATGTTAAACACCATGAGATTTGCTTCTGCTTTTTGTATCTTGTCGTCTTCAAACGTTCTTCTAGATCTGTAATATTTGCCTCATGCTTTTCACCCTGAAGAACCATATATAGCGGTTATATTACTTAGTAATATCCTCAATAAGTAATTTTTTAAAAGCCCTACAGAATTCAAAACAATAGGCACCTGCTAGATACTAATGCATTAATTTGTGCCTTTCTTCCTCGATTTCAAGCAAAATCTGATTGGCTGTATATCTATAAGCTCTTTAAAGATAAACAGGGCATTGTTTATTAAAAGATATGAAGTTGTTTAGGCACAAGCCAAATGGAGCTTGGTGAATGTGAGAACAGTTCGTATTTACAGCCAATTAAATCAAGACTGTATTTGCAATTTACAGTTGTAAAGGTTTTCTGACATTTTGAGTAAAATTTAATTTGCTAATTGTTTAGGTTAGAAGAGAAATATTCAGCCTTGTGATTCTCTTTTAGCTTGGGTGACACTTACTTATTATCTTTGACTGTTGTACCTTTGTTATCCAAGATAAAATATTTTTATATATTTATACTGTGAATATGTCCTAAATAAGTTTACATAGCACTATATTTGTATTTATCTAGAAAGTGATAGCAATTAGAAGTTCATGATGTATTTGTTTGTCCAAAAATTTACACATCTGTTTGATGGAGACAGAGGGAACAAGACCAGAAGGAACAGATTTTGGTTACTTATCTAGAACAGGATATATTTAAACTAAAGGGTTGTTTAATAGCATCTCAGACTCTGACTTATTTTACATTGAAGGGATTCTGTCCCACATCAAAGACATCTGTTAAAGAAGAAAAAACGATTCCTTTCTAAAAAAAAACTTTGGCTGAACAAATAATTTTCAATTTAGGGGCAGGTGACAGTAAGATATCTCCTAAGGGCAGAGTATTTAGACTTACATGGAACTAAACAACTCTGTTATGATGAAAGTCGGACATTCCTCAGTGCGGGGATCTAATGAAAACATCAATGTTTTACTCAGTTTTGAAACTGACAATTTAACAGTTTTACAAGAACCATTTAACATTTATCATCACTTTCTGCAAGTTACATTTAGACAAGGGAAATAGTTACATAAAGCAAACAATTCGTGCATATTGTAAAAAAACGCACAAACTTCTTAAGACACATGTGCATTTAAGAATGATTCCTCCTTGCAATAAACTGTCAGCAATAATGAGTTCCCATAAACAGGAAACGTTATTATAAAAAGAGGAACAGATTATTATCATCTATGATGACAGAATACATATTTGCTTTCTCTCTGACTACATTAGGTTTATCACTTGCATGGAGCAGATGCCAGGCAAGTGTAAGGTCAGAATGGAAGAGTGAAAATTACTGTAGAGCCACTAGAGGCTACAAGAAAGGAGACACTGGAACGCAGGATGAGAAATGTTAAAAGAGCAAATTCATTATTTTAGATTCTGCATCTGTGAGAAAAACAAATTTGCACAGAGATTTATCACTATACCGTTTCATTAGCACGCCTAAAACTGGAACTGTTGGATATGCACAACTGCCCCTCATACAACAAAAGCCTATTTATGAATTATGACCCTATATGCAATAGGCCTTAGAAATTGTTCATAGTTCAATCAAATGCTTCTACAGATCTGTTGGCCAAGAACCGATAAAATATTTACTTGCAATAGTCAGGTAAAAGAATGATATTAACAGGTAAAACATATTTTCATGTATGCTTTGGACATTTTGTTCAGTCAGTAGCCAGCTTCCAAAGGTTACACAAAAAAGTAACACAGGATTTAAACGATCACATAATTTAGATATTCGTCTGTAAATAACACTGCTTAAATAACTCTGCAACATCTGGTTCCTTTTCCTATTTGCTGTTTGAGAGCTTTTTCTGAGTATAACTAATCCTTCTTAAATGAGAATAAAGCAAGTTGTTGTCTTCTGGAAACTAATGAAGTGTATTACAACTACAAACAAAGGGACTGTTCCTCATTCTGCACAGCAGAGTTAAGATGCCCACAAAGGGAAAAAGATTTTATGTTCACATTAAAATGGTGCTTGGAGCTCAGAGGTCTAGATTCACTTAACAAATTTAGCAAAAGGAAGTAGAGTAACTGCATAAATGAAGTCGAAAATTTCAGAAGGGAAGACAAAAGAGACAGGAGATGAAAGCACAGTGTAGACATGATAGAAAGCTTTCCTTCTGTTGTGATTTTCCATGTTGAGGGCTCTGTGCCAACATAGACTGAATTTGTGGGCTGGTGCAGATACTCAAATTAAAAAAAACCCCAAACTTAATGTTTGAATGATGCTTCTATGGGAGAGGCTGACACGAAAAATAGTATTTACATTTTCATTACAATATCGATCCAAGACCTACAAAGGGTTTTGTTTTCCCTGTATCTGTTAATGTGCACAGAAGAACAAAGCCACACACTGAAGAGAGAAATCATGTTTGAACTTAGGAATCATTACTGCATCACTCCAACCCGCGGAGCTTGAAAAGGTAGCTCCAGACCAAGCTGCTTAAAAGCTGCACGCAACAAACCCTCTTTATTAAACGATGTCTAATTATAGAGGGCAAAACTAACAAGGATTAAAGGGGTGGGAACCTATGGAATTCACATATGCTCAGAAAAGGCAAGAGTTTTTGGCTATGGAGCCTTTCATTCAGGTATTTTAGTGATGTGTTTTAAATACGCTGACTTAGATTGTTGGTTCCCAGCCTTCTTGCAATGGAGATGCCCTTGAGATGACTGCTAGTGTTTTACACCTCAGTGGCTTTGGCCTACCACCTTCTTTGCCTTCGGGATATTGCTTTTTCAGCTCTGATGGTAAAGTACACATTTTCTGGTAATATTATTTTGTAAATAATAAATTTTAATAACCCACATTGCTTCAGCATCAAGGTTGAAATATCATGCTCCCAAAAGTCAGGAAATTCCCCATACAGATAAAATCACTCTGTAATGTTAAGTTTCAAATTCTGCAAGCAGTATTTGCAGTAATTTCCTATTAAGCATTTTTCTTTAATATGTGAAAATCATAATTTATTGTCTCTCATTAATATATGCTATAAACTTAGGATGTATAGCAGTCTGATATCAAAGTTCCAAGACCAAGCATAGTGAAGCACCTCTCTTTCAAGATTAAAATGTCTTTAAATAGCAGTTTAGTTCTTAAGGTATATTCACTTACTGCTATTGTACAATGGATAAATGTGGCTTTCTGCATATATCCCGATATCCATTTTATAAATCAGTAAGGCTTTTGCCATTTATATCCAGGAACACAGGTACAGCACAAAAAGTAAACAATAACCACCGCATCATGCTGAAAATACTGTTCTACCCTTTACCACCGATCCAGCTCAGGCAAATAGTCTATAGAAAAAATCAATTAAAATAAAGGGTGGATTTTTGTGTCCCTTTTAAAATTATTTGATCTCATCAAATTCAACAGAGGAGATTCATACTGATCAGTTAATTATTTCTCTGTAATGCACAACAAATTTTATTCCTCTACTTTCCATTTTTATTTGAGATTTTGTATGATCTTGCCTTGTAAACAGCAAGTGCTGTATTTGTAACTGTCTGTGCTTATAAAAGACACCTTTTATAATCAAAGGTTATTCTGTTTGATCATATTTCAAAGATATATTGCCCACAAGAGGTCCCAGACTTTACAGAAGGGGCTGGTCTAACCAGTTAGCCACCTACACAAGCTACAGACCCCAAACATAACAACGAGCTTGTCTTTTTTCAAGAAAGCCCCAGCAGGACTGTGCCTCAGGATGTAACTTTGGGCACGCCTCCGAATTTCAGACTGCACCAGACAGATGGAAAAAGAGTGAGTGAGAAATACACGTGACAGAGTCACACAAACCTTCAGTCTTAGTATTGTAAAGCACAGACGTCCAATATTAGATTATATTTAGCTTCATATAATTTCATTTTTACAATACTCTTAAATGCCTATTATTGAAAAGAATAAGATCTAGATCTGCTGCATGCATATTTGCATACATATATGTATTGAACTTTACTTACATGGATCAAATTAAAAACATGAATTTGCATTATCAGTTTTGACCGGCAATAAAGACAAAATTAATGCAAGTACTCTAGACATGCCACATTACATTGCTTCCAAAAATCAGTTTGCTAAAGGAAATCTTCCTGGAGAAAATTTCAGTTGTGTATTTTGCAATATGCTTCATATTTCTGCATTTTTCTGCATCAATTTGTTATGGAACTATCTTTCAGATTATTCCTGTTTTTGTTTTGTTTTGTGCTTGGTTTTAAGCACAATCATAAACGTATTTCCATTTCATGCTATTCCCAGTTAGGAGTAAAATGACTGTACTTCCAAGAAAGAAAATTACTAGGGAATCTGTTCTGCATTTGTAGGCTAGAGTGAAGCACTTTGAATGGAGAAGAAGAATTAAATTAGCCCCAGATATGGGGGCTGAATACTAGCCATGTGTTTTTGAAGTAAGTATCTGCAAACCCTTTCCCATAGATCCTTTATAGTCTGAACTTTACACATATAAATACAACAATATAGGTATAATCCAGTAAAAAGTTTGCTGCCCTACAGCAAACACAAATCTATCCAATTTTTAGGTGAAACACTTTTTTTCTCTTCCAAAGGGACCACTGGTCTTTGAATAAAATATTTTTACCTTCCCCCACAGCCACCAGTTTAGAACGAAAGCATATTCCGTGTTTAAGATTCTATATTTACTTAGTTTAAATATTTATGGGTGAGATGTATATACAATATTGAATAAAACAGAAACCAGATTCATTCCTTAATGAGTGAGAAAGAATAGACTTCATATGGGGCAAAAAGTAGTGTTAAAAATTCTCACTAGTTCTTTAAAGTCAGCAACCACAAGAAATGTTAAGTCTTCTCAACTACTGTACAGAATAACAAAACCAAAAGTGTTATTAGTTTTTATTCTATATTATCAGATTTTTATGACAAAGGTTAGAATGTTCAAAAATGTGTTTAAATTTATTCAGCTGTTCTCAAAGTTTCATGTTTCACTGGGGCTGCTACACTGCATATGTTCCCATATGACTGGATTAAAGCTATCTAACAGGATGGTTAAAGTTATTAGTCCAGCATCTGAATACTTGTTCAGATCCTCGCTCATCAAGTATTGACAAGCTGTGAAAGTCATATTGACATCTTTTTTTTAAACAGGGCATTCATGGTTTTTGTCAGATCAACACTTCTACAGACTTTTCCTCCTCCAAAGACACTGATAAACTAAAAATGGAGTTAAACCCAGTTGCAGGAGGACTGGACAGCCCAAGGGAGTGGTAACGGGATACAGAGACTTTAACCTTTAGGTCACCAATTTAAATTCAGCTCAGGTTGATCATGACCAACATTCCCATGTGATGAATGTTTGCTAGCCTGTGCAAAGAAATAGACACAATAAATATTGGTGGACGTATTACCAAGGTAACTGATCCTTTCTGGAATTCCCAGCAGAAAACCTACACTCTGACAGGGCACAAAACTGTCCTGATTCCTGTAGTTTCACGGAGCCCATCATCAACTGCATATTCCAAAACAAGGTCCAAACTACAATCAAATAGCTTATGACCGGGTTCGATTTTTTTTCTTTTTCAGTAGGTGCACGCTTTAACTGGAAGCATCTTCAACAGTGATCACCACTGAGTTCACCCAGTCATAATAAAGTATAAGGTGCAAAAATAGAGGTACACAAAACCACATAGAAAAATGCCATTGAGTACACTGCTGTTGTACCCCAAGTACTACTGCTAGACAGATTTGGCTGAACCATTAAAAGCATGGATATAGGAAAAACAGAAAAATCTGAGGCAGCTGACAAGAATAACCAGAGGCATGGAAAGTCAGCTCTATATGGAGACTGAGATTGAGATTCAGTTTAGAGTCCAGATTAATAAATGTGGCCTGGTATGAAAGTATAAAATAATGATTATTACAGGCATTTCTTCACAGCCTGGGGGTTATGATTAAAGCAGGGCACAAGTGTTTTTTCCTAGTCTATAAGTATTTTTGAGATTTCAGAAAGGTCTTGTTAGTATTAGGACAAATCCTTTCACAATTTCCACAAAAGCAGAGATACCCAACGTATTACTGACAGTCCAGTTGCCTTGGATGCATTAGATATTCAGCTGGGTTTAAGTCTCTATTCAGCTGGATTCAGAGAAGGAAATTGAACCAAAGTTGAATGTCGTAAAGGATAATGCCCTAACTATTAGGCTCTGGGTATTGTAATGCAGATTTCTGTCAAGGTTTCTTGCTGCGCAGTTCCATTTTAAATAAACTAGTTATTTAGTATTTGGAATTAAAGCATCCTAGTGGAAGTTTCTTTAAACTATCCTTGATATGGGAGAAATTTCAGATTTGATAAATCAACAATCTCAATCAAAACTATGTTAACCTGAAAAATTCCCAAGCAGCTCCAGTATTTCCAAGAGCAAATGCAAATATGTTCCAGGTATTTGCGAACAGTTTCTTTTTCTTTGTGGTAACACTAAAGAGGGGACAGTGAGACCAGGCCAAGAAATCTTTTTCTGTTTAAATAAAATATCGAGAGATGTAAGGCTGGAGAATCACTGCCACTAACCACCCATCAATGAATTTCTTATATAAAATGCCCAATCCCAATAAAATATGCAATAAAATGAAAAGCATTTTCAATTAAAATTGATGAAGGGAAAGCATAGCAGCACCTGTATTACTTTTCTTGTGCTAAGTGACAATGCAGTTAATAATTTTCACACCTGGGAAGAGGAGGCCTTTAATTTGAGCTTTAGCCAGCATATAACTCTTTACTGTGATTTTTCTTTTTAATCCATGCTATCTGTAATCTTGAAAATATGCTGTTCCCAAATTAACTACTAGTTTTCATATCACTTTAACTGCAAGTCTGCTTTTCATTTCTGTAGCATATCTTAAATTGATTATTGCCTGATTTATTCTACCAAAATGCTTATTCATCACAACATTTGATTATTATAACTCCTTTATGCATGGCTTCCCAAAGTACACAGATCCAAATCAACTAGAATCATGTAATATTGTTTACCCCACTTACACAACTCTTCTGCATCCTTAAAGACCTCTACTCGCCTCCAAAGATTCTCCCTCCAACACGTAGCTTTTAAACATTTTTACTTCTGTAGAAATGCTTCTAACAGTTTTCTCTGCTCTTCTACTTAATTTTCCAATTCCAGTTTTCTTTCAGGCCTTTCTACCCTTTTCTGTCATTATATAGGCAATCACAGTGTACTTCAGCTATTTATCCCACATTCATAGCACTGGTATCTAAGCACCCATAGATTTCCCCCTTTAACGTACGGACAAACATCCACTTTTCTGAAGCAATCAGCCGTCACTGCGCTAAACCGTTCCCTACACTGGCAGGTCCCAAGGCACAGAAAATCATTAACATGATGTTGACTTATAGCCTTTATCATTTTAACTTCTCTTCACCGTGAAAGGAGAGGTAGTATTAAACCGTATTGTGCTGCAAACGGTAGCCCTTCTAGAGACGGATTACGAGACACGAAAGTCCTGTGGGGAGAAGCATAAACACTGCCAATGAACCGCAGTGCACATCAGCTGGCTCAGTCCGTGCCATCTTCTTTGGGATACTGACTGCATCCTTCCTGCTCCTGCTGAGTGCCACCCTACTATAGGAAAAGCCGCACCACAACGATTACGGATACAAGAAGAGGTAGAAAAAGGCTTGTCTTTAAAAACAAGAGTCTTCCGTGTACACAAGTTTCTATTTCCCCACCCCCACCCCAATTTACCATACTGTATAGCAGTAATAGTTCACAATTAGATATATTTGGATACCAAATCAGGTGATACATCTACTGCCAGAAAACTAATACATGTGTAATTCATTACATTATTCCTTCAGTGTTTTAAACAGATAAAAATAATAATAAAAGATCTGCCAAGAAAATCCACAGTTCTAATTTTATACCATCTGTAGCGCTTTAGACTAAAAATATTTCACAGCTGTCATTTTCAAAATTAGCATTTCAATTAAAAAGAAAACCAAGCTCATACTGGCTGATCCTAGGCATTGCCTTACTCACCAGAATAATCCCACTGAAATAGGTAAAAGCATTTGTATGAATAAGGACTTGTACCTCAGGCCTTAATGAAAACATACATATTGAAAAAAATAAAATGATAGCCTGGGAATTAAGTCAGAAATTTTGACAAACATTTATTTTATAAATGCAATGCAGTTAATCTAGTTGAATATTCCTGAGTTCAGATCTAATACACACTGCTCTGTAGAACCGCATCAAAAGTATTAACACATTTAAAGTTATTTCACTTTTTAGAGTTTCAAAATGCATTGTGTTTGCCTGTGGTTCACACCTGGCAATGCATTTTTGAACCACAAATTCTTCCTATCATCTGGTTTAATGATAACACATTCTTTTAAAGTTTACTTGCACTTGAAAAACAGATTCATTAAATCCCTCAGTTCCACATTCAGAGGAGCTATTAAACTAATCATAGCCCTAAAGAGATGGGAATTAAAAATGCTGCGAGCAGAATTTAGGCACCTCCATCCAAAATGGTGGTCCTCCAGGCCCCTGTCTCAGCCTGGAGATGTCTATTCCCTAAAGACAACGCAGTTCTCTATGGCAAGATTTGCCAGCCACAGGAGTCCTCAAAACAAGCCTAACAGCCACCCACCCGGCTGGGTTCCCTACAACATTTTTCAGGCGCTATTTCTTCATAAAATAGTACATTAGTAGCAGTCATTCCCAGCCTCGTAGTAGGACCACGCATTCTAGAAGCAAAATACCCAGGCTTGATTCCTTCTTCAGTCTAAGATTCAAAGCAATATCTTTTAGGAGAATGTTCGCTAGGCCACAGGCTGCGTGAAACGCTGGGATGAGGATAAGGATACGTTAAAGCCCTCCTGTTGAAACTGTATCATTGAACAGAAAATAATTCAAGATTCATTGGGCCAGAGAAAGAACACAAGAGGGAGCAAGAGTCTGTAGCCTAGTGATTTGGGCACTCGGCTGGGAAAAGGAGTCCTGGGTTCCTGGCCTTTGCTCCAAAGAAGGTTTATGCAATTTATCTAATGGCCTTTACAGAATATAAGCCCTGTCTTGAATCCGTCTGCAAGTTTTCCTTCTTGATCCATGTCTATAAATAATATTTGGGGTAATAACAGCCATATTTAACAATCTGAATTACCCAAACATCGATATGCTTGTTGTATGATTTTAATGCTAAACTGAAAATATAGAACGTCAATAAAATTGAAATGTGCCAAAAACTTAAAAGCTTATTTCATATTAAAATTACTTTAGAACTTACTTGAAAACAGGTAAAACATAATATTAAAACACAAATGCATTTCTTTACCTGTGTCAATAATGCTGCTTTGAATTACAAAGGTAGAACTGATTTTTTTTCTTCTCATCTTTCTCAGAATGTAGTAGCCTTTCATTTTTAAAAAGTTTAATACTACTAATAGACTTCTCCTATCTTAATTTGGGTCAGTTTCAGTTTCTGATTCTCACTTAATAGTATTTTCATTTTCTGGTTCTCATTCCTTGGCACAACAGTGCAATGTCATGCAGGCGACTGTTTAAATCCAAGCAAGTTTACCCTGAAATTCCCACTCCAACAATTTCATGGACTTATTTCTGTTTTTGCTAAACATTCTTTTTATAATAGCTTCATTTTGGGCCTAAGCCTACATAACAGTGTCCCTTTAAATAATATTCCATGCCTTGAAACATATTACAAAAACTGTTATATCAAGGCAAGTTATGTAACAGCTCTCTACGGTTTCAGCGTATTTACTCTGTCACGCCATATGTGCGACTGCAGCCTCCACAACAAAACCTTTACACACTGAAGTCATTATCTCCGCAAAGTCTGCAACTGGCATTTAAAACTTATTGATGGCCTGGGTATTGGCGGCTCAGTAGGCAGTGCTCTTGCCGGAGGCCCCCAAGGTCACAGGTTCACATTCTGCTCCAGGAACGAGCTGGACCTTTTCCAGGAGCGTGTGTGGGCTGTGCTAGGCTCCGAAAGGGGCAGTCCTTGGGAGAGCACGCCAAGCCCCGTCTGCCCCGTGGACATCAAGGTCCCCTTGCAAAGGGGAGAGGAAGAAGGAGGAAGAAGGACGTCTGACGCGCCTGAAGCAAGTGAATGAAAATGAGCGTCCTTGCGGAGGACCGCCGTTCCGCCGCATGGGCTAAATGCAGAACGGTGAAAAACTACGGTGCGCCGAACAGTCTTACGCAAGCCATTCTGGCCTTTGTGGTGAGCGTGCAAGCCGCCATGCGCGCTCGTTATTAGCTAACTCCTTCAATAGCAGAATGACTTGGGATTCAATTTCACACTGTGGAACTATGAAAAACACACGTGTAATTTGGGTAAGTGAGGCATCTAAACAAAAGCGTTTTAACGTTGGTAAAAACTTCAGAGCATACTGTGTAATTACTGAAAAATCTTCAACCAATTATCCAAGTCAATACTAGCAACACATATAGAGAATAATATAAATGGAGATTCAACCTGCTCTGGTGTTAAACTTTGATACTTGAATATCCCAGATGTCTCCCTCCTCCTCCTCCTCTTCTTTATAGACAGGTAAAGATGGATCTCTTGAAGGAACTGGGGATCACACTCTAGGCAAAGGTTGGACAGGTGATCAATGTACAGCATGAGATTTTGCCGTGGCTATGTGCCTCCAACAGTGACCGGATCATCTGGTTCGGAAAAACAATTCAAAATTGTAATATTCTATCACAAACTTAATTAGGGAAAAATTAGCAGAGGGGAGAAAATGATTTTTGTAACAAGGAATGCATGATAGAACTTCTTTGCATAATTATGTAGTTCTTTTAAAAAATTCATTTATGTCTTACTTAACATTCTGTTTCATTAACATTCTAATTTCTCAGGAGTCGGCCTTTGGAGGTGTTCCTCCTATTTCCACAGACAAAATGTGTCCAAGTTGGCAAAGAGATATGAAGTTATTCTTGTAAGTTTTAATTTCTTTTTTGTGTCTCTTTACCACAACCATACAAAATGCCAAGGCTGGGCCTGATCCGTTACTTCAATAGGCTTCGGAGCAAGCCACTGTTTATTTAACCAAATGGGATTCTACCCTCTAGTGCACTTCAGGGAGGTATTCATTAAGGGTTAATGTTTGTTTATGAAGATTCATCTCCCAACACTCCCTCTATTGTCAATAGATTGAAATAGCATTTTCTAAGAGACCATTCAGAGCTCCTAACACAAGACTTTTTTTTTTTTTTTAGCATTTATGAACACCACCTTTTATCTACCTATCTTGTAAATAGGTTGGGGTTTTTTTTGCCACCATGGATAAACAAATAATGTCCTTCTGCCCACAAATATCCGTTAGTATAATGGATCCTTAGGTTTAAGTTTGGGGAAATCGACCTGTACTTAAGCAACAGCACTTACACAAAGTAAAGCAGATCATGAATTACAAGCATCATGACATCTATAGGGTATCACACAATCAATGTGTAAGTAATGAGCTTCTTAAACAAAACAAGTTCAATGATAGCATTATTTCTGGCTTAGAAACAGAGGAATACATAACATAATCCCAATGCAAATTTGCAAAGAATTATGAGTTTATTTTGTGTTTAAAATATGAAAAGCAACTATTTCAAGGAATGAAGGATGTCCTCTTAACCTGGAACAACAAATTTGTTTGTTTTTTTCTCTTCTCAGTAAGAAAGCAATTAGGTTTTTTTCCAATAAAAATATCCTTGTGCATACATAAACACTCCTGGTAATCATGTAATTACCTTACCCAATCAGATTAAATTGCTGTCAGTCGAGTTCCCACTGCTGATTAACTTTCGTGTATTCTAAACCTAAATGAAGTCTTTGGTAAAGTCACTTAGTCATTTACAAAGGTGTCTCTATGGTTCTAAAAAGTATAACAGCAATATATTATTTGCTACAATCATCAAATATCCAAGGTCAAGGATAGATCACAGTAGACCCCTTTTATAGAGACCTAAAGAAATACAGAATTAAGCTATGTTGCTTATTTTTGTGTTTCTTGCCATGACTTCTAAATGTAATAGTAACCTTTGACCCCCCCCACATTAAACACTGTAATTAAGTAATTAAAACTAATTATGCAATTTAACATACATATTTTTGTCCTACACCACGCAGGTCAATTACCTCACTCATTGACCTTGGAAACTTTCACAGTTCAATAAAACAATGAGGCTTTCAATTAATTTTAAAGTACAAACAGAAAAGGAGCAGCAGAACCACAAACCTCTTCAAGTTAATATTGCATAGATGGGTCACTTACAAATCTCTTCATTTTGTATTACATAAAGTAAATCCCTTGACAAAACTTCTTTCTTTTGTATGAGTCTCTATCATTAGAAATGTTAAAACATTTGTGAACAAATCATATGCAGGCTACTTGCCAAATGCAAGCAAGATGGGAGTCCATATAACACTTATTTTGTCCCACTTCTTTCTTCATTATGGTTTCTGCACATATTTCTCTACATCTCTCCCTGTTTCATCTTCACTTTCTCAAACCTTTTCCCTTGTAAAACTCTCTGCTAACTTATATATTACTGAACAGGTGTAGCTGTTGTCTTTTCCCATGTCTGCTTGCACCCCTACCCCCATTCGTGAGTTGGCACGTCAAGAGACGGTGTTTCCCACCAGGGCCTGGCTCCAGCAGCTCCTGCTAGTAGTGATGATTCAGCACGCCAAGGGAGCCCTGCACTGCAGAAAACCACAGTGAAGAAAAACATGGTACGTGCTTTAAAATTGTTCTAAATTTTCCAGTGCTGGAAATCTGGTAAAAGTGAGAGATACTTTATGAAATTATTCAGATATGTTTCACCTGGTTAATGTCTTTAATCTCTTCAATCTCTTCATACACATAGGTAAGCCATATATACTTCATTGCAAGTTTTAAAAATTTTACAACGGATGCATGCAATATCACATTGTGTACAAAGAACTTCTTTTGGTACAGTAAAATTATCATCAAAAAAACAACCTTTTTTATTTTTCAGTAAATTAAATTCCATGAACCTTCAATGACAAGTTTCTCTTCATAAAGAAAGAATAATTGTTAAAATATGTGCCTACAAGCTCTGTCTTAATAAGGATCATATTCTGATACCCTATTTCTAGTGCTATCATAGACACAAATAGCTCCACCAAAGTTAAGAGGGTCAGCTGTGAAGTAAAGGGACAGACAATGTGCATAAAGGTAAACCAGTCTGGCTTTAAATTAATCTTGCTTTACGTGGGGATCAGAAAACAGCTACTGGCAAATATGCAAATCTTTGCTGACTTCTTGAAAGTCAGGCAAAAACACCCACAGTGTACTTTGTGGTGTCATTTCTAACGTATCATTTTTGGAGCCTTTCAGGTTCTCTCCTTTGCTTAGGCCTGACTTGCGCAAGCAGCTCAAAAAGGTATCAGCAAACCTTTGACACAATGGAAACAAGGAGCAATGAACTCTGAATGAGCAGTTACAACAGGAAAGAAGCAATTTAAGATAGTAGCAGGCCTTATTGCAACATTAAACCTCAAATTGGACCAGATTTATATAAAGTAAAACAATACATCGAAATAGTGCCCCAAACTTCTGGACAATAGTTTGAAGGAAAATAATACAGTGCATGTGTAGAAATCCTATCCAAGGTAGCTGAGGAGAGTATTCCTTAAACTCTCATTTAACAAAAAGGTTCCTTCTGTTTTGAACGGAACATTAAAATTCTAATTCAGCTCATCGGGCATCACAAACAGAGCAGCCAAAGAATGTGTGAAGGAGTCCAAATATGGTGCTATTGAAACACAGTGGATTAGAGGAATTGGGACAGAATCCTACAAGTGGCTAAATAGCAGCAGGAGATCAGCTTCACAACCAGCGGGAGGCTGTTCTTTCCAGACGTGAGTGACATAATACAGGCAAAACAATTGAGATTTTAGCTGATGAATGTATGCATTAGGAAAAGACCTGGCTGTAGAACTTTTGTACTCAACAAACATTTAGGTAAATTCTCCAGATCTAATTTATACTGTAGAGCATTTTGTCTCATAATGCCATGTTAATTATGTAAGACAGAATCCTGTATAACATAAAGACAATAATTTTTAAGAATCTCAACACAGGACACACAAGAGTATTTGCTTAAAGATGCAGCGAATGGAAAAAGCCAGAAGTTTTTGTAGTTTGACACATCTTCAATTCTGTCCTCGACAATTCTATGTATATCAGCTTAAATATATGTAAAAATATTAGCCCCAAATGTCTGAGATATCTGGAATGAATCAGTACAAAATATCTATATAACTCTATTGACTATTAATAAATCCTGAATTATACCAGTAGTAGTATAGAAGTTTTAAGGTCCTGAAGCGGACAGTTGCATTTGTAAAGACAGATATTGAGTTATCAAGATGCACTTAATGAAAACAAAGGATCAACATATCATTTTGATTTCTAAATTTGATGGGATTTTACGAAATCCCAGTTTCATTCTAAACATCTATTTTCATTAACACTATTTTCAAAATATCTTTTAGAGGCTGAGATTCCTTGTACTTTAGTCCCATGCTATGTGCAATATTTTGGGAAGGACCTGAAAAAAATTTACTCAATTGCTTTTTAGCTAGGCAAGTGTAAAATATTATGTGTAAAACATTCACATGTTTTCCCCAAATTCTTCCCTTCTCTCTACAAAACATCTGTAGCCTTCTGGACTAACGACTTTAGTAAGTTTGAAATAAATTATATTTCGGCTCGTAGGTCATGAAAAAGGCTTCCAGCCCAGATAAGAGGCCACACTTCCCCTTGACTTTTAGAACATGTGGACATGAAAATATGGATGGTGGGGTGACTGAAGGAGACCTGGCAGAGAACTAAAGAACAACCACACTGGAGCAGACCACAGGTCCATCCATCCCAGCACCTCTTCTCCAGTGGTGGCTCCTGGTATAGTCTCCCAGCTCATGCAATCTTCAAAACATAGATTTATGCACTGCAGGCAATATTTCAGTGTTTAATAGCCCCTAATGCATTTTCTCTCCCATGAATTCATCAGATCAGTTTTCGAACTTGTATAAACTTTGTTACTCACAGCATTATGTGGCAAGAAGTTCCATAGGTGAATTGCACATTATAAGAAGAAATACCCTATGCCCTTCCCCCCATTTTTTAAACTCATTAACTGTTAATTTTATCTGATACTCAGACTGATTGTAATATGAGTGATAGTGATTAGTTATTTTGAATTCAATTCTTCATAAGAGATGGCATTGTACTTTCTGGAAACTCACAGATGTTTAGTTAAACCTTGTTAGCTGCTCGGTTATCAATTAACCAGTTGTCTGTTTTCATTTAGAAATCAGTTTAAGAGGCTGTGGTTCCTTTGAGAACATAAGCTATTGTGGTAAGGAGGCAGGACTGAGAAAAGGTCAACCAGAAGAACAAAGGCACAGAGCTCCCCCGCATGTAATTTGAGCTGAACCTCTGACCTGGGCAACCACATAAGAACATCAGCACACTTGAAGGAGACACTTGAAGGCTGCATACCCTGAGCCCTCCCTCCCTCAGCACGTGACCAGAAGTTCACCTGCCGTCTGATCACAAAGCAGACATTCCCCATCACATGCTTCAGTGAGGGAACATGACAGATGATGAGATTTTGATCATTAAATGGATATGTGAATAGCTGTACAGTCATTTCAAGGGGAGAGACCAGATCACATATCAGGTCAAGTTCTTGCTAGCTGGCTCCCACCTGTGGATCATGACAGAAGTTGGCCATCCCTGCTGTTAATATGTACAATTTCTGGAGAACTTTCATAAAGTCGTATAACTAGGAATTTGAAATGATGTAGAGATAGTAGTAGTATTCAGGAGTTCTAGCTCTAGTCCCCTGCCCAGTTGAAGAGCAACTGGACGATGCTTTTCTGTTACCTGCAGTACTGTGCGGTTATCTAAATAAGCAGTCATCTTGTTTTCATCACCACAGGGAGTGTGACTTATTTACACATATGAATGTATTGCACATTTATAGCATGTTTGGTACAGAGCAGAGCAGCTCTGTAAAAGCTGATTAAGACATTATGCTGAACTAAAAATTGGATGCTTTGTGAATATCTGCGTTTTGGCCTTTCCCCAAATGTCTTTCCCCCACAAAGTGAGGGAGGACAGCTGGAGTAGACTAACATTTAGTACACAAGAGACTTTTTTCTTTCCTTTTGAAGGTATTACTTGCATGTTATTACATTTACATAAAGGATCCTTATTCTTTCCCATATATAGTAAACTGCGCTACAGTATGTGAATGTTGTATAGCCACTTTTCTCCCCCAAATACAAAGTAGAATTATTCTCACTGTCATTCAAGGCCCCTCCTCTCCCCCCCACATTATAAAGAATTGATGCAAATCTATTTTTGTTTGGTCTGTTTTCTGCTGACAGCAATTAATTCTAAAGCCTACAACATAAAGACGTACAAGTATTGCATATGTTTTTAATCTGCAAGTAAGTTATCCAATTATTTTAGGTAAACTTTATGATCACAACCATTCTTACTAACTCTGATATGATAGGTTATTTTCTTCTTAATGGCTTAATGGCTTCTTATACACCGCTATGGGGAATATACTCTTGAATGTTCCTCATGCTTTACCTCCTGATCTTGAAATAATATAATCAATGTGCACATTTTGTTTATACTTATTAGTAAAGAGATACTAAAAGCATGCTGGGAAATAATATTCCATGCCTTAGGACTCAAGCAATTTCTCTTTATAAATAGAGCTTGTGTAAATCATGGACAAAGTTGACAAATTTCATGGATTAGTCATGGTGAAAATATCAGATTTCATGGTTTAAAATAGATTAATAAGAAAATCATATTAGAATTCTGATTATCTAAATTCTGCATGTTTCTAAAGAATAAAATGAAAGAGTGATAGTTCCTGAGTCCATTTACTTATTTACACTTGCACTGTATCACATGTGCAGTATAAATCTTCCTCATCAACCAAGTGCATTGTAAAAACTCTGAAATCTACATTTAGTTACATTAGGCAAGATACATTTGAACCAGAACATCAGCAATTATAAGGACTATATTACATTAAAGCTACTCCAATACATTTTTCTATCTAATTATCCTTTGTTATTAGTTAACATGAAAATACTTTGTCACATATAGACAGACTTTAACTAAAGGAAGAAACAGATTTTGAAATGAAAGCTGCTATTTTCCTGTTAATTAGTTATATTTGGTGCATTTCATTAAAAACTAGGAAAAAAGAATCTCTTAAAGAAGTTCCACTTTAACAGAATATCTTGGTATTATGGCAAAAATATAAAATTCCTACCAGTGAAACAACATTTGGAGTAAAGAGAAACTATCAGTTTTCATGTAAAACTTCATGGCTTTTAAGTCTTTCATGATGATGTAATTTAAAGTGAGGCCTTATTTAAAAGAGAGGTTACATATAAGCATGTGATTCAAAGCGACTTGTTGACTATATAACTACTTGGCTTGATGCCTACATCTCTTCTAGTTAGTTGTATAGACCACTTGTCATCTTTGCATATGAAGACAGCCAATTTGTCAGACATTTGCTTTAATTCTTTTTCTTTGTCTTCTTTACAATAACCTTCATATACATCCTGGTCATCAATATCATATATCTGACTGGAGGATGGAAATTCATTTGTGTCTCCGTCTTATTTCCTTTGCATGCAATCCTCCTGGGTCTTATAGGATGTACTTAATAAGAACCACATTATTCTGCTAAAGGAAGTCCTTGAGCAGACTTTGAGAAGCAGTATGGCAAATTAGTTTCAGAACATGGAAGGTCAGGTTGGAAATAAAAGCTGCAGTTATCTGCAGTATTTTCTGCAGCTTAGAAAGTAAGAAAAAGAGGTCTAGTTTTCAAGAAAGGATTTGTTTGATGTTTTCCCTTAGAAAGCTGTACTAATTTATCCATAAACAATAATGTCTTGGACATTACCTGAAACAAATCTAAACTAGCTTTTAGTTAAATTCACATTTTGAATACATGAGCAATTACACTTCTTTTGTAAGTGTATTTAAATGCTTTTGTTTCCACAAATTTAGAACATGATTTGTAACAAATTCTATACCATTCAAATCTCTAAATTAAAAAGCGTGTGCAAGTTTGCAAGATAAATAGCCCGTTAGAAGGTTGGAAATGCCAGGTTTATAGCTGTCCTTGCAACCTTAATTCTGCCCCCTGGTGTCTATAAATTATCATTATTTTTAACTAATCACATATTATTCTTTACTTGACTCTCAGTGCCATTCTGTTCACAGGCTGAATGCTTCTTACAGAATGAAGCGGCCTTTCAATATTTTCAAAGTTCTTAAAATGCTGCCTTTCCAAGCATTTCCCTGAAACTACTTTACTAATTGCTTCCTGAGCACCTTGTGCTGCTCATCACCATATCTGAATATCACTAGAATGCTAATAAACTGATCTGTGCATCTTCTTTGTGATATGAAAAGAGCATTACTATCTATGTGAGAAAAGATGGTGCACAGACGCTGGGAGCAGTTTCAAAAGTGTTTGTTTTGGATGTCTTGGTCATTTGCTCTAATGCATTGGGCTTACTTGTATAAAGTTCTTAGCTTTTTATAGTGCCTTTCATTTTCAAAACAGTCATACAGACTTTAACACATCCTCTTTGAGACGGCTCTATAAAATAAAAGATGGTATGTTTTATTTTCCTGATTTTGTAGATGGTAAAACTGAGGCAAAAGTGATTTTTGCCTAGGCAACCTAGAGAACTGGCCTAGACCTCAGAACTGCTGTGACTGTCTCAGCTCCTCCTCTGCTCCCCAAGAACACACACTCTTACCACCAGAGTGGCCACAGTCAAATTGCTCTGAGATACTGCAAATGCTCTATACATCTGACACAGGCCATGACTGAAATGAAAAATCAGAGGAACATACAATACCTATATTTTGGTCTACATGACTTGTTAGCGCATAAGAAATATGTGGCAAGAGAATGGATAGGTCTAAGTTGACCTTAACATTATTGTTTGTCTCTCCCAGCATCAACTGTCTGATTTACTGTGCAGCTCACGAATTTATTTGATATAATAGATGGTAGGCATGGAACAGCTGTGAAGTGCTATAGAAAAGGCACGAAATGACTGTATAAATGAAGAGTACTGTAACATGTACAGAAATGGGCACTAAAATAAAATTGATATGAGCTCCTTTAAATCTGGCACTTCCTAACTTACAGACTCTTGATTTACACTATAGTGTCCATTTAGTGAAGGCATTTTGTTAACTTTCAGTATAAATTTGCTGTATTAAAAGCCAAAAGATACAGACAATTTTAATGATGCCTCATCAGCACCAGAAGCAAAGTCTGAGTTGCTAACAGTCACAAATGCAGTACAGATACATATCATTTAAAATAAACCTGTGGTTATGGTGCTCACTTCCAATTATAGTGTTGTGCACTGAAAGGAAAAGCTGCTAGCTTATGTATCTGAGCAAATGGAAGCATTTCTGGTCTGCTTGGTTGATTGTTAAGCCACACTGTAGCATAAGTCCGCCACTTATTCTGTGAACAAAATTTGAGTGCCCTCTCTACAGTGGCCAAGCAAAATGAAAAATAGTGGAAATAGGGCTTTTGATTCTTTAAACCTACCAGCTTTGCTCCCTATTTTGAAACAGATTTGATCCAAAAATCATCAGAAATTAAAAAGAGCCTTTTTATTGATTTCACCATTAGGTGACATACAACTTGGAGAAGTGTAAGCAATGCATATGGTCAGGTTAAAAATACAGGATCTCCTCTTTGTTTTCCATCTGGTTTGCAATCACACAGACCTCAGTGAATTTCTCATTATCTGCTCTAACATCAGTAAATTAGAGTCAGCTACAAAATTTAATTAAAAGCATTTCTGCATAGAAGCAATGAATGCATCATTAGTGCTCACAGTTAATACTCATAGTCAAGTCTACGAAAAAGCTCCCATTTTCTTTGGCAGGAGCAGATTAAATTTGAAATAGTATCAAAATTCCAATTTATTTTACAGTAGTAAACTTACGTGTTTTGTGTCTGTATTTCATTCTCCCTAGTGAAAAAAAACGATTAAATTGGAATCACTTTTATGTTCTCAAAATTTTGGACTGCAAGGACTGCAAAAGATGTTTGATTTACTGTTCAGAAAAAAACCACAATATTTAGAATTTTAAAAAACAGAATCTAAATTTAGGGCTAAATTTGGTCGAAACTTTGACATAATAATCTCTCCCTCCACTTTCTCATGCAGTGAGAGAAATAAGGAATCCATGTTTGTAGAGTGTTTTAATGTCCTCAGCTGAAAATTACAGAAATGCAAAGCAAGTATAATTGTTGTTATTATGATGAAAATGTGTAGTTCTACTCACTATGTTCATTGCCTTAAGTAACACAGTGGGTAGCCTGTTTTTACTAAAGGAATAAACTTTTTCATCAAACACTCTTTATAAAAATATTTCCCTGGAAATGTAACACAGCATGTAGCAAGACTACTACAATTTTCCATCAACTATGAGTACATGCAGCATAGGTACTGTATTTAGATAATTTTACTTGAGCTTTTTGGCAATAGTTCCTCTTAAGGAAACCTACATTAACCTGAAATTTAGAGTCTGTTATCCCCAGGCCAGCTTCATTGGAATTTTTAATATGGCACTGTCTATTCAACAGTTGTGTGTAAAATGCCAATAAACTAGCCAGAAGAGAGCTGAAGGGCTAATTGCCTTTTAACTCCACTGCGATGATAAAGTCACGTAGAAAGAAAGGAAAAACTCCCACTGCTTTAACAAGTTTATCTGACTGCCACTTTAACATTCTCTGTCTGCATGCACTTTAGTGCATTCACCAATAAAAGGATAAAAGCATTCAAAATCCTATACCCTCAATAACTAAGAAACGCCAGATTCAAAACGTCTGCTCTGCTGGAATCAGCCCATTAGGTCAGCTAACTTTTTGCATGGTACTTCATTTCAACTATAGAGTATATACAAAGAAAACTTTTCCTTTTGTTGCAAAGGATTACAGAACCTTAGGAAACTGGAGTAAGCGAAGAAAGGGAAGTTTACCATTTGAAAATAATAACAATATAAAGCAGAAACTGCTTCTCACAGATGACGGGTGAAATAGCACCATTCAAGTCAGTGGCAAAATTCCTATTGAGTTTAATGGGGCAAGGATTTCATCTCAAAGGAAACTGTCCAAAATGCAATACAGAAAAATATAGTATCGCTTAATTTTGAATGTTTGTAAATGCTTTTCAATTATTCTCAGTTCCTTGAGCTATATTTTATATTCTGCCTCTCTTCTATACTTCTCTCTTCAAAGATTCAGTTTTATAAATATTAATTTTTTCATCTGATTGTGATTAGCATCTTCTAGATATCTCTTCCTATACTTTTTACATACTGCCATTTCCTATTAATCTACAGTCAAAAGCATGCATGAAATAGTTACAGAAGTCAATATTTATAGACAAAAGGCATACTTTCCTTTGTTAGCTGAGTGATAACCATTCTTTTCCTATTTGATTACACAAAATGAGATGGTTTTTAAAAGACACTTCACAAAATGATTGAAAGGAAGAAACTACTGGTCACTTAAATTTTTTCTAGATCTGTATTTTCTCTTTGACCAGAGAAGGAACATTTTCAGCTCTGATATTAAATTGACCTGTTCCACTTAATAAAATAAAAGCAGCAGTAGAGGCATTGTGATTGCCAGCTGCAAACCACTGAGTGTTGTTTTTCTATTAAAAATCTCTTCCATATTTTTCTTATTGTATCCTGGAAAGAGTACAAATTTTGAATTCCATAGGAATTTCTATAGAAAAGAATACTGTTAACACCAAAAGTTCCTCAAGTACTCACCAAGGCAAATGTTATATCACATTACAGTAAAATTTAAAAGCAGAAGTTCAAACTAAAAATGAAGTGTCCTTCAAAAGACTTATGTGCATCAGAGCCTATGCATTAATGTACTTATTTCCATACAGTTCTGCATTTCCCTTCTCCATCACTTCATAATGTGTTCCAGATTTTGTTATTTCTTTCACATTTGAAGGCATATTGTTCCACATTTGGGTGATGAAAGCCTGAACTGGATGGAAGTATAATGAAAAGTTAGAGAGAATGAAAACAAAAATGAAGTTAAATTTTCAATTTATGAAGTAGTAACAAAACTAAAGAAAATATAGTGCTCAGGTAGACCCAGAATGTGCATCCGAAAGAAAGAGGATTGATATGTTCACAGTACAAAATAAACTGCTTTGCTGTCCTTCCCACTGAAAAATGCCAATACCTAAAGGGAAGTCATGAATTTATCCACAACATACTAGTTTTAGGTTGTCACTGCAGTACAGGGATATTCTTGAAGCTCAGATCTTTGTTACTAGATTAGAAGGCAGAGTAAACTAAAAGATCAAGCTAATCTAGGATAAACTTCTTTTCCACAGTTCAAAGGCTCTGGCCTTTCCACAGGTTCAATTGCAGGTTTCTTTGAAGATGTGCCCTAAAGTTCATTAAAGAAATTTCACTGACTTGAATCGATTTCAGCATCAAAAAGATAATGCAAAAGCTTCACTGCCAGAAGGAACCTGACAGGCTGACTTTGAAAATTTATTAGGTGGTATTCGATTTTTTTTTTATTCTTCCACTAAAAGACTGCTTTATTTAAACAGATCTTTCTGTTTAAATCCTTAAGAAATCATTAAAAATTAAATGAAAAAATTCTTGAAAATGTAGATTTTTAAAAATGCAGGAAAAATCCATTACTTAATTCTTTCTAGAGAATCCAAACTCAGCATCACTGATTTTTTCCTCCTCCTCAGCTGGGCTTAACAACATTCGCAGGTGGTAGTGCACACCTGAACTGTCAGTTACCGCTTATGCAGCATCTTTTCTGTGTGTTGCAAAGAAATACAGATGGCAAGGACAATCACAGCCTTTAGCAACGCAGGATTTAGACTGATTTACATCATAACTTAGATTGAGAGTATAGCCTTGTCTTAATAAATAGCCTGTGTCAATAACAATTTAAGGAGGAAAACTCTATTTAAGGTTTCCTCAAACTCTACTGAATCAGTGAAGACACAGATGCTGGTTTTAAGGGCGTTATACTTAGTCCTTAAGATGTACACTTGGTTTCTACACTGGGCTGAAAACTGATCTCCTTCCTTAGACAAAATAGTTGTTGTTGGTATGACAATCTTAGGAAGGGGCTCTGTCTAGAGAACTGAACCAAGTACTTCCAATATTTATTACAAAATTGCTAACAATATATTCTTTTTAGTATCTAATGCTGCACTGATAATGCATAAAAAATTAAAACAGAAAATTTCCCAGCTGAAGTTTAAACATGTGATATCAATTTACAGAATAAACAGGCAGATTCTCTAATCTTCTGCCTTTCCAGCTCCACAATCTGTAGTGCCCGGCTGCTACAAATTCTGACGTCGGTTCCATACCAGACTCGCAGAATACGGCATTCCTGAGTTTCATTCAATTTCATGTTTATTATACATACTAACTTCCTAACCAGATCCTGTCAAATAAAACCCCCTTCATGGAGTCTGACAACTATTATTTTGTAAGTACTGCTGATGCATGGAACTTGCCTTCTCGGACCATAAATTCTATATATTTATGTCTGAATTGCTGAATTCGGTCAATAAAATACTTGCATTGGCTCAAAAAACTGCCTACAGGACAGGTCCAATATTCCGACAGTACTCTCTTCCACCTTTAATCTCTTCTACCTTGTACCTTTATAAGAAAATCCTAGACAGAAACTGTCATATGTACCAAGGTTTATTTGAACCACTTCATCCTTGGCTGTTTGATGTATTCTTTGTTACTCTTTCTCTTCATAAAAGCACCCAGCTGTCTCTTAAGCCTATTTATGTTATTTGCTTTGCCTTTTCGAGTCCAAGATTTTATCTCGTAGATAAAAAAATCACAGAACTACCTGCCAATGTTGATACATTTAGGCCTTGTAGTAAAAGCTGTAAGGCTAGATAGCTCACTCGAAGAAACTGTGTTTTATCACATGAATAGAACTGACTACAGAATAATCATAAAAAAGTGACAGAAGACGATTGATACAAAAATACATACTGAAGATAAAACACTGAAATTCACTCTAAAGCTTTGGTCATTTTAACAAATCTGTTTCTGTATATTCAACCTCTTATAGTGATGAACGAGCAAATACTTGGCTTATTAAAAAGATTTTGAGACGCTGATCCTCCTTTCTGTCACCTAGATTTAAAGCTTACCACTTAATGTGGTTAAAGGCTGACACATTATTTTTTCATTTAGACAATGAATTTCCAGAAATTCGTCTACTGTCTTGCACACAATCTCCTTAGCGCATGCATATTACACAGACAAAAAAAAAAAACACTTCTACTGTATAACAGCATTATTAGCTTACAAGATCAAACAGCAAAATATAAAAAGTTCTAGAATTAAGGTTGTCTTTGCGATTTGAATTCTGCCCCTTATTAGTTATGATTCAGTCTTTAATTATATGCTTGCGTATTATTTTTTCCATACGACTCCTGCCTCAATCAGTACACAGAATGGATGTCAGGTGCTTGCGCATGGCCAACATTTTTCATACAGCATCCTTATCTTACAGCTTGGTCAAATAAATACTATTCAAACACTACTGTCAAATGAAACTATTATTTCATTCAGGCTCTTCTATAGCATTCTTCATTATCACACTTGAGTTCAGCTCCCTGAGCATCAGTGCCCACTCCTCAGTCACCATGTAGTTATCCTCATCTCTGTGGACTCTCTCCAGTTACTACCATTAGGGATTTTGCCCAGCCAGTTCCAGTTTCCCCCTCCAGTTTCCTTATTCAGTCATTCCCATTCTTGTACTCTGTCCTCCACCATGGCCTCCAGTCCCCATCACACAAGCCCCTTGTTCACTGCTTAGCAGTCCCAATTTTGCTCCTTTTCTCCTGTACCACCAACCATTATTCTGTTTACAGAGCTTTCTCAACTGGACCGTACCCCTGCAGCTGCTTTACCCTTTCCTTCTGATTGAGATATGTTCCTCAAATTCTTCTTCCTCTCACTTCAAGGTTCTTCAGCAGTCTCAGTCCTCTCTGGACCCATTCTCCCCCTCAAACCACCTTGTCAGGCAAAGCCCAGCTGTGCCCTGGGAGGTGACATGGAAGATTCAGGAGAGGATCTCTCAGCTCTAGCTCTGGACCCGGCACAGCAGAAGCAGCTCTGAACTGAAAATATAAGGGAAACCTTCCTCAGCCCCAGATTTCATCACGCTTTGTGCGCATGGAGTCCTGGTTGCTAAAACTAATGAACTCATGCAAACTGAGATTTTTCTAAAAGTCAATAAATTAGCCAAATTTGGGCAAATATTTACTTGCACAACAAAAAGCACATCCATGAAATTAATACTATCCCGTCGCTAAGTATCAGGACACTGTCTTCAAGCAATGGGAATGGTAGACATTTTCAAAAGGGGTTTCCACTTGTACTGTTTACTAGTGTTTTTTTACTTCTATTCTCTGTCTTGGAAATAGCTGCGCCTTTTCAGCTAAGCACATGGAAGCATTTGTGCAGACTATAATCTCTTGAGACAGACACCTCACTTGGCAAGGGTCCCAAATGATTTTGTAAAATTAGCAGCTGAAAAAGGATTTCTTAATAGGAAAGGTCAGGCAACCTTTATAACAGGGAAGAATACTAGGCATGTCTGTATATATGGAATATATAACACAGGCAAACAAACCTATACTGCTGTTTTATTGTAATAACCCCATTTAACCTGTTGTCAGAACCAAAAAGGGAATTTAAGCTGTAATTATAAAACAAAAAGAGGCAGAACTTTGTTGACAAATTAGTTGTTATAACAGCTGAAAAACTCTGTATGAAAAAGATAGCAGACAACAAGATAATAAATAAAAGATCTTTGTTAAAAAATTATATTGATATAATATTGGCTTCCTTCTTGCTAAGAAAGATATCCAGCATGAAAAAGAATAAATTATGAATAAGAATAAATCCAGCATGATAGGGGCAAAAAATTGTTCATAGAAAAATATCTAATAGAAGTAAAAAAGTATAAAACACTTTCTAACTTCATTATTGCTAGAGAGAATATTGCCAGCAACTTAGAGAGGACTAAATATCTTTTAAGTTATTTATTTTAATAATTAAATTAAATGAACAATATTTTTTTGCTTTTAAAAGTTTGTGAAATATGACTTTTTTGCACATTCAAACTGTAAATTCAGAGTGGCTGTACTGTATACAGTATTCAAAGCTTATAAAATATCATTCCTTCATCTTTCAAGTGTTTCAGTCCTCAAATCTCAATGCAGAAACAATAATTCAATGGTTAGACAAATCAACCTATGCAAAAACTAGCAAATAGGCTACATGAATAGTTCAAAATCAAGTTAGCATTTAGTCACAAAACACCTAAGTAGAAATAGATAAATAAAAAATAATTTGTGAATAGGTCATAACTTCTTTGTAGCTCAATTTCTTGAAAGAGAAATTCAGTAGTTCCTAACCAAAACTTATTTTGAGAGGTTTAAGTTTATTAAAAGAGTGCATGTTATTAGCTCTAATTAAAACCAGACATTGATTATTATCATTGATAACAGTAAAGTTGCAATCAGAGGGATCTCGGAGGAACATACTACATAACTACGTACATAACGCCTAAGAAGAAAGGGCCGCTTGAACAGCCCCCGTACGCTTCAGCAGTGAAGGCAGTACTCGCTTTTACAGTTTGATGTAAAAGGTAATGTTTGACTTTCAACTAGCATCGATGGATTGTAGATCACACCTTCAAACCTAGCTGGATGAATTCCAGTTTTCATGGGTGTGATATCACTATCAGTATTGCTGCCACAGTCTGATAATTGATGGGTGACACCACACTCAAACTGTAAGATTTTATTTTGAGTCTGTGGGCTGCCATGTGTTTAATGCTACAGTGTACCAGGAGGGCCCTTAAAGCATTTCCTTTTCATTTTTTTCTTCTGTTAGCTGGGTTATTAACTGTATTAGTGGTATTTCCTATTCTGCATAGGGGAAATACCTGCTCATACCAGTAATACCTTGTCTAACTGTGAAAAAACTGAAAGGAAACTATCCACTATCCTACACTCCATAAATACATCAAGTTCTTAGGCACATAAAAGTGAGACCCTGCAATCCCTGGTTAATACCAGATAGATCTCTGCTAGAGTATTTTGGCTCCTTCTACACACATCCCACCATTAAATTTGATTCAAGTTAATCCTGTCTGAAATTAAAATAATGGTCACCTGCCATTATTTAGTTTATTGAATGTGAATACTAACTATAAGAGCAGAAAAAACAACCACATAGAAGAAACGACAGCAATCACAGTCATTTGAAAAAAAAAATCTGTCAATTTTTTGGGTATGTAAAATATGAAACATTTAAAAATTAGATTTATTTGCCGACAAAAATGATTGTCTACGACCTGTGTTGAACTCAGCAAGTGCACTGCCTTAATCTTTAAGGCAAGGACCATTCATAAGAATGCAAACACATTTTCTCTTTCCTAGGAAATTACTGTTCTTTTGCTAAGATACTGTATTTTCATTCTGTGGGAATGCTATGAAAATTCAACCTCATTAAATGAATGTCCTCACATAAAATTCAAAACGGTTGGTTCCCAAGGATGATGTTGCATGGAGGATAAGTTTATTAGCATATTGCATTTCCCTTACCTTTTTAGCCAACTGACTTCCACATCAGAACTCCATTTTTTTTAAAGCAATGTGAGCATAAGGTATTGTTTTTTTTTCTTAACTCTGCGAATGAAGTGAAATTTAAATAATAACAACTTCAAGGCTTGCCTAGCTGTAGATGTTAAGTTATATTTAAAATTGTAAAGAACTTTCTCTTTTCCTCTTAGAGGAACATGAAGAATTACATACATCTGAAAACACTTTATTTATTAAAATTTAGTCTTCTCATTTCTGTTTCTTTGTACCACAAACAGATGCAGAAATGTATAACATTCAGTGTAGACGTGTCTAAAAATGAAAAGCAGTAGACTATAAGCCAGAGTTGAATTCTTTCTTGGCCTTAATTCCACCCTTTTTTGCTCCACCATGCATTCTTGCCCCTTCTAAAACAAGTCCTTGAGGTTTAGCAGCTTGAAATCATATGTCTGTCCATTAAGCTGCTAGGTATGTGGAAACAAAGTTTTTAGGAGACTCAAAATCAAACAAGATCAGACTAAATTATCTGCTGCTGATCTGCACTGATACATTACTGGTAGTCACTAAGCCAGCCACTTTAGGTCCTGAAAAAAAAAATCAAGGGCAGTGAACCATGATATGCAGCTTCATTGGGAGCTAGTTAAGCACATTATCAGACAGAAAAAGCACTTTAGACCCCCTTGGTTGTCAACCTTGGAAATGGTAAGAGTAATAATTGCCTCTTTAGCACTAGTAGAGACCAAATGAAGTATTACAGCATGAAAGCTCTTTCATTACACAAAGTAATCGCCTACTGAGTAGGAATGTATTCAACGATTTTTTTAATTCTGGGATAGAAATTATGCCACAAAATTTGTGAAGAGGCATACTTAAAGACAAGAAGGTTTCACTTCAATCACTCTCCACTGTCATGCCTGTGCAGATACCTTCCCTTGTATGCCAAGTATTTTAGATCAGATCACAACACGGGTGTTGGGCTTTACATACCATATTTGTACTAACTCCAGTGCTCCTTCTTCTCCTTTTATGAAGACAGTATATCAGACACCTCTTTATCTCCCTCCCACAACAGCGTTGCAACTGAGCTCCTTTCCATCTCTGTTTTTTTCTGAGTCCGCTGCTCTTTCTCCTATATCACATGCACATTCTGTTTTCCTCTTAGGTTTATATCTTCTAAGGCAAGAAGGGACTGCAGCAATCATTTAAATCCAGTGTTTCTAAATCTTTCCAGACAACATGCTTATTCTAAATGAATTAGTTCCACAACTCCTTCATATTCACTATTAAAGACAGTATAAAAAGGTGTATCAAAAATAAGTATTGAGTATGTATTTGTGAGTAAGCTTCCACAGAAACGGGTTGATCTTGGAGGAAAGCAGTGTGCAGGTGGTGAGCAAGTTAAATCTTCTTCACTTTATAGTGAAATTCTTAACTTTTCTCCAGGCCCCTCTTTGCTTTGTATAACTTCCCCTATGGTTAAAGCCACCAGAAAACTACTGACAAAGCCAAAGTCCCTCCATGACATTCTCCATAATGTATCTTCAAGTGATTTCTTCAACAGATCAAGAATTTTTGGTTTAGCTGGAACACACCATCCTAACTGAAGGTTTCAGAATGACAGGGAATGTACCACAATTGTTTTGATGCTTAATTGTCTTCTCTGTTACAAATTTCTCTCTTGTCCATCTTGTGAATCTGTTCAGTGTGAAATGTACACTACAAGGAGTTCCATCACAAGCTTCCACAGTCATCCAAAGTGGCCTCATCCTCCTGTAAGTGACTCATCTGACTCCTTAGATGTGGTGCATCCCTTTGGGTGGGATGAGGATGTACTCCTTGGTCCAGTCTTCTTCAAGCCCTGTTTTCTTCTGAGTGCTCCAGCATCCTGTTCAGCTCTCTGAACAGCACTGACATTCTTTCAAAATTGTCAGCCTGTTCTCCCCCTTCCCCTGCCATTTGCAATTTTCAAGCCATGAATATCATGCCACTGGCTTCTAAGCTCTTCATCCTCCATTCTCCTCCACAGTCACTCTCGTTAGGGCTGTTTTATGCTCTTCACTCATCAGACTCCCTTTGTCTCTACGTCTTGTGAAAGTCCTGCTGCTAATTTCCACTTTCCTTTTTGCAAAATATCACTGGAAAAAGTCTCTTGACCATGAGGCTTCCTTTGCTACAAATTTGTTCTTTTCCTCCATTTTGATCAATTAAAATTATTTCTACTAGCCATGACCAGTTCCAAGATCCAGATATTTATTTTCCATTTCTCCTTTCTCCTCAAACTTATCTCCCAACATATTGTCACTATCCTTGCTGTGAATGGTCTTGCCAACTTTTCGAGATTGTCACATATTGTTATATACGTGATCTGACAAAATGGACATACCAAAGATTAAAGATGGAAACAAAACATGTATTAACCAATTTATCCACATGTAGTTGCGGGTCAAAAAAGATATCAGAATGTTAAAGTGAAACAAACTAACAAAGCATATCACTTTAAAGAGAAGTAAGAATGATAAAAATGATAAAAACTAGAATCACCTAGGTTAGATACTTTAGTTCAAACCTACCAAAATATTGTTTCTCTGATCCACTCTGCGAACTATATACTTAATTACCTAAGAAGAAATAAAAAATAAGCTGAAAAAAACACAAGAATCACAATCTGGGTTTTTTTACAATAAAAGAATGAGATAAAATTAGACAAAATAGAACCTTTGAGAATTATTTTAAGTACAAGTACACTCAGACTTATTTCCTAGTTGCCAGCTACTATATTTCAAATGACCAGAGTAAACACATGAGGAAACAACTTGAAGAATTAAAAATAAAACTAAATAAGCAATAAGAGTGAGGGTGTCTGAATGATGTGATGAAATAATAAAAATTCTTAAAGGCATTAAAATTTGCCTGCTGAATACAGATCCACTATTAATAGACCAATAGTCAACTACAGCAATTTTACTCATAATATCCTGAAAATTCTTATTATACAGCAAAATACACAATAGTCAGTGCGAAGTGATATACTGCTTACTGGCATGCCCTGGTTATGTATTACATATGCTCTGAATTACGACAGTAAAGCATAAAGGGTGTGGGTTAAAAGTATAGCTACAATAGTTTTGAATCCCAAATTATGAATTTTGCAAGCCTGCATCTCTTAGCACAGAAATAGCCACCCTTGTATTAACATCATAACTTCTTTATGGACTCAGCTTAATTGCCAACATTTGAAAAAAATTTTGGCTCTAATAAAATAACTTGTTTATTGTTGTTCCAACAGATATATCAACCCTATCCACACAGGCTCAAAAGACCTTTGGCTATGAGCAGAATAAGCATCTTCCAAGTCTATGATTCTCTGAATCCTTATCTTCTCTGAGCACATCAAGGAAAATAAATAAATAAATAAATAAACAAACAAACTTTGAACTGCTATGCCTAAGCTCTTTGAGCAGCAAACTAAAATGTTAGACTGAAATATGTTATGGTAAGGAGCCAGACTTCATATATACAGCACCATGCCACATGTTCAAAACAATGAGAATGAAAGCCAATATACACATCAATATTTATGCTTTTTAATTCTCTCTAAACACACAAAACATCTCATAAATCTATATGATGCACATTATATGTATGTCTTTATCTTTTTCATATTTTGATCATCTCCCTGGATTTTTTTTTTTAGTGTAAGGTGAAAGAAAAAGCAACAACAATAACAGACTGGTTTACAAAGCAAATGGTCAGGCGAGATTTGTGGAAGAGGCTATTTTCTATGCATTGATCTGCTCCTTCGCTCGCACTCCTGCCGTGCCCAGGTAGCTCCCTGCAGCCTCAGAGCCATCACCAGCAGTTATGAGACAGACACAGGAACGAAACAAAAAACCCTTTTCCACTCCTAAAGACTGGAAGCTTTTCCTACATTAAATATTTTGTGTGAGGGAAAGAGCACTAGAGGAAATAAAAATGACCAAGGACACAGTAACAAGCCCAATAATATCAAGTACACATTAACAGCTCTGCTACAACTACATAGTACGTAGAGATTGAGCAGCACACAAGAAAGCTGGAGAGCGTTAAGTAGAGGATCTCAGCTGAGTGAGTTCAGCCTTTTCTTCTCCATAGTACTTTCTTGTCTCCACAGTTTTCATTGAGCAGCTGCCCTCACTGAAAGGGATTATCTATCACCGCCTGTATAAATACTGACAGCTATGATCATAGTATTACACTGATATTTCAAAAGTTAGTACAAAAGCTAAGCTACTTTTTGCTTAGCTTAGCTCCTAAGGTTTATTAAAGATAGTTTTATCTTTTGTTGTGATCAAACATTCATTGTGCTTACAAAATACAGCAGATCTTAGTAAGCACAAGAAAAGCAAAGAAACCATCTTTCAAAGACAAAAAGCCTTGATAGCAAAACTACTGATCAGTCCTAGCAATTAAACTTTCAGAAATCATTCCGTTTCTTCACTAAGAGAGAAAAAGGAAAGTATATCAGATACTGATGATTTCTGAAAGAGACATTCAGTTTAAGTTTCTCTCTTTCTTACATGCAGTAAAAATATAATAGTAATTGGAATTTTCTAGGGAGGGTAGGAAACTACCCCCTTTTGCAGAAGAGGATGCAATGGCTGAAAGGGTAAGCATGCAGCTTTCCCAGCTCTCCAAGCAGGTCGCAACATTCCCAAATTCTAGGGCAAAGCTCCCCACGCCCCCAGACAGGTCTGTGCAAGGATCCCCAGGCACTGTTTATAGAATAAGATAGAGAAGCAGCAAAAACCACACAGGAGGAGAAAGCAAAGCACAGCTAGAGAAACGCTGGTAGCGTGACTTGGATAGCTGCATGACCTGAACGCTGCCAAAAATAGGATGGGACATCAAGCAGACTTTTTTACTTTATTTCTTCTGTGTTCAGGAAAAAACAAGCTTTGTATATGAGAACACAGCTGCATAGGTCTGTATCAAAGACAGTTAGCTATCAATGCCCTTTTTTCCTGGGAAAAGTGCACAGTGCCCCAAACATTGACAAACTGCACAAGTTAAAAGTAGCAGGATCGTCACTGTGTTTGTTGAACGGTTTGGATGTTCCCAATATCCCACCTTGATGGAGATGAAAGACCCAATGAAATTAGAAGAAATTTAGAAATCCATTAAAAGCCTGACTGAAGAACAAGGGCAGCTATATGTACTGCTATGAAACTTCATACGCACATATGGGCAACATTTGCATCATACAAAAATATATTTTACTTGTAATTGATACAAAAGATTTTATTCCATATTTTTCACCTACTTTAGGAGGTAGAATTATTCAATTCTTGCTTTAATAAAAAAAAAGTGACTTAGAACTAAAATTCATTTATTTAATTCAAACCCCAGCATTCACTTAAAATTATGCAGTTTGCTTTTGGTAACATTTTTAAATGCATGACCTTATCCTTGTACAAATGCAAATATAAGCTTTCCCCAAACCCATGCCAGTAAGTAGATCTGCCAAGTCTCATGTGCTAAACACAAAACTCATTCTTTTAGCCTCATCTCATGCTCTCCTGCTGCAAAACCTAATGCATTTACAGCATGGTGCCTCTTCCTCTCTCCAAATCCATAACCCAACGTGCCACATGCAGCTGAACGGCTAATCACCAGCTGCACCCAGCCTGCGGTGGTGAGGCAGCAAGGGCAAGTCACTGCTGCTGAAAAAGCCTGCTACCAAGGGGCAGGCCTGCCTGTGAGGGATGCCTCCCCCACGTGATTAAACGCCCATCTCCACCACTTACGCAGCTCACGTGTTGGGATTCCAATAAACTGAAAGGGCTGGAGTGCGTAGGAGGGATTTACATGTGGAAAATCAAATATGGAGGGGAAACACTTCTTTTATGATGCTCAAAAACCGTTGGTGTGGTCAACAGATGGAGTGTAGCCAGATCCTCATTACAGCAATGCTATTGACATTGCTACAATTAAGGTAAGAGTCACTGTTTCCACTGTAAACTCCTGTTTGCAAGACCTTATAAATTGGCCGTAAAACTTCACTCCAGGCAGAACCTTAACACACAAGGTCTCAGCATTAAAGTATGTTTCACGTATATTAAAAAAATGGCGTGCTTTTCAGATTACTTGGTAGCTCAAAACAGTTTTCCCATTCTTGTTCTGGTATTCTCTGCACTCCTTGCACTCAGAAAAACCTTTGTGTCTAGTGAGTAGAATGATGGAATTTTCCATTCTAATTATAATTTTCCATAGTTGGTAGCAGTTTCATTATTTATTTTATTATTGCATTAATAAGCTAAGTTGTTAGCTTTGGAAAACTGGTTATCATCTTTCTAAACAGTATTTTTAATTCACAACACCTGCTATATATTCTTTTAACATAATCAAAATACAGCTTCGTATAATAAATCACTGTTGTTGAAAAGGATGCATTATAGTTTTCAGTCTATTAACCTCCCCGCCACACACACACACACACACACCCAACAATGTACAAGAAATGCAGCTAGCTAATACAGTGCGTTATCCTCTGTCTCTCTGAAGCAGGAGCGAAAATTTTCCATGCGTTTCAATGGGAGCAGACCCAAGCTTTCAAAATACGCAGCTACATAGTACTATAATTACTTCTTATTTATAGACTGCTGACAGTAGGCTCATGCTGTACAAACAAAAGAAGACATGGTCCCTGCCCCTTGGGGCTTACAATCTTAAAACACAACAACTGAGGCACATAAAACACCAAGTGGTGATACAGCCCACAGTGGAACGCTGACATGTTTGGTTTCCCATAAATAAATCGTTCTTCGGGGGTAGGGGAAAAAGAGGGTACATAATCTTCTCCACTTTTGCATTTTAAGAGAAGATTTGAAAGAGTACATATTCCTAACACTCAGGCTTCCAAATTCCCCATCAAAAGGGATAATAAGAAAAAATAATTTATAATATGTAAGGATTTAGTAGCCAATTATTGTTACAGAAAAAAAAAGTCTACATTCCCTTTAGAAGGACTTGAAATGGTACCGTATGTCTGTATTACTCAGCTGTCAAAAGGGACACATCATCTTTCTACTTTCCATACAATATAACTGTACATATATATGGATATATATATACACACACATATATAATTGACAATATAACTGCATAACTAACTGTGGTTAGTACTCTGATTGGTGAAGTTATCTACAGCAGGACAGAAGCCTGCATTTTTCAGCCGAGCCTCTGTGTTTGCTTGTGAAACTTTGATTGAGATATACAGAAACACCACAATTTCTTTCTAAAGAACAAATACACATGCAGCTGGGTTTTCCAAAGCGTAGAAAGACCAGCCCCTAAAATGCTCTAAAACAAGGCCCATTTCAGCTGAAGTCGAAGAGAAAGAACATCTGGTTCTGTTCTTTTTTCAGGCACTTTGCTAGTTACTTTCTGAGAAAACTTTGAGTCAGATCCAGCCTATTTTACAGAGCAAATCTTTATTTTGGTATCAGTAGTGTTAGAGTTAATTTAAGCAGCTTTGCTACACTGCAAACTGTAAAGTAAGGCCAACCGCTCCTTTCTCTTAACTTCATCACTTCTGGGTGGAGATGGCTATACAATTAGCCTTATATCTCCCTACTGCCAAATCAAGTCAGGAAAAATGTTGAAAACAGGAAGGCAGTTTGGCACATGCAACACTTAATCCCAACTAAAGTGCTAATGTTAGTGCTTTTGAAGCACTCCCCAATTGTGTATTTGACAAAATCCAGTCAAAACTTTTAAGAGCTGGATCCAGCAGCTCATAAGCTCTGCAGTGCAAGTGCCTGAGACTAGGGCTTTGCATTCTTCACATAAACTTCTTATGACCTATGGCTTCATGGCTGGATACAGTTTTTAAATTAATCCAGCCTTTATTATTTATCACACTGGGTCAGTGACAAGCTTTTAAAAAAACTATTCTTTAAATAAACATTTATGCTGTTAACCTAATAGACTCTAATGTCTTCCCAGAATTACAGGTTTTGTTGGGTTTTTTTTGTTGTTTTTTTTTAAGTGACACAGATGAAGACTAGAAGGCCTAAAATTTGACCTATCTTGGCAGTGATCCTCCTTTCCATTTATTTATTTTTCTAACCTGATTGCTACTGGTAACATTAAATTAAAGAAAGGCAAGTGCTAATAATACAGAAATAAACAAATTAAAGCATACGCCCTATGCAGTAATGTAAAATAATATCTAATAATATAATAATATAATGAAATAGCTCACCAGCTTACTCGTTTACTGTCATCTCCAAGTAATTTGTGCCTTTCCAGAAAGTTATGTGATTGAGGGAATGATCAGATGCTAAGAAAAGCAAGTGTGACACCTTTCATTGAGACACAGGTAAGTATGCTCCCTTCATCCCCATGAAAGAGAAACCTGCCTAGACTGCACGGATACCTGGAACCTGCCGGAATAGTGTCTTGGTAAAAAGAAGCCCTGCCAAAGCGGCAGCAGCCTTGATTTTAAGCATTAACTTAGATAGGTGCTAACTGTGACAGCCGTGCTGAGTGAGGGTCCACAGATTACAGCTCCATGAGTTATTATGGTTCCCTACATCCCTACAGGCAGAGCACTCCAAGGAAACATGAGAGTCATGGTATTTGTAGATTTGTTTTATTTTCTGGACATTACTGACTATCAAACTGAATGGAAAGCTTTTTACTGTAAACTTTTGCCATAATTGTGTAGGGGTTGCAACTGAAAACACTTGGGATCAAAGTGATGTTACACTTAGAGGCATCTCGCAGGAGAGGATGACGTGAAATATGGTACTTACGTAGGCACATGTACAGACACTAATTCTTATAGGCAAAATGGGACATTTTAAATGAGCACGTTGTAACTGAAGAGCAGGAGGTTGGCTGAGGGGGGATGAGGAACCTACGGCAGATTAACTCAAATTTGCAGGTTTTTTCACACACCCAAATATTGAAATAGTGTAACAAGTGGACTTCGGTATAACTACACTAGGGTGGAATAGCAGGTTTTAGAGGGGCACTGGAAAATATAGGGAAAAAAAGGAAGAGGCATTTAATTTTTG
This sequence comes from Apteryx rowi, assembly GCF_003343035.1. Classification (NCBI taxonomy): domain Eukaryota; kingdom Metazoa; phylum Chordata; class Aves; order Apterygiformes; family Apterygidae; genus Apteryx; species Apteryx rowi. The sequence goes on from NW_020450708.1 coordinate 531,815, forward strand.
ACCACTCACCACAGTGAAATGGAACTTATGCTGATGGTACTTCTAAATGAGTATGTGGAAGAAAATATAAGTGAATACCCTCCTTCCGCCACATTTTAACACACATGTTCCTGAGAGTTTTTCCCCTTTACGCCTCAATATTATGATTCAACCCACTTACACTACTTAAGACATCCTTGCACTCTTACTACATTCAGAAACACTGAAGAAAAGAGTGATATTTACACACTAAGTGGAGGTGAATGTACAGGTGTCTAGAAGTATCAACTGGTATAACAGAGATCTTAAGGATAAGGAATGATGCTTAACTCATCCCAAACCGGACTCTATCTAGACTTAACAACAACACAATCACAAATAAGTATTTGCAAGGTAGACATAGATTGACTTTTTCTTGAAAATATTACAGAAATCTTAATAATTTGAAGGGAATAGTGAAATAGCAAAGAAAGAATTGAAAAATATATGCTGCAGTGGAAGACATAGGACATGATTTGTTCTCTGCAAGTACATCTGATATGATTGTGCACACACTTAAGTCCATAGCCAGTTAAAATAGATATGCTGGCATATCCTCCACTTTTCTTGCTGGCAACTGATACCTGTTTACAGAATTTACCTTCTCAGTCTCCTAGCACCAATATATTATGGAGGAAGTCTACTACTTTCTGTTGACCCTTCTTATTGCAATGTATTTCTTGCAAGTTTTTTCTCTGTTACACTCCTCTGAGTCAGTCCTCATTAAAAAATATTGTTCATTATATATGCAACATGCATACATGGTTTAAATATAAGCATGAAGCAGGGTTTCATTAATAAACAGACCATGCTTCGGAAAATTAATTGGCCATTCTCTTGCAAGAACCCCTGGTGTAATATGGCGCAAACCCCACATCTACAGACTCATCGAATGCCATGAGTTAAGCGTGGAGCCTACTCTTTTAGACCCTCTCTATATACTATAATTTTCAAGCCTACTTTTAATCTTTTAAAATCTGGTTACATTTTATTGTCATGCTAGCAGAAGAGAATCACAACCATAAAGAAATCTGTGCAAAATGTGTTTTACTTCAGAAGACTTTCTATTATTTGTGAGACCTATAAAGTTTATTGTCATAATGAAATGCTGTTCGACTTGCATCATCAAAAAAATCTTTTTTGCTTCCATGTTATGATTGTCATGGTGAGCTATATAGTTTCTAGAGACTTTTATTGGTTTTACTGAGCACTGAGGAACTAGGCTTTAAAGTTTAGGTCACCTTTTGGTATGCAAATTACAGCAGACCAAAGGCTGTCACTTCATATCTTTTTGGTTTGTTTGTTTTAAGTTTTAAATTCCTTTTTTTCTACAATTGGTATGGCCTATTAGGTAGAACTAATTATATTTCCATCAACTTTGACTTCACTCAATCTGTTGCTCAGCTTTCATTGAAAGGTCTGTGCATATTTACGATTGTCAAGGTCCAAAAGATGGAGAACACCACCAATTTCACTTTTGCAGGTGTTAAAAAGAATGTATATGTAAAACCAATGCTAACTTAGTTGTATGCATAAACAATACATTTAAACATTAAAATATTTTAGTGTGTTTCTAGGTAAAGACATCTATTGCTAAGGAGTAAGCTGCAGCTGAACAGAATGTTTTATACATGACAAGTGAAAAGCAGTTCCCTTAACTACTTGCAATAGGATACTGAACTCTCTTACAGAACTCCCCGATTTGCTTCTTGCTGGGGTTGGCTCAGTCATAGGGAAAGGAGGAATCTTATCTTTTCTTTGATAAAACACTATTGCAGATACCCTTCTGATATCCAGGAAATATCATGTCTGATGAATGGGCACTTTGTTACAGAAGTTCAACCTCTGGTCAGAAATCATTTTTCAAGTGCTACACATAAGAAATGACATCTGAAATCTATCAGAAGAAAGAATAGCCTGTATGATTTATGGCCTGCAATGATGGGAAAACTCCATTTTCGTCATGCTGAATCAGTAAAGACGTTGCAGGGTGAATTTGTATTTGACCGCTAAAGAACTGGTTATGTAGGTGAAATGTGAAGACCTCGCATTAGTGAACTTAACTGTTCAAAAGAAAAAAGATGACCATATTGATTGAACATATTAGAATTCAAAACTCAAATCAGCATAAATATGTAGCAACTATGAATATTGCAGTCGGTGCCAATGGATATCATCTTACAGTTGGCTGAAGTCTATCTGCTTTGCTGCTAAAAGGGGACATCCTGCCTTCCTCTGGCCCCCTCTCCCTGCTCCTCTCACCTCCCAGTTACAGCCACACCATTCTCATCAGCTGCCTTCTGTCAGCATTACAATTCATTTGGCTAAGTGGAGAAACGGATAAGCTCACTGAATTCCACAAAGCAGTCATTATTATCTTTTTTGGTAAAGGTTAGTGTTCAGTTAGATCTGTAAGCTGAGTACGAGTACTAATACTGGTAAAAAGACCATGCAGCCAGGAGTCAAGGTAAGGGCAGAAGTATCCTTCACAGCATTTCACGATGCCAGCAAAGACCTTTTGGTTACATCTGGCAGTTTATTATCATCTCCACAACATCCCTGCTTCATCCTTTCTTGTGTGAAATGCAGACACACAAAGATACATACACAGGTTATTCTTATTTTAATACTACTTGTTTGTATAGCATTTCCATATATTCTACTGACCACATACTCTGAGGTCTGGGTAATAGTATCTCAGTCCAGACAAGGGTCTGAGCAATGTGATCTAACTTTGAAGTTAGCACCGCTTCAGGCAGGAGTTTCACCTTAAGTAAAAGTCTATACATGATAAAATATAGTGGAAAATTTAAACAAAATCTGCATTTCTAAGTTTTATTAAAATTTTTGATTTAAGCCTGAAGTCTGTCAGGATGGCACCAGGCTTCATAGCAATATCGAGCATTAGCCAAGTTTAGCCCAGAAAGTATTTATTCCCTTTTGTCCATCAAAGAATATGCTTTTACAAATGATCTCAGCTGCTGCTTGGAATTAAGGTTGTGAAGTGCCCCAGGTATGAGGATGGTTTACATACATCTGCCTATTCTCTAAGAACATAAACCAGCAGTAATTTTTTTTTAATATTACATTTTTTGTATACACGCATTCTTCAGATACATTATCCACAGGTTTGCCTTAGAGCTGCTTGCTACATATGTGTATATACATGTTAGTTCATTCCACTAGGACCTGCTTACTCATTTTCTGCAGTACAACCTGAACCATGCTTATTAAAAATTGTCACTCGTGTAACATAATCCCAACTAAAATTCACGTGCAAGATGGAAGCTTGACAAGCAACTTCAAATCATTTCTAAAATAAGTGAAAGCCTGCATTCTTCCAAGAGAATGAATCAGTAGGATAAAAACATCTTAGATGGATGTCTAATCTGTTCACGTGTGAACCTGTCAGTGGAACATTCACTTACACTGTAAGATTAAACCAGCTTCATGATCTGTCATTAGAAGGAAGAGTGATTCATTCAACTTCAGAAACTTCTCTTAGATTTCCAGTTAAAACCTTTGTTTCACATTTTCATATGTTTGCTTGGAAACCATAGCAACAGAATGCATAAAAAAATCAAAAATTTAATTTTGTGCACAAGTTCCAGTTTAATTTTCTCACTAAAATAAAGTCTACTTCCATTCAAATTCTTCCTCCAGGATAAGTATATAAAGTTTAACTACTAAAACAAGATATCAAAACAGATCTAATTTATGATATTTTTTTTTGCTTGTGTTAATTTGTTCTTTTAAATTATCAAGGGTATATCTGAAACAACAATAGAGTCATCTTCATGCACTTTTAATACTGATCATATGTCCAGTTAGTAATATTGACAGTAGTATGAAAACATTTTATTTCCAAGACAAACTTTAAATGAGGAATCCAGATACCAATTAGTAAATTATTTTAAGTGCAAGCTAGCTAAAATTCCACATGAAGCAGGATTTTATTTAAACTAATCAAATGACCAACCATATCTTTAATCACTAAAAAGCAAATGTTTCCAGGAAAAATGTGTACAGCACCTAGTAACCAAAAATGCAATTTCATGATGTCTTATCCTTTCCAAAGACATTTTTCTCATTACCATTCTGCAAAAGTAAAGCATGCATACTTCAAAAACTACTTCCTGGGAAGCAGAGATCTCTGCCTTATCTCCCTACAGGAACCAGTGGGGATTACTATTTTAAAATTAGAGACAAGTTAAAAGAAAACTTCTAGACTAGAAAATAAATATCAGCTAATTCTGACAGCCCTACTAATTACTCGATAAATCATCTTCAGAAACATTATAAGGGCATATGACAGTAGTTTATCTTTGTAATGTCTGTCATCCAGAAGGGTATCTATCCGCCCTTTAAATGATGTATATTTGAACCAAGAGACTTCAAGCCACAACTCATTTTGAGTAAAATCAACAAAAGTTAAATAAAACTGTGGCTGAATAGTGCAGGAAAAAATTAAAACATACTAACTCCAGCCAAAAATACAATGGGAATTTTTAAGTGAGGCAGAATATCAAGAAAATTACTACCCAAGTTAGATATGAAATTAAGAGTTTCCTTCTCTTCCTTTCCTTTCCTGATAAACATGATAATCTGAAGACAAGCTGAAAATGGCAATACCACTACTATGACAGCAAGCAGCCTAACTTTTTTCATCTTTTTTTCCCCAGAAGTAGCAATATCATAATGATTTCACAATGGGTAAAGCAATATGTTGGAACAAAAAGCAGCTGGCTTGAATTCTTCACAGATAACCAGCATGGCAGCAAGCAGGATATTTGTCTCTCAGCTCATCTGTGTCAAACACTTACTCATGTGTTCTTTAGAGCAGTGTGCAGCCCCAGTATTGCTTTACCGTCACTTATCCTATAGCAGCAGTAACTTTTGACTGGCTAGGAAATGTCAAACCTTTCTCCTTATTTATGACTTAGCCACAACAGTCCAGGCGTTGCGTCATCTAGAATGGACTGCTCTAACCCAGAAGTGATGTGGAAATATTACACTGATTTCCCTTAATAGAGCGGCATGTGAGCACAGAGCTCCAATCTTCCAGAATCTATGTCTATGCCTAGGTCTAGCTCAAAATGTTGGGCATTATGTTATTAAATGGTATTAACCATCTACCTTACTGATCCCAACTTCAGCCCTGGACCAAAGCTATATCTAGGTAACATAAGGTAATATCTTCCAGAGCCCTGAATTTTTGAACGTCACCACCAAAAGCAAATATAGCTTTGCACCTGACAAACGTCTTGACAGGACAACTAGCTTTCAGGGACTGCCATATGATTTCATCTCTATAATGTATAAAATCATGTCATATAATCATTGTCATTCCTTTTTCGTGAGATCTGTCAAGACCGTGGTCTAAATCAATGTCATGTTAAAATCTAGAACAAAAATTAAGATGACAGAATAAGTAGCTAAGCAGAAAGTCCATGAACGGTCAAGACTTGCCTGCACTATAGAATCACAGTTTGTAAGCACTAACATTGAAAATTACATAAAGACTGTTCTAATAAGAAGCTAGAAATTAAATATACTGGAAAAAAAAGAACTGTTCACCTCACCTGGAGCGAATGCCTGAAGTCATTATATTAGGCAGTATGGAAAGCATATAGTAAGCATCTTTCCTTGCTCCACAGAACTTACTCACATGTCAGCTTCTATTTCATTAAGATTGATGCTATCAGAACAGGCTACCTACCAATGGCAGAGGTCACCGGGGAAATGGGGGGCCTTGTAATGCTTAAAGACATGTTACTTATGCCAGAAGAATAGGAACGAGTTCACAGTCTGCACAGTTTTTGCAGTTACATCAATTCCTAGAAGTATAATATCCAACAGGATGCTATTTCTAACCTTTAAAATCAACAGCGTATTACCTTCCTCAAAGGATCCCTGTTAATAGCTTATCCATGATACATAAGGCTACTTGTATTCTGACTCACATCTGCTTCTAAGCCTTTTATCAGTCCCTCCTCCATACTGTGCACTTTGTTAGATCATCAAAAATCCCTGATTTGTGTTTCAAAGGAAGCACCATACGGCTTAAAAATTATGCTAAAAGATGAAGATCACAGATGATCCTACTAACTTTAAAATATGCCTTTTGGATTCCTGCAACTTTTATTTCTGTAGTTGCAGACACAAACATATTTGGATATATACAGCGGATTAAGTATTTGGAACATTCACTATCTTTTAATGAAAAAATATGTAGCTACACATCTTTGTGAATAGATGCCTATAGTTGTGGAAATATTATAATTGTGCTTTGAAATCAGAACAGTAACAGTAATTACAGGGGAAAAGCGAATGAATGTGACATCAATGCTTCTGAGAAAAAAAAAAATTACTATTTACAGCATGAAAACTAAAAATCAAAGACCAGCTACGGTATTAGCCTTTTTATTCAGAGTAGGGCAAAATGATTACTAGGTTTAAATCAAAACATGCAGTTGATGGGTTGGATTCAGAAACCACGTGTGAATTTTCAAAATGTTTTCAGAAATTGAGACAGACTGCTTTATCCCTAGGAACTGAAAGCCCATCAGAAAAAGCTATTCAGTTACAACTGCATCTAAAACCCGGACTTGAAAACAGAGCCTTTCAGATTTGGATCACACCCTGGAACAAGCAGGGGCACAAACTTAAGCTGGCTGTTAAGAGTCAAAGCTCCATACACAAAATTAAAAGTGGGGTTTCATCTTTAAGTTCCAATATTGGCTCAACTCTGGAAATATCAAGCAAAACAGATATTTCTTCAAACAAGGACAGAATGCTAACAACCAATAGTTATGTGAATTATTTTTTAGATTAAAATATGCAAGCAAAACATAAAAGTTGTTTCCTCTGGGATATAAATACAAAATAATTAAATACCGTGAGACTTTTTTCCACCTTACTTGGGTGGAAATTTAGGGTACTCAACTTAGCAATCTCCTTTCAATGCTGTTTATTATTATTATTATTCAATTAAACTTAAAATGTGAACAAGAATGACTTACTATTTAAAGAAGAATTCCATGAGGATTCAAGCTAGGAGAATTATTCTTTTTATTAAAAAAAACTACAGAAATAAGAACTTGCCCCTTCTCACCTTCCTCCCAGTAAATAAACAAATAAATAAATAAATAGTATTTTTATGTTTATGGCAAGTTGCCAAAGCTTAAATTGGCCTCCTTGAGAGGCTGATAGAGCTGTTTTAGTCACTACCACTTTGTTTGAAAAACTGAATGAAAACCAGGGAGGCTAAAAATGTCTTCGTTTACATTCACTAATATATAAGAAAAGAGAAAGAGTGATAACGGATACAGTGAGTGTAGCTGTGCCAAAATACTTTAGAGTCTGCTTAAAAACAATGAAGAAGGAAAAAAGTCTGAAAATTCTCTTCAAAAACAGTGACGTCCTAATTTCTTTTCATTAGATTTGGCTAACTAGTTGGAGCTGACACTGAGCCATTTTTCAGAAATGAACTCGAGCCTTATTACAATTTTGTGAGATTTTAAACAAAGCATAATTTGACCTCTAAATTTATTCTAAACCCCTCACGTTCCCAGAATGATCCCACAATATTTCACCCAACCTTTTCCTTCCCAAGATTCTCCCACTAGGACGGTCCTAATTTTCTCCTTATTTTCATTCTTCCGAAAGCCTCTACTCGCTAGACAGTTACGGAGGTAACATGGTCTGCCGTTCTCAGAAGCGAACGGAACAAAGAACCAGGGAGGTCAGCAGAAGTTCTGAATAAGGAAACATGGTTTAAGTGAACGCAGTTCTACACCTCTGATGATAAATTAAGTGGCACATTAGCTGCACTGGGAAAGAATAACTTGTTGACATTGTTGGATAAAACAAACCCCCCTGATGGGGTAGAAATTTTCTCTAATTTTGTGGAGAATGTATTTATATTTCCACAGAGTTTGTCGATTTTTTCCAGTTTTCCTGGAATTTTCCCAATTCACAATGGAAATGGAATACTTTCTTCAGTTTTGTAATCGCTCTGCAGCAGCTGGTCACATAACTGCTTACAAGTAGCTAAAATAAGTGTGTTTCTTTAAAGTGTTGTAATTGGGTACATTCCCAATACAAACTGCTCTAACTCACCAAAACAGAAAAGTAACTCTTAGCTTAAAATGTTAGTAGAAATAAGTATCTTTAGAGAAGGCAAGCTTCTACTATTACTATTATTAGTGGTATTGTTACTACTATAATTACTATTAGCATTACTACTATCTGCTATTACTACTGTTACTTCTACTTTATCATGAGTCACCATACCTCCCTTGTACGAAGCACCACGACCAAGCGAGGTCTCTCTGACAGGGCATTGGCAGAGAGAAGACTGCAACAGGGGGAAAGGGGGAATGTAATTTTCTACCTAGGTATATTTTCTGGAATGTGAACTTTTTACATCAGTTTTTTGGGCAGTATTTTTACCTATTGTGTGCTTAATCAGTACCTTCATAGAGGTAGACTGATATATGTGTTCTTCTTAAAAAATTTTAAGATTCTCTCCATTATTGTTTCTTTCATAAAAAGAAAACGCTATTGGTGGTTAAGCACAAACCTCTTATCTCTGAATTTAATTAGCTCCTATTTGTATTCCTGAAAGATCTTCCAAATAAATTATTTAATACTGAGGCAAGATGATCCCATAAAATTAAAACATTAACTCTATCCTAAAATCAATACGAAAGAACTTGGAGGAATTTGTGTGCCTCAGAGAATTACTCTGATTATGCAGAAGGCATCACTGCTGTCTAGCCTATATAAAATATTACCTATTTCCTCTAACTGATGTAACTCCAGAGAAAGATTTCCATCACTGGACACTATCATAGTGCACTAAAATCCTACTCAGTAGTACACCTTTTGGAAAAGCTGCATTACTTCAGCTAAAAATCCTAGAAAAACGTAGCTATCCACGCCATTGTGAGAGAATTCAAAGAACAGGCAGATAACCTAAAACACTGACTATATCGGCAGCTAAACTAAAACATTGACTATACAGGTTCCCCTGCTGATCTTATGAAAGTCATTGACCATTTTGCATTTCAGTAAATCAAAATTATATTTAACCACCTCCCAGGAGCAGTCTAATGTAATATGTTTGATGTATAAAAGGCTGCACATACTCTTTCAAGAAGATGATTGTCCATTGAGTAATGTAGTACATAAAGTTTGTACAAGCATCATTCCGGAAGAGGAGTGTAATTTAAGATTTTGATTTGGGTGTTATCAACTTAAGAAGAAACATGTCTTATTCAGAGTTTCAGTCCTGATAATAATCTTCCCCCTGTCTATAGCAAATGTATTAGCTAATGACCCTGAGGGCTAAAAGTAAAGGGTGTTGGACAAAGGTATGGGGACACCAATAGGCAGCAGCTAATCTTTGTAACAACACCCATCACAGGTAGTTCAGGAAGATGCATAAACCAATTCCTACAAATGACAGAAAATGCTTATTTGAGTGCACTGTAAATATAAAACAGCAAAGTAATATAAATACCAATATTTATAGTTTTAAATACAATAAAAGAATAGAAATAGATTATCAAGGAGAATATCAGGTTGAAAATTTTTTTTTAACTTGAAATGCAACTGAATATGAAGTTTTGCTATTTTGAAAAATTTTTGATGTTTGTTGAACTGGAACTGAACCACAATCTCAATCACAGTCAAAACCCAGACTAGAGATGATTTGAAAAGTTTACCAGTTCAGTTCCCTGGCCATAAAATTTAGCAATGACACCCATTTTTAAAAATCACTTGAAAGCTGGGAGATTAGAGTTTCTCATCCAAATTGTTTGTTAATATACCTTATCAGACCCCATTTATTTCTAATGCAATTTAAATGGCATCCAGTGGATTTAAACAGACATTAGAGCTGGTACTGTGTTTTTAAAAGTATACTATTCATCGTTGTACATAACCAAAAATAAACCAGGATCGGAAGAAACCAGATCTGTGCATTTCTTTAGCCCTACTTAAATTCTGAAAATCTTCAGTATCTGCCAAAGCACTTGGAATCATTTCGCAAACAGATTATTTCTCCACCACATTTCTCAACATTTAAAAAATAAGAAATAGAGAGTTTCATATAAATTTTCATGTTGATTGTTTTCATTAGTATTTTGTATCAATAAAGCTTACCTTTCATTACCTTTCAGACTTGCTGTAAGTAATTGTTAATTATAACCACCATGAAGTCTAAAAGGTCTGTGAAAGAAGGCCTGCTTGGCAGCAACTGTGAAAGCTGAACCAAGGTATTTGGGGATTAATCTGCTGCTGCACATTTCCAAAGCACAGCTTTGGGAAGGAAGATAAAAGAAACTACTGCTGTCCAGTCACAAATCACTTCAGATAAAAAAAAGGACTAATAAGCCATAAAAAAGGCAAATCACAATCTTAAGGGATGACAAGAAGAAATCACACAGAACTATCGTCAAGGGTCAGACGATGTCTTCCTACTGTGTGCCTTTTAGTTTACAACGCCATGAGTGCATTTGGACTGAAGAAGCAGAGATAGACACAAAAAAATTTCTTTAGATAGGTTTACACATATCTTGTAAGATTACAATTCACATCAAGTACAAAGCTCAATTTCAGCATTCCTTATTACCAGCCATATTACAAAGACCAGCAAATTGGGAGGTAAAGCTGCTTTAGAAGTGATGCTTATCTGACTCCAACACATCTTTCTTCATGTTTCAATCAAAGAACAGCTGCTGTCATCCTACCGAAAAAACTGTGACAGCAAAACACATAGCGGGCCTCCAAAACTGCTCACACAGGAGCCTTATTGTGGAAATAACTCATCTGCAGTTAAACTTCACATACAGGAAAGCCTGTAACTGAGGTGAGAGGATGGATTTAGCAGTAACGCTCTTTCAAAGTCTTCTGCTCCCCTTTCTGAGTGGCAGCTGTGAGCCAAAGCCAGGCCTTGTGCTCCAGGTGAGGCACCTTGATCTCCTCCGCAGAGTCATTCTTTCAACAGCCAAGCTGTTGTAATGATCTCAAATTACTAAATACAATATTGCCCCAGCAAAAACTTCTAAGACAAAGTATTGTATGCCTTAATGTTGAAAAAATAATATTAACAACAAGTGATTTTTTAAATAATCTAACTATTTCTGCTACCTTTAAACTGCTATTTGATGTATTCTTTTGGGGTTGGATAAGATTACAACAGCTTTTTAAACAGGAACATGAACTAATCTTATCATTCAATGAATTATTTGGAAAAATATGTTCTTATATGCAATGGATTTAAACCATGTTCTACTAATGCAATTTAGATAAAAATTATACTCTAAACAGAATGCAGCAGTGAAAAAGAATCAGGTTCACCACAGGAGAGTGCATTAAGACATCATCTCCAAGGGAGGAAAGAGAGAAGTCCTTGTAACTTAGTAGTTTAACAAGGACCTTCTCCAGCTATATATGTGGTAGAGATGTGAAAGGAGAAGAGAGTAAAAATTTTGTAAACATGAAACTTTTCAAATGATCTAATTTTATTCCGTTTTTCTAACAATGAGATCTGTGTACTTTATTAAATATATTCATATATTTTATTTAATGCATGCAGCCCATGAAGGTCTTCAAAAGTTATATAAATACTAAACATTACAACAAAGTGAACTAATTCTAGGAGGATGAGTATAATTCTCCTCTAAAAGGAAGACAGGGAAAATGAAAAGTGAAAATCCTTCTAGGAATTCACATCATTCCTATTGCTTCCAGGAAATAGCTGCTAATACGTAAAATCTCTAAAGATTTAAACAACAAACCACAAGGACCAACATATTGACCTTCAATCTAAAATAACTTTTACTGTATTGACCTTACTCATACAGTTGTTACTTTGCCTTGATAAATAAAACAGAATATTAAGCATACTGCATACTGTACCTTTGTTAACATCAGAAATTCCCATGAAGAACTGTGTGTAAGGAATACTTCAGACCTGGATGTGCTCACTTTGCCAGTTGCTAACCACTTTGGTAAGTAAAACTTCCTGCCAATATGAACAACTAGATCCTTTGGGAAGGAAAGCTGGCATGCTCTACCCCATCATGCTGGCCCTCATACCACACAGCTAGTTAAAGAGACATTCATGAACACGTACGCCAGCAAACGTGTGTTCTGCTCAGATTGTACATGAACAGCAAACTGAGGTCCTATTTCTGAGCATGTCTTTTATATCCCGTTCCTTCTTTCACAGATTCCTAGATTTTTGGGTGCTACTGGTCAAGCTAGTCTCACAAAATAATAAACACTATTTGATCATGCCTCCAAAAAAGATACAAATCAAATAGCTAATTATGGAAATTAAATGGGATGGGTAAATGCCAAATGGATTTACATTCATGTGGGTTCAATTCAGGTATGAGCTATTGGAATGATTGACTCTGAAAGCTTCCAGTCACTGTGTGGGCAAATAGGGATGAATAAAAAACTTTGGCACAACTACTCAATCCCCTGACCCTGGCAGGAAAGTCAAGCCAATTGACCAAAGGCATTTAGATTAAGACTTCCTTGAATATGCCAGAATGATAAAATACTACATTAAAAATCTTATTCACTAAACATAGAACCATGCCATTAATTCCTTCTACCCCAAACATGATATATTTATGTTTCAAAGTACGTCAGATTTTCAAGCACTCAGAATCTAAACTGTTAGGAAATCCTTGCACAATATATTTACTTTTTCAGACTTGCAGTGTGCTTGCATACAGAAAAATAAACCATCAAAATGTAGTACGTATAGCAAGGCAATTTGTGAGTTTTCCTTGAAGTTGGTGTAAATAAATAGGAATGCAAATGAAAATATGTTTCTATAGAAGAGGGAAATTACACCAGGAGCCATCCCCTCATTTTTATAACATAGTTTTAAATAAGCAGACTGACTAGTTGACTAATTTCTAATGATGACACTGTAAGCATCCTGATTTTTTAAATTTTTTTTGCTCAATGGCCATACAGTAATTTATTGAGTGCTAGATAACCCAGTCAGATTCCTACCTGGAAACTCAATAAACAGCACTGTCCTAACCACAAAACCAAAATAGCTGAGTTTATACTTTTAAGGCTTCTGGGCAACAGGCCTTCTTTTTACTAACAGTGGCAAACCCTTGGGAAAACACTACAGACCTGATCTGGGATCTGGTAGGCCTGATTTCTGCCCTGGCATAAAGGAAGCTTAAATCTGGTGAATCGAATCCAGCACTGAGAATTCTTTGATGGTGTACTGGCATTTCAGTCATATTCTTTACCATGATATATCTTTTACACCACAGTAATGCAAACAGTGTACATTTCTAAGAAAATCACCAGAAAAGGGAAAATTATTAGATTTTAAATGAAGAAAATGCAGCTATCAAAAGGGTATATTATTTCTTGGTATCTCTAAGCATGTAATCCACAGCAAATGACAGTTTGTAAGACAAAGTGATAATAAATGTAAATGCATTGAAAGAGTCACAGTAAATTAGCGAAAACAACATTTTCAAATCCATGTACAAAAATATCTGCACAAAGTTTTGTTGATGCTTGATTTGCATTTGATTCACTGTTTCAATCAGCCTGCGCATACTGGACTTTTTGTTCAGAAAATGGTGCATAAACAGATTTGAAAATGTAAACCTTGATATCATATCATGCCCTGTTTAAGTTTTATGTTAAGATTTGTTATGGCATGGTCATTTTTTTAATGGAATTCTTTCTCCTAAATCTGCAAAGCTTTTGATTATTGTCTGTAGAGCACATAGATGTTCACATCATTAAGTTGCTTAAACTATGTGCACACCCTACAGATTAATAAATCCCAAATTCTCTCACTGCTTCCAAATTTTTGTCCTGTTTTGGGTATCATACAAGCTGTCCTGTACAACAGGATCCCTGCATCTGTCAGAAACTGCTGAAGTGAGAACAAGTGTTTAAGAAGGATTGCCTTCAGCAGTTGCCTTGGAAATTGGCAATCCAGATCCAGAATTCCCACTCCACCACATACCAGAAGTCTTTCAATCATTCCTGATATAATAGAAACAAATTTCTACTGTGCACTCAATATCAACAAATTGTTATTAAAATCTCTCCTTCATATTCTATACAGGAAAGTAGACAAGCAGGAGTCATGAAATATCTGTTTGTCTGGAAGAAAAGCAATAAACTGAATTCCTATAAATACCGTATGCTAGGGGTGCAATTAAGATTCTGCCAAATAGCAGCCCTTGACTGCCTTTCTAGACTGGACCGACTAGCAGAGAAGACATACTGGCTAACTAGTCCCTGGTTCTTTTAAGTCTAAAACGCAATTGTGGACAATCCATTCAAAAGGGAAAAAGCAATGGACTTTATCTTCCATCCAACTTTCTGCACATTTCCTGATTCCTTCTTAGCTGCATTAGAATTATTTAAAGAACGTGAAATGCTGGAAAGACTTTTCAAAATCTTTTTGACTCTAGTTTACCTTTCGCCCACTGGAAAATGGTAGCAGAGAACAGGGTATTATTAAGCTTGAACACTTATTTTTTTTAATGTAACAACTTATTATGCATAAAATGAAAATTCCCTTAAAAGTGACTACTGACCATGACATAATTTTCTGCTTTAACTATTTTTAGTATCTTCTGAATGAAAGAGATGTGAAAAATAGTGAGAATTGGGGAATAAAAAAATCCATGGTTTCCCCATTTCACAGTTTCCTAGAGAAAATTCCTTTTTTCCTGTGTTTTTTCTCACCATTTCTTGCTCTAGCCAAGTCTTGATAATTTACATAAATCTGTATATCCTTAATATTGGACAAAGAATCCCAAGGAGTTTCCAACAAAGTGTTAGAGTTCTCTAACTTTCATAACTTAGACTTGTTGGAGTGCACTTTATAGCCACTGTATACCTAAGAATAAACCAATTTTACAAAAATTGCCTTACTTTAAAGATAACTAATGTAACCATTTCTCAGATTCAAAGCTTATTAATGCTGTAATTATTTCAATTCCATATTAGAATTGCTTCTGTGCATAATATGGACTCATTACTTGACTAACCATCTCAGAAGAGCAGTTTCTAACCCCCTTATACAAGTCAGAATTGCTTGACATCCTCTGCCTGACAACTCTAATGAAAAAAAAATGGGAACCCTAAATGTCCTCATATGGTCTGCTTATCTATTTTTTGCTTAACCTGGACTTCTGACAAGAAGAGAAGTTAGATAAAATTTCTTTTCTGATGTAATTTTAATTAGTTTGGAGGAGAAAAGAACAATTTTTTAGACTTTTCTGAGGGAGTAGAGCTTTTGTGAGAACTGACAAAAAACATGGAGAGGAGAAAAGTTTTCTCCCTGTTATATGCTATTTCTAGCTCATAACAGCAATTAAAAACTTCTGAAACAAATAATAGCACTTAGAGTACTATTAATTTTACCTTAAATTAGTTTAATTTTTTTAATATTACTTTTTTTTTTTCTTAAAACTTGACCTGCTCTTCGGCTACTGAGCACCTGTTTTATAAGAATTATGCTTTACCTAATAGAACTCACCCAGCAGAGCAGTAAAACCCTTGCAGGAAAAGAAGAATTTTACAGTTTGAAAGATGGCTTGAAGAGTTCAACTGTCTAATTACGCTTTTGAATACCAGGTAATTTCCCTGTAAACAGCTTTTAATTTAATCTGAGATCGTTCCTGACAAGAGGCCTAACTGTACAGTGTTAAGCACACTGATAAGCACACCCTGACACATGTACCCGATTAAAATCATTGACTATATCCCCATCCATATTAAATTCCAGACAGCTTATTTTGCAATAAAATTACAGAGGGAAGTCTCATCTAGAGAAACAGACATAGATTGTATGCATTAGTTATCACCTTGACCCATGAATAAAAGAATTGCGTCCTATTCCGTAAGCTTGGAGCTAATTTTCGAAATGGGCTTGCACATTCACGGCTTAAAGTCAATGCCATAAAAACAAAAGCTGCTCTAGCAGAACACAGACAAAACAAAGGTGAAAATAAAACCTGGACCTCCTTTCTGTCCTAGACCTCACCTCCTTCCAGCTTCCTGCTTGGGGATTTCAGCTGTACACTGCTCATTTTACTTTCCTGCAGAAGTAAACTACAGATTATGGTACTTTTGTTACTTGGGGAATCTAAAAAATAATTAACAGATAATGTTAGAAAGGTTGGGTTCTCGTATTCTTTACACAGATCATGAAAGCAAGTAAACAGAAATAAAAACCAGATTACTTGTTTTAGCCATATTTACTTGTACTTATAGATAGCTAGCTACCTGAGAGGGGAATAGCCAAGATTTTAATTTGGAGAAAATTAGTTGGAGCTGGAATAAGAATGCAGATTATGAACTAACAGCAAAGACATAGTAAATAAATTGTGTTCGCAGGTGAGATTGCCCAAAGATTAATGGAAACATGAAAGACTTATGGAACTTCAAAAGAAACGATGGAGAACATAAAGAGGATCCACCAAAGCATAAGTCGAAGAGAGTAAAGAAATAACAAAACCGTTTTCACATCTCTCAGTCCTTCGCTGGTATCTCCATGTCCAAATTCTAGTTGTAGAGCTAACTGCTAGCATATAATTTACTTTCCACTTTCACTGGACATAACTAAATAACCTATTTTGTCATTCAGCTTTTCACTCCATTATCTCATACGTTCAGCCTTGCCAAAACAAACTCCTTCCCATCCTCGTGCTAAAACTAGCCAGCTTCTGCGGCCCCGTCCCTCTCTAATCCCACCTGCCTGGTAACACATACACACAGCCAGGGAGTCTCTCTCTCTCAACCACACACAACGATCACAAGTTTGAAGAACTCTTTTTTTTTTTTGGCAGTCTTCAGGCTCAGAAAGCCAGTTCCCCATTTCATAACCAATCTCTCCCTCCTCACTGACCTATCACCAGCCTGAAACTTTCTTCCTTCCTTATTACAGACAGTGGAAATGACGGAGCAGAAGGGAAAGACAGCATATTATTTAGCCAATATTATTACCACCTTTTGAGCTTAGCACAACTGAACACAGTTCTTTATTACAGCTTCAGCTCATTTGTAATAATTGGCAAAACTAAAAGTAAATTATTATTCTATAAGGAAGAAGTAAGTACCTTCCCCCCACCTCACCATGCTCCATCTCTGTTTCTGGGGATAGCTACATCTTGCTGCGATAATCTTGATTCAAGGCTCTTTAACTTACACAAACCGTAGTATTGCCACAGGCATTCAAACATTTAGTAATTGGACTGAGTCCACACAATTCTCCAGGAAGTTAATTACCACGAAGCTTTTGAAGTAAGATGGCCTCCTACCAGAACCAACAGTTCACCAAGTTACTCATATGAGTACCGTGTGATTAAATCAGCCAAAAAAAACATAAAGGAGACAAAAGGAAATAGTTAATTTCAAAATATATGTGTAATGTCAGACTGCAACATTACATCTTTGTATACATCCCATATACGAAAGCACTCATTGCAACAAGGTACTTGCCAATGCAACCAGTCTTCTGCGTGATCCCACTTCCCATAAATAATTTAAAATTAACTTTTCCATTTTAATCCAGTATTTCAAAGCAGCATCTGGGCAAAATATGCTTTTAATATAGCCCAGTGATTCATTTATTGCTTGCAACAATATTTGGCAATAAAAATACATACATAACAACTTCATACAAAACTGTTGCAAATAGTTGCAGAAAAGTACGTCTTAAAAGACAATCAGTTTGCTAAGAAAGAAGGCAGGCAGTAACATGCCTTCTGAATGACATGTCTAAGTTTCAACAGCAGTTTCCAGGAAACATTTACATTTGAAAAATCCCTACTTTGACCTCTTTTTCCCCAGTTTGCTTGCTGGCAGATAGGAGTACATGACAAATGAACCTAATTTAAGTGGGCTGAATGCCAGTTTGCCTGTTAAAAAAGAGCACCTGATTGTACATTAGGCGAGAGGTCAGTGACACTGAACACCAGCAGGTGTAATAACAACCGCAGGCTTTTTGTAAAGGAAATGCAAACAAGAATTTACCCCGAGGCCATTCAGGGTAGCGCCTATCTGCTTATGGTCCCGAGTGATTGGCAGTCATCCTCTCACATCAAGAGCAAGGATCAGGATCCCGGATGATGCTTTGTTAAGCTGCATCTTAAAAGGACTTTTAGCAGTATGTCACAAGCAAGGGGGTCTTTAGGTGACAGCACAAAGCAACACACAGCTAGCCACTGAGGAAGAAAGCAGCTTTTCTACTATTAAAAAAACCCTCAAAATACACAGAATAAATCATTCGCACCTCAGCACCTGTCTTCTCCTTGCTACAAAGCCTTTATTCATCTGTCACCATTTAAAAACAGCAGTGTTGGAGCTACCTGATCATTAATCTTCAAAATGTTTGCCTAGAGAATATTAGGTTCTTGCAAACTCTACACATTCTACCCACTCTTTGTGGAAAAAATGTTGAAAAACAACAGGTAAATAAGTAAAAAACATTTTTAAACAGTCTCATTTCATCTTATTAGATTACATTAATGTCAAACACCTTTTCTGCAGGTTTGGAGGTTTCACATTGCTATTTTTTGATCTAAGGAAAAGTGACTGGTTGATAAACAGTATTTCTCTTAAACTGAAGCTTGCTGAAATTGCACTATCATATCAATGCTGAACCTCATAATTTATAGCAAGCACAGTGCAATCTTGTAAAAGACAGCTACAAAGACAATATCTGCTACAGCTTTTAAAGTTTTTGGGGGGTTTGCTCTTCTACTATGCCACATCCACATGTTATTTCTGGACACGTGCATCTGCATCAATTTGGGCTAAGACTTCTTTATTTCATGTTCTTTTAGAAACTGGCAATACATCTTCATGTGTTTCAAAAATTCAGTGATTATATTAAAACGAATGTGCAGTTCTTGGGTAACAGGAGAAATACTCTAGTTAACTATTATTAGCAGGGTCATAGTAAAAGCTGCATGGTATGCATATATTTGATCTCAGATAATAAAACCATGAAAAAAATAGCTTACTTAATCAGTTTACTTACTGAGTTCCATTTTCTGAAATCAATTGTTCTGAATGACAATGTGTGACGGGCCTGGACTGGTAAGACTGAGATGGCTTGATCATCTTCCATGCCATATAAAAAATGTTTTTGTTAAAATGAACTCTGAACAAAGATTTTCTAAGATTATGTTCTATCAGACATCACAAGTGAGACCACTCATTAACAAGACACTAACTGGTAAGACTTTTCCATCATAATAATAGCTAAATATAGAAGAATTGTTTTAGATTTAGACTTCTGCCATTATATTCTGATTTGTACTGGAAAGCAATTCATAATTATGAAAATGAGAAGAGCATAGCTGCCATCCTCTCTGTTTCTAAAGTTCTGGTGTGAAATTTTGTCCTTAAAGTTGTCAATGGAAAAATGACAGAGCTTACTGATGTTAGTAAGCTACTGCACTGTAAGTTCTTTGGGACAGCGGTGGCTTGATGCACTATGCTCCTCTTCTTCAACAAACATGTATTCGGCACTTAATAAATAAAATGTGAGATGACACCAGGAGAAAACAAAGTTTTCTAAAACCAGTATTATACTTCTTCTAGAAACAAAGTGAAATGCCGACTGTCATTATTTTTGATGCAAAAGCCGTCTGTGGTTTGCAGATCTTCCAGCTGGTTAAGTCTGTTTCTGCATGGCTTTTGTACGTACAAGCATGCACAACCACACCCCACACTACTGTTGCAACATACTATTATGCTCTCAGAAGTTAGCGTGCAGACGAGTATTAATGAATTTCTCCAAACACAGAAAGTGTACACAGCTGAAAAATATGTAATAATTTACTTGTGGAAAAAGCTTATTTTATATACATATATATGAATATATAATATATATACATTAAAATTTCATCAGGTGCTTAGTCATTCTGCCTTTACAGAGTTTCATATTCCAGGACAATTTAGTTGCGATCTTCATCAGAACATATAACTTCATTAATTTGAATGCACAAAGACAACATCCGAAATAACTCTAACACAAGTTTATTAACTGAAGTTAACTTTTCGGGTGCTAAGTAGATGGTTTTGTCCAATCAGCCACATTTAGAAGAGAACGTACTTATGTGCTAATCACCTGCTGGGTGGTGGTGGGGAATCTATGCTTTGATCAAAGGGAGACATACTGGTTTTACTTTACATCCTGTCTCTGTTGCTCTCAACTGGCCCATAGCTGGAGGGATTCATTTCAGGATTTTTCTTTATTCCCAGTATTCTGTTACGTACTGCATACCACCACTCAAGGCATCAGGGCTAAAACCAAACACTCTTTGTGGTACACCCGTTTGACAGACTTCAAAACAGAAACAATACTTAAGTTAAACCTGTAAGATCAAGTTTGCCAAAATCTTGCAACACGTGCAGCTTTTGAAAACTTCAATATCAGGTCAAAGTTTGACAGACAGACTCAAGGAGAGAGACAATATATTTAAACCTATGAATCCTTAAGGAAAAACAGAGTACATTGGTAAAAATACAGTTGAGTGTTCATTTTGTCTTGGTGCAAACAGCAGTTAAATATGGTTAGAGATATCAGGCTTTTCTCTCTGTAGAGTGTCTTTTTTCCTGTAACTAAGGCAGGGTTCTCAGTCAGCTTGTCTTAAAATATGTTCTTAGAAGTTACACTGCTTCCAAGAGGGAAAGAAAGGGGCTTTTCTTCTGACTCTTATACTGAAGGATCACTTACAGATAAAACTTTTCCCAAAGCAATAGGACTGTATCTGCAGAGCATTCTCATACAGCTTTAGTAGTATACATATTAGTGTTTAAGACCTCTTTTTTGTAGAAAACAGAAGAAAAGATACTCTGAGACACCACAATATTTGAACAAGTAGTCTTCACCTCTTCCAAATAAAAAATAAGAGAACTTATTAAACAATTAAAAGAGATGTAACTGAAAAAAAAACTCCTCCTAAAAAATTAATTACCACAATTCTGTAAAAGATGGAATAAAAACTGAATCTGGATTGTGAAAAAACAACAGATTTCAAGCAATTTTGTAAGTTTGAAGAGGACGACCTACCACTGGCATATATTTTAAAATTTTTTGAGTGCTCCAGGATCTATCTAAATTTCTCAACAATTCGGTCAGCCTCAGAAGGAATAAGAGTGAGAAAAAGGTAAATAAGGTGGACAAGGAGTTATGTTTTCATTAACTCTAATCACAGATTTAAATCCTAACTACAGTATAGAGTTAGGCAGAGAAGAAAATTTCGAGAGTCAAGAAAAACTACCTCTTTCAGTAGCATGACATTTAAGGCAAGTCCAGCATTGGACCAGAAACTCTTCTTAAAAAAATGTAAATTATCACAAGCATTACAAAAGGAGTAAAGCTTTTCACCTTTTTCCTTTTTTCACAATTAATATAGTTAGGATATTACACTCAATTGCATTTAAAAATGTAAGGGCAATCTCAGAGCTCTTTCCACCTAAAAGGCTTGAATACAACTTAATTCAACCAGAATGTTAGGATCTGTTATTACTTACACAGGTATAAATCCTTATTGGGGTATAGAACCAATGTAAGTCAGACCTAAAGCTTCTAACTGCCATAATCAAAATCATCCTAGCTAACAGAATTCCTAAATCATTAAAAACTTGCCTCAGTGTTTACATTTGACCCTATCCATATTCTTAGAACTAAAACGAATCCTCATGGAAAGCTCACACACAGGAGCCAGGTCAACAGATGTAAAACACTACACAAAGGATGTAAGTGTACTGTGCTGCTTTGATGGCTCCAACAAATAAAGATTTAGGCCTCAGCCACATTAAGGAACAGTAGTCATTCATAAACACTTATAGATAGAATTTAAGATCTGCTATAAAGAGCAAAGTTTTCAGCTGTGTTTGAGATTTATCACTTAATGCACTCCAAAGTGCTAGAACCAAATGTGACAAATTTTATCATGTTTTTTAAATGATTGGCCCACCAAAGCCTTATTGCAAGACTCATCCAGAGCAGGGTTTTTTGCAGAACTGGTTTTCTTAGAATTTAATTCAGCTTTACTATCCAAAACCATAGTTCCTAAATAAAATGAAAAATATTGCACATTACTGGCCTCTGTGTTTGCATCTGGTAAAAACATGTCTATCTGTGAAATCAACACAGACGTTCTGATTATGACTAGTTAAACAGGAAAACTGCAGTGGTTTAATTTAAATTATTTTAATAATCTGATTACCCAAAGTGGTGCAAGATCCTTTGAACATAAAGTGATTTCAGTAAGGATCTTTTTGATTTTAACTTATGGACATCATTCTCTTCCAGATCGAGCTTTTCCACTTGAATATGTTACTGCCAGTGGTGGCTCTTCATTAACCATCAGCTGGATGTTACCACACAGTCTCCGACGGAAAGAACCATGTTCAGAGCGCTCCTTAGCCCACCCCAACAGCGTTAGACAAGCTTGCTCAGAGCCACATTCATCGCTGTTTCAGCTAACTGGCGCAGTTTGCTTGAAGTTGACGTGGGACTGATACTCTGCTGATAGATGTGGGAGGGCAGGGATGTCTGGCAGAGAAATAGTAGTAATCAGACGGGGTGGGTGGCAGCAATGTCATCAAGTGGCACGGCTGTTTGCAGAGTGAAACTCTGCTCGTGGCGTGGGACTGTAGTCATGCCACCTGCAGATATGCTGATGAAAGAGGTGACTGCTTCTAGCTCCTGGGGAGCTCCTGTCTCTCTCCTTTCCAAAGGCAATTCTCAAATCTTCCAGGAGACCTGCTGAAGTAGCTTGCTTGTTTTAGTCAAAAAGAGCTGTGTTAAAAAAAAACCCAAAACTAGTACATAAACTGTTTAGGGAACCTGGCGCAGTTTGGTAGAGCTCACAGCCAGACTGAGGAAGAGCTCGCAGGCTGACAAGCCAGAAGATCTGAATGGCTCTGGCAGAGGAGCACTGAAAACATCACTATCTTCCAGAAAACAGACCTGTAAACTGTTTCACTGGTGAATTGTCCATAAAGCAAAGAGTGGTCTACACGCTAAAGCAATAAGAATGATTGTCTTAAGCATAAAAGATGTGTGTTAGTCTTGAAGTAAAATCAGAATGTTCACTCACAAATTTAAAGAGCTTAAACAAAAAAATTTACAAATATTTCACTAGTTAAAATAGCTTACATTTTCTGTAGACCAGGCTGAAGCTAACAAGTTGTACATATGATAAATAACTTCACCGAAGTCAGTAGAGATATACTAGTACAACAACAGCTTAAGTGACAGCAAAATAGGTTCTACTTCCATAAAATGAAGCAGCAAAGCTCTGGCCTTTGGGATATTCAGGAATATTCTGTCACAACAGATAAAGCTGCTCTTTGTCTACCAGCCTCTTCAAAGAGGCAATCAGCTCAACAGCTCCTTGGAACAAATGAGAATATTGATGCCTAAATAGACGCTTCATTAGAGTGGGACAGTGCAGAGAATGAGGATTATTATCAGGCATTCTTTAACTATTTCTAATCTACTACATCAATATTTGCTACTAGAGCTCATGTATACAAATAGCTTAATGTTGTCTGAGCAACATTCTCAAGATGCCAGAAACTGAACTTATTAAATCTCATGAATAAATATCTCTCCCAGATTTTTGTCTTGTACTCCACTATAGAACGATGCATAAATCAGCATGTTTCAGCCACTGATGCACGGCTCAGATTCAAGACTCAAGACAATTCCATTGAGCCCAATGCCTTTGCTTTGGCAGAAGGAGGGAATGGCTATGCTGGTAGCATATACCTGCTGAAACAGCCCACTGCCTTTCTGGCTTTGCTTGTTTTTCTTGTGCCTGTAACTGGCTCATCTGAGTTTGAGCTCTGGGCACCACACTCACATGAAGCTGTAGCAATGCTTCATTTACTGCACCTGCCTGCTCTGAAACTCTGCATTGGAAATCACTGCCAGAATAACCTAAAGCATAAGAGAGAGGCAAGCGTCTCAAAACTGGGCTCCAGCTCCTGCGCCTGGTGAGACTGGATCACTGTAATAAAAGTCATCACCTATCAAAGCTTTTCGTTGAGGTAATCAGAAATATATTCAGTCAGGCCAGCAGAGTGAATTAAGAAAAAAAGGCATTATAGCATTGTAACTAACAGAGAATAATTATATGTTTATTTTTATTAAAAATAAATATTAGAGAATTTTGTAAGGTCATGCATTATATTCTGTACTCTATTGCCACAGTTTATATTTTATTCTTTTCATGAACAACTCATAAATCTAATGTTTGTTCAAAATTCACTAGGGTTTTTTTCATGCATTTTAGTATTCAGTTGTAAAATCTGCACATTTTAAAGTCTCGGTCATATGACTTTTGATTAGGTCATTAAGTCAGGTGGCATTTCTGCCTCCAAATATATTCAGACCTTCCAGGAGGAATGCTGTGTGTTCAGCTCCAGATTCATTTACTCTAACATTCACAAACAACCTCTTGAAAGTCTTTGTTTCCAAGAACAGTAATAGTACTATTTCACAAGCTCACATGAATATTTGTAGAAATAAGTGCAACCCAACAAAATGCTATTCATAATTTTTCTTTGAAACAGTTTTTCTCTACGTTTTCCTAGATGTTTGTGAAGCTTTGGATATCAAACTGTATCTAGATTATTTTAATCTCTTTCAGCGTGAAGTCAGTGGTAATCCGCTCCTGTTCACATGAAATATAACTTCTCAAACAAAGTTTATCCATGAACAAAGACAATGCTCTTTCTCACTTTCTAAGGTGTTAAAAATTGCTGAAATGTGTTATTTATTTTTATTATGGAAGAGTATAAAAGGGCAAGGCTGATGATTGTAGGCCCTGTGAGTGTTGTCTTTAGGCTGACTACATCAAAAGCTTTGAAGTTCAGCTCATCAGCTACATTTTCGGACTGTTTGCACACCTTCCGCACCTGCATTGAAGCAGCTGAGGCCAAAGTTCACCCAGGATGGACTGACTTGCACAGCTAAAATACGAGTGACAGACATAAAACTATTGAATTTATACAATAAAATTCTATAGCTAGACATGAGGGTTATTTGGTGCCTCATAAATACCAAGGGTAAGATAAGATAAATGCCTGACAAAGTAAAAGACATCCAGTTTGTCCAAATCTCTTTGAGAATACGTACGTATATGAACAGATGTTTTTCTACTAAGACTATGAACAAGTCAAAACACAGAAACAGTCCTAACCATTTGAGTGAAATCTTAATAGTACTGAAATAAATATAACTCTCATTGACTTTAACACGCCAGGGTTTCAACTTCTGACCTTAATTCTGTAACATATTTGGACATATCAGAGCTGTAACAGAAAAGTAAAGATTTTTTTTTCAAAAGAACAGTGCTTGTCTCCTTTACTGATCTTCTATTCCATAGCGAACAGAGAAAATGTTCTGCATGTTTGTCAAATGCCACACATATTTCCAGTGCATAATCCAAAAAACAAAAACCCCAAATCCTAATAAATGCAGCTAAATAAATAAATTGCTATCTACTTTTAATGAAAATCCTCTGTCTTTGACTGTGGACAATGAGTGCCTGAAATGCTAGTATTAATAATGATATCCATAAGAAAAAAAAAAGTAACTTTTTAATTAATTTAAACTTTCCTATTAAAATAAAAGCTATAAACATCTTTTATTATGAATAGAAATATTTTAACAAGAAAGAAGAAGATTAGGCACAAGTCTGTCCATAGTTTAGAAAAGAAACATTCCTAGGGAAGTTGCTCCTTTTGTTTAGTAAAAAACAAATTGCAGTAGAACAACAATCATCTAAAAAAATCACAAACCCAAAATGCCCTTGGGCTCCAGTCAGTGTAGCAACACCCATCTAGCTAATTAAGTGTAGAGCTAACATTCATACACTCTATGAGAGAATTAAAATGAACACTGCAAAGAGTCATGTGCCTTATTTTTCCATTGCTTTGCACGCTACTGAGACTCTTTTCAAAGTCAACATGCTTTTTCCAAAACAAGCTGAACAGCTAATATCCAAGCATTAAAAAAAAAAAAAATTACAAAAATCTTAACTTGAAATAAGGAAAATAAAAAGCAGAACAATAGCTAATAGTTAATGTCTTCAAACATATCCTTATACAGTAACATGACCGAATCCTTGTTATGCTTTAAAGTGTGGACATCTTGGAAGAAAACTGTTCGCCACATCTCAGCAGAGACAAAGCTAAGCACCACATCGTTTTAAGAAGGCCTCTTCCTTCTCTTCTCTGTGGCACATACAAAACACACCCAGCAGTTAGAAGAGACCAGGGAACACACACAGGCCTTAGTGATAATTAAGAAGCCTCTGCTCCCCCCGGTCTGCAGGCAATTTCTGCTTTGAAGGGACTTCTTACTGAACGACACTGATGCCTCTCTCAAAGTGTCTCCACAGTGACTACTAAGGCAAGCTTTTAAAAACACAGACTTCATGTTAGGCTCCTAAGTCCAAATTTAGCAGACTAGCTTTATGGTCCTACTTTCAAAAGCATGAGCCTTCCTTCCCCGATGGGCACACGCTGCAGTCCCTCTTTGTTTCGGGGGTGAGGGTTGCCCACTTCCAAGGATATAACAGACAAAAACTTGTCCAAACACTCCTAAACATCTTCCAAAATGTCTGATTTCCTTCACAGCTCTCAAAGAATAAGTTCGATGGTACCGTACAAACAAAATATTCTCAAAACAGGCTTTGTGTTGATTTCTATTACAGATGCACATGGACAACTGGTGGCAAAGTCCTAAATGTTCTCCTGCGGCTGCTTCACTTTAGTGGTAGGGAGTGGAGAGCAGAAAGCAAGCGCTCATGTCCTACCTGCGCGCCACAGCTGCACCACGGATCACGGCTTCTGAAAGTCGCAAGGCTTCGGCTACCCATGACACACTGCTACACGGGCTTAGTTATCAAAACATACCATCACCTTATGTTTCTCTTTTCTTTCCTTTGTAAGGGTGAGAGAAGGAGGAAGAGATCCTGTTTCTAGGAAGCCCCAACCAGTGCAGTTACATGTGCTACCAAATTCCCTGGCCAGCGAGATTTCCCCATAGACGTTTGCTTCTTAATGGGTAATGAGCTCTCAGTGACCTTACAACATGGTCTCATCCAGGCTCCACCTTCATCTTATGCTGCTCTCCTGTGGTATTTGAGCACCAAAGTGCCAAAGTACAAAAGTACTCTAGTAACTTTTAACTTACTACTTCTTATTAAATAAATAAATAAATAAATAAGAGGATCAGCCTGCAGCATCCTTACTTAGGCAGAGCACTACTTCATGAACTCAGGAAGGCCTTTGACGCCTGAGACCATCTGTATAGTAAGCTATAAACAGTGTAAGTAAAACTATATAATCAGGAAAAAATTAGCCTTGAAACAAAACAAATTTAGAAGATGAACATTTTGACATCTCAGGAGCTTTTCTTGACTATGAGGGATATATTTCTGAGTGATACATGAAATGTAAAACTCATAAGCATCCATATCCAACACTGCCTCCTCAGCTCATCTCTTAAAAGCAGCAGGTCCAAGGAGTGCAACTAATGAAGTATGTGTCTCCTAGCTGCTTGTCTTTGCTGTCTAAGAAGGTGCAAGATCTGACTGAAGCTTTTCCCGTGACTGGGTTTTACAAAACAGACCCCTCTCACATGGATTCTGTGGTCTCTACGTGTGTTAAAATTGTGTTTTTTCTCATATTTAAGCACTTCCATGTCTCATCTATTTAGCATCTATTTTTTCTCAAAGCTCTTAAGACCTTAACTATACTGTAGACCTTTACCCTTTTAACAAATTTGGCTGAAATTAATTAAAAATTTCAGAGGTTAAAAGTGGGCAGCAGCCCATAAAGGAAACTGGTAAAACTGCCTATAATTCTTTCTTCACACCCAACTATCAGGCTGTCTTGAATTCACAACAGTTCACACTAGTGTGCATAGACAGACAAAGTACTGAACCTTTCTTCGGAGATCCCAGTCAGCCACAACACTTCAAAAGGGGTGGCTTACCACTTACCACAGAATCAAGCTTATCTTTGGCCAATTACATGAAGTTATTAATGGAATTAATGCTTTATCCACCTATGTATTTCCTGTTTTCTGAAATAAAGTGAAAAATAAATGAATTCTCAGGAAGGATTTAAATGACACTTCAGAACACTGCTTAGTCTAGTTTTCAGCCAAAACTACAGACTATCTGGTAAATGGAAAACACCCTCTTTAATCACAAAGTGGGGCTTTGTAGTTAAATTTTTCTGTCAACTGCCAGAATGAAAAGTGAGTGAAAGAGGAAAAGTAACAGCTACTTCCACCACATCCTGCCTGAAGACATTCCTAGAAATGTTTTAATGATGTTGTTTGTGTATCAAAACATGGCAATAGAGTAGCCTGAGAGAAAAAGTTGCATTTTATAAATTTTACATTTTAAAAATAATCTATTTCATTCATAGCCATAGCTACCAATTTTCATATAAAAATAAATTCAGCTCTGAAAAACATAACCAAGGTGCAAGAAAATTAGCAGTGGAATCTCATGCCTGTTTTGAATGCACACTTGCAAAACTGGATAGTATTCAAAAAATAAGAGTAGCAAATATTTCTAGGCCAGGACACTGAAAAAGTAAATAGAAACAAACTAGGTAGATTAGGAAAAAAAATGTCATTCATTTACTAGCTAATAAGAGTCAGTAAATACTGAAAGTTATTACTTTAAAGACTGGAGACTGCTATTTCCTTCTCTGAGTAAAGATACTCAGAGAAGAAAATGCAGTTTGTTAGCTAAAGAAGGATTACTGGCAGCAGGAGAAAAAATGGCCTTCAAGGGCATAGGAAAATCTGTGAACGGATGATGGACTTGCCGAGAATCATTTCCTGAGAATCCTATTAAAATTCCTGACAATTTGTTAGCAATGTGTGCCCACATTAAATAAAAAAAAATTTCTTATTTCACAATAGTGCATGAAAATGAATTAGTTAAATCAAGTTATTAATTATTAAAGTGCTTACAGAGGTTACTGTGAGAGCAGCTACCGAACAATATCCAGAAGTTGCAGAGGCTCTGTGCACTCTTTCTGCAGACAGAGAAAAGCTTGGCCATCCAAGGAAGAATCGGGAGAGAAGTCTCCAACGAGAATGCAAGACAATTTTTCTTATACCTGTCCTTGAGAAAATAATAGACTATGGTCTATTCACAAGTATCTTTACCCTTCCCAACCCTGATGTTACAATGATCACTGATATTTCTGAAGTGAGGATTATCTATTAACTATCATCACAGTTCTAGAGGAAAAAGCCTCATGGCTATTCACCTGCAAACAGAGCATTCTAGTCCCGTGTTTTCTCCAAGAGAATTTACCAGTGCTGCTTTTTCAATTAGTCTACAAAAAGGGAACTTCGCACCAAAGATATAGTTATTCATGATCTCAGATCTGGAGCACTTCTTTGTAAAAAGGTTTTATTCTACAGTAATTACTGAAATACCTTTATTTGGAAACTATCTATAGTAATACTTTTAAGTTCAATGCATAAATACTCTTCAGAAGATTTTTTGGCTTTTCAGCCCCTAATAAGCTTCCATTACCCATTTGTTCTATCGGCTGAGCAGCAGCTGGTATTCTCCCTGACCTATATGTCAAAAATGCCATAAGAGGAAAACCCTCATGCTTCAGGTCATAGAATCATGGTCTCGGTTGCAACCTTCGGCTGAAGGCATCTGGTACAGTATATCTGGAGTAAAGAGGAGGATTAACTCTGCAAATATTTAGAATAACTTCAGGAAATAGTATTATGAAACATATTCACCCAAGGTTTATCCTTTAGAGCTGATGATTTTTAAATCTTTACTTTGAAATAAAAAACAACAGAAATAGAAGTTAGCATTGTACAATTTACATACTTGATGGCAACTCCAATCTGAAAGAATTAGCTTGTTGCAATTTGTAGTTCGTGAAAACCTTCCTCACTAGAGGCTGGTTAATGTTTCAAATGGTAAATGTGCAAAAATAACTTGACAGAATAATTGCTCATATTCAAAAAGTAGAGAGAGCAGATTCACAGTTAAGCTGCAGAATGCCTATTATATGCAGATGCCTTCCCCATCACTGCCGTTACATCTTAGGATCAGCCTTGTGAACATATTTTCACAATATGAAATGAGCAGATGAACTATCTGCCACCAGTTAAAGGCAGGGATCTGTGCTAAGCCTTCCCGCCGCCTGCATGCTCCCCATCACACACTCCTCCTTCACCTCAGGTCGCCTCTGGAGCTTTTCCAATTGCACACAACTCAACTCATTAAAATGGCAGAAAATAAACTCCATTAAAAAAGTGTGGGGTGGGGGAGAAGGGTGTTTGGTTGAGAGGGGTTTTGGCCAGAAGAGTGAGCTGAATCAGCTCACGAGTGTCCGAGGCAGTGCAAGATGGGAAGAGGGTGCGCTGGGAACGAGGGGCAAAGGAATAGCAAAAGAGGGGAAAAGGAACAAGATCTGTTTACAGTGACTTTTTCAGGTTTTAATTCAACTGAGCTGTGTTATGAAACCATACTCTCTGAAGCACTATTACTTATGTTCTTTAAATGACAACAAACTAAATTCAGGACCTGGATTCTACCAAGAAGAGGAGTAATTCCTATGGATCAAACAGGGAGTTATGCACCCATATTAAGCATAATTTTACAACTGAGATAAAGAAAGGAAGGGCTTTAGGATCGCTGTCTTCCTACTCAGATAAAGCTGAGGGAAAGCAAAAAAACTGAAAGGGAACATTTCCCTCTCACCTACAATCTGTATATCCATCTAATATTCATCTACCAGCTCTAGATGGATGGCTAACAAATTTTTCTCATTCCTTTTTTTAAAAAAATCATAGCTATGTATCAAGATATGAAAAAGAGCTTGATGTAGTCATCAACATAGTTCATCTGAAGTGAATAGAATTAAAAAGATTTATACTAGTTAAAGATGTAGCCCAGGATCACTGCCAAAATATGTTACTGTCACACCTGTACTACTTTTTTTTTTTAATAGATCATAAAAATTTGTATATATTTCCACTTTTAAAGGACTTGTTATATTCTATTTTTTTCAGCCAATAAAAATATTTTTGGATGAGCAGAAATCAGATATACTGGTATGAATCCAGAGTGAATCAACTGATTACAACAGTGTTTTACCTGATTTGTATCAAAGTAACTGTATGCAATGATTGTGCTTATTACTACTACAGGGATTCCAGGACTGCATTATCCTTGCAAATTTTACAATGCAAGGTCATGGTTGTAACAAACTGAAATTTTAATTTTGATGTCAAATTTCATATATTATATGCTCCTAATAAGAAAAATCTGCTGACCTTTCACTCTTAGAAGAAAAAATAATTTCTCTTAATGAGAAATCCACTTCAGATCAAAAGCAGACTGTTTATTCTACACTACTGTAACAAAAATTAAATTAAGATCCCTTTAGTCTCTTGATAGTCCATTTTCAAAATCAAAGTACACTTTGGACAGAAGTTTTTTGAATCAAAACAAACATGTCTTTGAGACTCTAAAAAAAATAATATTCTGCAGTTCATAAACAAAAGTGTGTATCGCAATGGAACTGCTACATTTATAGCTTCTATAATTTGAAGTGTATAACTAAAAATTATGGGAAAAATATGAACTATAAAAAGTAAGGTGAAAGACTTATTTCTAGAAATCCACATTCTTGCAGTCCAACATAAAATATATCCCTCATGTTTATTCTCGCTTGTCTCCTGGTTTTCCCATGTTCACAAATAGCTTTTGATAGAAGTCTGCATTGGGGGAAAAAAAAAAAAAAGGTTTTCTAAAGTGGATTTGTACCCAAATTAATTGATTGAATCTGTGCTTTAATACACTTTCAACTGATTGAGAGATTTGATTTTCCTCAGCCATACTACTCCTTATGGAAAACCGTAGAAAGTGGGAGAGGGAGAATGCTGAAATCACATCTTATCCTGTAAATTAAGGATTGTCCTGAGAGTCCTTATATGATAAGAGTGAAATTATCTCCTTATTCTACTGTGGGTGCAATCTAAGCTTTCTTCAGTCTTGGTGATAATTGGCTGCATCAGCCACTTGTGTGGTCATGCCAACCCCGAAAACTTATCATCACTAATGCTACTTATGAACAATGGTTTCCAAACTGCTAAATTTCTTCAAATCTTAAAGATCGTGTCTTAAGAATAATAATTTGGCAAATACTGTTCTCATTATTGGGAAAATAGGAAGCCAACTGTAAAGGAGATAATCACAAACATTTTCTAGAGACCCCAGTTCACTCACCTGGGCTCTAGATCTGTTCCACCAGTGTGCTGAAAGGTCAGCAGCCAGCCCACTTGTCCGCTCTGCTAATACCATGCAGAGTTGACCTGCCCTGCCTAATCCTGCAGCCATGGCACGAGGGAGATAAATGGAGTGAGCAGAGCACCAGTCACTCCTGGGGTGAGCAATTGCTTGGGGAGTTTTGTCACCTTGCCTTGACTAGGAGAGCTTCCAGACTGCTCTTAGGTGCTCTATCAAAAACACAGGACAGAGCTCGCGATGGTGAAAACTTTATGCCTAGAGCTTTAAAACTATGGACAAGAATAGGAAACGGAGATATGTTAATTTATTTGGGTGTTCTACTCATTCTAACAATGTCATTTTTTTAATAGCAATATGACATTCAAGACAGTTCATTTCACCCACATAAGCTATTAAATTCATCTAGCTTTGGGCCATATGCATCATACCAATACCCAAGACAAGGTCTTGACCAAATCTTCTGTCTTATTTGAATACCAATAGAAATGATTAAAATGTGCCAAAAACGTAGTCTTAAACACCATTCCTTTCAATACACGACTAGAGCATCATAAACTGTATTCTAGCAGGAATAACATATGACAAATTATAATAACAATATTAATTATAATGTTCACAATTTGTACAAAACAAGCAAATGTGGAAAAACATGTATTTTACAAAGACTGTGCCTGCAAGATTCAACTCCATCAGTTTTTCAATTTTCAATATCAATTTTAAGTAGAAAAAGAAAATAATCCAATTATCCAAAATTTTCATTTTCTTAGCAGAACAAGGGCATCATCCTGCAGTTATCTTGCAGTCAGGTCACTCTCAACTGCTGCTCTGCTAGAACATCAGAAAGTAGGAAAAAAGACCTGGAAAGCAGTTTGCATAATAACTTTTACTCCCCAGGAATACTCCTGAGAACTAAAACCAGTTTTCCTCTAGTCTAATATAAGAAGGAGCAAGGCACTGGTAATTCAGTTCTGCCTGAGCAACCCCCACAGCTGAGCTAGATGAGTGGAGACAGCAAACTCTCGTGCTCACAGAGCCAAATCAAGCTGTTAGCTCTCGAGTCTCTGCGCAAAATAGAAAAGTTTATCTGTTCTTTTTGCTTTTGCTGAATTCTACTCAAAGACAAAGATATATTTACAGCTCTTACTAATGAACATGAAGACATTTAGTATTATCACACATATTTTCAGAAAACTTTATAGGTCTGGGACCTAAATTAATTGTTTGCCCTAGGAAAGGCGGCCGATGGTGTGAATTCTCACCTGTGATAACCTTTCCTGCACGAGAGGACAGGACTAAGTGTGAGTTCAGTCTGGAGGACAGGCTTTGCCTATTATCAGCTATTGATTATGCCACCTTTGCAGCACTCCTCCACTTGAAAAGAAAGTGCAAACAAGGTATTTTTCAAGGGTTTGGTCTATAACGATACTAGATGAATTACACTGGCACTTGAACAAAAGAGTCTGAGAGAAATGTCTGTTTTTAAATCGGAAATAAACATGTGCCTGGAAAATAAACAAAGATCTGCTCTGCACACCCAAAACAGAATGATGCTGACAAACAGCTCAAAATTACGCTACATTTAAATAACATCATAAACTGCTATTAAAATATCATGAAGCTGCAGTTAACAGAACTTGCTAATTACTTAAGAAACAACACCAAAAAATCCTTTTCTGCTGTTTTACATGAAAAAAGAACAACATAAGATTCTTTTTAAGGCTCCTTATTTGTAGGAAAGAAGAAAATATGACTAAAAAAGCTGGAATATGAGTCACAATCTTTTGTGCTGTTACCACATGCAACAGGTGTGTCCATATACACAGGGGCCCTATATACACACAACCTGTACAAGCATGATATGACATTTAAAATTGAATCAGAAAGCAAACAAACAAAAAAGGGTTATAATTATGTTCTGATACATCAAGCTTGCTTTCTTTTAAATGTTAATGGTACCACAGTGCCCACTATTTTATTTCACAGGCTGTTGAATGTTCAACCACTCTGTGCTGGAAAGCTTTATCTTTTTTAAAAGTTTATCTTTTTAAACAAAATACAAATTACTCATTATGGATATCAGTAATTTTGCATCATCTCACAACTCCCGTGAACAGCAAGACACAAAAGTTTCCTTTTAAAGAACAAAAATTTACCAATAAGAGCAAAAATGATTTGGGAGATTTCATTCCTGTCAAACAGAACGCCTGGCCGGTAAGGCAGCTGATGACGCTACCGGCAATAAAACACATCATACAGTCCTCGATCTGGGGCGACAGATGCCGAAGCAACATAGACGGTAAAGTATGACAGTTTTAGTAGCACACTGGTCTACATCGTCACTTACGCGAGCGGCTTTGGCTGCGCTGAGCGGGCAGCCGCCCGCCATCAGCGGAGTCGCTGTGGTACGAGCCGGGCACGCGAGGCACGGTCTCCCCCGGGAGCCCCCCAGCAGCCGGACGCTCTTGCGCTGCCGCGGCACTGCTAAGGGGCCGCAGCGCTCACGAGCTACCGATTAAGCACAGCTTCAACGGCAAGCACCCAAAAAAGCCAATATGCATTGATCGATAACTGACACCTAGCGACAACATAGTATTTACTCGTAACTGAAAGAGACTTAAGCAAAATAAGCTGCACTTTTCTATTCTAAAACATCAAAATCAACCTATTTTATAGATGTTTGTCCATCAGATTTTTTCAGGCAGAGCACACTTGTTGCATAGAGAGGCATTAAGCATCTGCTGCTTATTTTAAAATTTCATTAACACATTTTAGTTTAATATGTAGTCTCGTTTTTTCCATGTGTATTAATAAATTATATTCCAGTGAGACTGTATAATTAATCTGTAGCAAACATTTTTAAGTAATGAACTTTCTTACTTGTTCCGGAAAGATATTGCAGATTTCTTGCAGGGATTTTTGAGATGATGTATTATAAAGCAGGTTAATACCAGTTTAAAGAAACTCTTATCTACTAAACACAGGGAATTGTTTAGACAGATACAGAGAGATAGAACTGCATTCCTTTTAAAGTTTTGGACCTACATACATCTCCAGCCATAACAGACTATGACAAAATTGAACCATTAAACCATTAGACACAGTTTCTTACTGTTCATTGCACAGGAGAAAACATTTTTTACATGGTTTACAGACACATTTTTCAAGAAACATATAGTTCAACGCAGTTTAAAATTAAACAATAAAAAATAGACTGCAATTTAAAAGAGATATAAAAGATTGTTTCTCACCCCTCAAAATAAAACTGGAACTTTGGTTTATAGGAATGGCTATGCCCATATACCCTCCTCATCATCCTGTGTGCCAGGCATTAGGAGATGCACAGAGAAGATGTTAGCATTGGAATGAAAGAAGAAAAGATTAGTTACTTTGGTGCATGTTAAGATACACTTATTTTGGCTGTTAAAATCATGATTTTTTTCAATGTAAGCAGGTGAAAACAACAGAACAAGTTTGTGTTGCATATACAAGAATCTGATCTGCATCTATAGCAACCAAAAAAACAAGAACAACGACGTAAACATTTTCCCACCCAGTTAAAACAGTGTGTAGGAAGTAGATTATAAGATTAAATATTAAAAGATTATCTATTGTTAATTGCATGCAATTCAAATCAACATTGACAGCAGAAATAGATTAAACCTTGTAAGTAAGCAAAGAAGTAATTATTATAATCAAATAACTTTACATTCTGTAAGGTTAAAGGATATAAAAAATGCTGAAGAATCAAAAAAAATCTGTCATTAGCAAAGTTCACTTCTAACATGCTATCAATCAAACCTATCATTTAAGCTATACTTAAATGCCTCATATTGTTGAATACTTTGAGACAATTTATTTCCTTCTTTTCATTTTAGACTTGTTAGGATTATTCAT
Organism: Apteryx rowi; assembly: GCF_003343035.1. Lineage (NCBI taxonomy): Eukaryota > Metazoa > Chordata > Aves > Apterygiformes > Apterygidae > Apteryx > Apteryx rowi. Next base: position 568,099 of record NW_020450708.1, read on the forward strand.
TTATTTAGAGTTTTAATGCTAGATAACATAATGGCAAATACAAAAAATCATAACAATTTCATGAATTTGTATTAAAAAGGATTATCTTAGAGTAGATATGCTCCAAAAAGAAGAATGTTGTTTATATTTATTATAAGCTTGAGGTTAAAAACAAAATAAAAACAACAAAATAAACCAGAAGAATTAAATGTTCTTCCCTGGATATGTCTACTGAGGATTATGTTTTTTTATAATAATTCTTAATATACGCACACACAGATGCATACATATATATTTGTACAGAAATCTCCTAAGTCTCAGTGTATTTTGTTAATGAATGGTTAGATACACATTAATATTCAGTGGAAGCTAAAACATAAATCTCGTAGTTTAAGTGCGCCAAATTCTGATGTGATGCTAAGTTTTCAGAATATAGAGATGCACAACACTTTTTTCATTTAACTCAGCATTTGAAAATCAAATAAAATCTTATGATTTAAAATTCACCCATTAATATTTTAGAAATGTAAAAAAATGACATTCTATAGTTTCAAAACTCTGAAAATTACCTGGTGTAACATCTTGCTAGCACTTAATTAAATCTAAAAACTAAATAAAATGAGTGGTAATTAATTATGATTGAAACAGACAGGAATTTTAGCCTAAAAATATACACTGCCAGTATCACTACTGTTCCTAGTCCATTCTAGGAATAAAAAAGAGCTCCCAGATGTCAAGTGTTATTAAAAACCAGATGTTAAGATAGATGTCTTGCATGTTGCTGAATTAAGTAAAGAAATCTGGCAGTCCACTATAAACTTAGCTATCATTTAACACAGAAGAAATGTGGCAAATTTTTTTACAGTTAACTTGGAACATGTCTTCGTTATAAGGTCTGCACAACTCCAACAGAAAGCAAAGAAACTGTAAGGCCTGAATATTCCTGCTTCTTTTCGAAACAAAGATTCTGCTAAACTTCCCATGAGCTGGATTTGCCTCGCTGAAAATGAGAGTCCTTCCCACCGGCTTCTACGGGAGTTACTTTTATTCAGGCCTACTAACTTTAATTGAACTGACTTTGAAGCTGACGAGAGTTTTGCCAGAGTAAAGGTTGAAGAAAGACTGAAGGATTTCATTTCCACTGAGCAGTTTGATCCTATTTCACCAACAGAACACATTAGGTTAATCTTTGGTGATATCTTTAAAAACAGCAGAAATCAACAAAGTGGGGAACTCTGTGTGTTTCCAAATGATTCTTTCTAACGACATACAGCTGTTCTGCTGTTTAGTGTATTATAATTCTTTAAAAAGCCAGATATTCATTTTACTTCATTTATTTGTGTGCTCTAGAAGACTTGAAAAATCAAATATTGTCAAATATTTTTAAAAAGTATTACGGGAAATTACAGACTACATAGTTTGACACTGATCCTGCTATACAATAAGCAATAAATTAAAAACTGGAGCCCTGTTAATGTCAATCAGCATAGCTTTACAGAGTATTGGTCCTGTCAAAATTACTTGCTATCTTTTTTATTGGATAGAGAGTCCTTTTGATAAGGTAAGTGCTTTGAAATAATACGCTGAGATTTTTGTACGGCATTTGACTTGGTCCCACGTGGCATAGTGTCAGCGAAATTAGCTCTATATAAAATAAATATTGCCTATATTCAATGGGTTAAAATAATTAACTGAGGTACTGCAAAGAATAATTACTGCTGGAGAAGGAAGGGGACCTGCAGAAATCTATTCTTATCTCAAACTTGTTCTACATTCCCACGATCTAAAAGAAAATATGAAGTCTGACCCGGTCTGCTTGGAAAAGTGAACTTATTTGGGATCAGTTGAACAAATGTTATCAGCTGCACACATATATGACTGAAATCACCAGTACGGTGTCATCATTTGAAAATATATATGGCAAACTTAAAAGACAGGGGACTGTATCTGAAATCAGTGATACTAAAAAGGGCTTTACAGGTCATAATGGAAATGAACATTTAGCACCATGTTGAATTTAAAAGGACAAATATAAGCAGAGAAATAATTATAAAAAAAGAATATTATATCTCTGTGTAGCCATGAGACCATTAATAGAATTACACATGTAGTGCTAGTGCCATACTCTTATGAAGGTTTGAAAAACTGTAACTAGTTCGGGATTGAGCTACAGAAAATATTGAAAAGTAAGTTTGCAGTGAGGCATGGGACTTGGTCTACTTGGTCACTCAGGAAATATTAAAAGATGACTTGATCGCTAGTAACTAACAGGCAGAAAAGCAGACAGCTCTTTTCTCTAGTAGAAAAAGCTATGTAGAGATCTAGAGGACATAGACTAGAAATATGGTACATACGTTTCAATAGCGTATCTAAACTCAGTAATGCTTTAGCAAGGCACCATCAATTCTGGATGACTTGAAGCTTTTATATCAAGACCGAGTCACTTTCTGAAAGCTATGTCTAACTGCAGTCAAAAAAATAACCGATTTAATGAAGAAATTATTGTGTGGTCAGGCCTACATCATGATTATGGTTTGCTTCAGCTTTAATGTCTACAAATATTACTAAAATACTCTTTCATCCCTTTTCTCACAACTGTTTTAGTGAGAATGTCTGTGCCACGATCTTATTCTTTACATTTTTATTAAGTATTTGCCAATTTTAATTATTAGGTTCCCAAAAATTAATTAAACACTGTGATCTATTAGATGGCCAGCTGAATAGAAATCTTCATTGGTTTTTAATTTTTTTAATACTAAAAACAACCTCAAAGCCAGCCTCAACATATTGTCTTATTTTAAAAACTTGTATCTATGTAACATTTTGACTTGAATGACATCTACCCCAGAAAACTTGTTCATATCTTCATTTGCAATTTCACACCCTGATTCTTTATAGAAGATAAATAGCATTTTAGCATTTATACTGACATAAGCAGAGATCACCAACTCAGCATCCCTATCAAAAACGCCCAGCCTTTTATAATTATGTGCTCTATTATGTATTATGTCAATGTTCATAATAGTTAATTATGGCACTTCTTGATGCTAGATAGTGTACTGACCTCATTTTCATTAAAGAAATAGGATGAAATCAGAGAACCATAATTTCATTTTTAAAATCATTATAAATGCTGACACTTTTTAATTTAGCAGAAGCCAGAATGTACAGATGCAAGATCTTCCAGGAATATTAAAAGAACCTGTGATCTTTAGCTATTCTCATTATGCATACTGACTGTTTTCGGGTCTGCACTACTTCCTTCAAGTGAATTGGACCAAAATTAGGAGATTAGACTCTCTACTATCTCAGTCGTTCTGCTGTCTGTTACTCTACTGAGGAGTAGATATTTAACGGTGCACATCATAAGTTTGTGTTGTAGATCTTACATATTTTGCTTTATGAACAGCTACCCAAAAGCACTGGCACTTAAGAATCAGGATTGTAGCTTCCGTTGTTTTAACTTAGAAACTATTCGGTCAAGAAGCTAAGGTTTGGTACCTCAATGCAAGCAGATAACGTAGGACAGTACTGATGTTCTGAGACAAATTAAGTTGGTTACCTATCCTTACATTCTTAACACACTGTGAAGCAAAACAAAAGCTGCAGCTATGCCTTATCATTTATTAATATTGGATCAGAGGCTTCCAGCAGAATGCTTAGTCTTTTATATCAGTGTGTATCCTAGAGAATCATTAATCTACGGCTCTTTCAAACAATAAACCATAATCAAGCAATTTTTGATTAATGTTTGTGTACATTAACTGCTTTTTAAACTTGGATCTTTCCTTGATTTGTGGGGTCAAGAACAGGATTTAAATGACAGAAACTACACAACAAAATCTGAATTACAGACACGAAAGAAGGAAAAAGACAAATTCAAGAAATATCGATTGAATTGATAAATTAATATACAGGCTTAATTATCATAAAATTACTACCAATTCAAAATAGTTAAGATATTGAATGGTAGGTATTTATGGACTGACCCCAAGCCTTTAATTTGGCATACCTATAGGTACAGTATAGTGGTATTATCTCAAGAGTTATCAAAGCCTTTGGGCATGGGGTATTTATAAATTATTAATTCCTTGATTTTATCTCTGCTTTTTGCTAGCTTTTTGCTATTTCCTCGCTAGGCTATTTCTTACCATATTTGCTAATAGTGCTCAATATCTTCAAAAGAAATATTTGATGTTACTAAATACAGTTTACAGTTCTGATCCAACTGCAACTAAACCTAATGTCAAAAACTCAACTGGCTGCAGGGTAGCAAAACTAGGAACTTAGAGCAGTGCTTAGAAAACACTATATAAAGATGTAGAAAGCTTGTATAAAGATGTCTTCTATTGTAATATTGAAATGTATCTCAGTTTTGCAGCAGTATTTAACAGCCTTCAGTTCTTTAAGGTTCACCAGTTCGGTAGTAAATTTGAGACAGTGGCCTTGAGATAAATGAGCTACATTACACTACAGGCTAGAAACAAAAGATAACTTTAATCATGGTCTACATGATTATGTCTAAAAATTGTTAATACATCAGATGTCAGAAATTATAAGCCTATTCATAACTGCTCTGCATAGTTTTGAATACTGGTGAATGCAAACTTCTTGTATAAGGTTATATTTAGCAGTGTGTTGCAATAGCAACAGCTCTATAGAGTAATACAGCCGGTGCTGAAGACCAGCAACTACAGTGTATACATTTTTGGGGGCGTACTCTGAATTAATTCTGGTCTGATTCCAGAGACTGAATTCCCATTAGCATTTTGACTGTGTGGGGTGACCGCCTGCAATGCATCTTCCTGTTCAGCAAAGGAATCCAAAGTGCACACTCCAACACCGTTTCCAGATATGAACCACAGTGCAGTAAGTGCAAATTATCAGGAAATTGGGTTCAAATATGCATTCTATCAGAACTAAAGCACTAATGTAGATTCACTCATAGGTGCAAAATTTGGCATTACTATGAGGCCCACTGATGTATTACCAACACTACCAAATGTGAAGAATACAGGAAACCAGCCTGACTCAGAAAACAGTCAGCAAATACTTTCATGAAGTTAAAGTACTGCACATAGGTTCCCCAAGTAATGGCATGCAAGTATCTTTACAAAATCCATTCTTTAAATAAAATAATTATAAAATCCTAACCTCCTTTTAAGCAAAAGCTTTCACAACACAGGCAACAGTAAAACTTGATGGGTTAAGCTTTTCTGGCTCTCTTCCCACAGTAGAAGACCCTGCCTGACAAGGCTCATCACATTTCCCTTTCATGTGCCGGCATGCTAAGAATTAATGTCTTAACTTCGGTTAAATAAATCTAGTGATAACCTGCTCATCTCTTGAACTAACTTTCTGATGACTGATTTACCCTACTCTCCTTATTATCTGTGGCTACTAATGGTTCATTAAACATGTAACTACTGGCTCTGGACTGTGAAACTGTCCTGCTTACAGCAAACAATTACATTTACAGATATTAATTTCCACAGAAATCTACCTGCTAAGTAATGACTTTTCTTTCAATTCAAGAACTTATCCTAAAATCAGAATCTTTTATAGTTTAGAGAGACTTTTATCCACTGCTCCATTTATAGGAAATGCACAAGAGCAAATAGGGCTGAGGACCTAATCTCACAAGCTCTCCATACACAGAACAATTGACTGCAGAAGTGTTTTGGGCCCGAGTGATCTGAAGAATTAAGCCTGTAACTGGAAAAGGAGAAGGAGTCACAGTGGATTCATTCTAGGCTTTGTGCAGAGAGCTTTAGAAGGTCTTTATTTTATGCTTCTCTTGTATATTTAGAAAGTTGAATAAATCTCAAAAATTGCTTCAGCATTATGGATTTATGTCACAGGACTATTTGCAAACCTGTCTATAACAGAAGGGGATCACAACTAACCATGCAACATCCAATTATGAAAATTATTATAAACACATCTCACCATTTATCCTATTTCTATATAGATAGGTTATAGTCAAACATAAATACCGATGATGAGGGGAGGGAAAGGATTTTTTCTGACCACTTGCTTTACAACGCCCAGACTAGCATTAACATGAATAAGATGTTTCTTCAGATACTCATGCATTTTAAAGCTTTATCACTAGATGAAGCGGAAACCCAATGCCCCTTACAAGAAGTGGTCCGTGAAATCAGATTTGCAATGCAAAAATTTATAGTCCCCTTTGTAGTGAAAGCCTGTGACATGTTATCTCACTTAAGTAACCAACTTTAAAAGCCCCAGATATGCAACTTTTGTTATCAAGTTACTGTCTCCCAGAAATGCATTTTTGGCTCTTTCAGCTGGTCTAAAGACCTATTTTAGACTATGATGGTGGCAGCTAATTTTTCTAGTAAGAAATATAAGATAAATGTAAACCTCTATATAAGTGTTGTATATTCTAACGCACACATTCAGGGGAAGTGAGGGGGAGAGGTTTCTATAGCTAAACATGATCTCAAAAAATTCTTCCATATGTGGAAAAGACTGCAAAGCTAACATATAAATATAGATATATATAAATATACACACTGAGCAGTATGTATACATTTATATCACATTCATTAAACCTCAAAACATAAAATAAATTCATTTCTGTAAGCAAAGGAGAGGTATAACTTTTCAATATACAAAATCCATCTCCTGGAGGTATCATAGACAGCAAAACCTATGTTCTACTTATTACTTTTACTACAGTTCCAGTTTAGATGATCTCTTAGTCAAATTACAAATTTAATATATTTAAAAGGTTTACGAAAATTCATATGGCTATAATAAAATTACAATTAAAACATAGGAATAACAAAAGTATTAATAAATATTGCATACTTCTATTGGCTTTCTTCTTAAATAACATAAAAACTTGTCTGGAGCACGCTGTCTGTAACAGTGAAACTACAGTATATCAAAATCAAGAACTAGAGTTGCTCTGAATGATAAATTCAAACTCAGAGTAGAACATTACCAAGGTTCAGGGCTCTTTAGGCCAAGGTTTTGATTTGTTCTGTTACAGATACAATGTAATCTACAACGAAGTTTAGGTTTGAAACCAATCATATTATCCTCAAAATCTGGGCAAGCTTTTGTGAAAGACTACTTCAGTCTTCTTTTTAGGTTAAAGCAGGTACTAATACCTTCATAGATGTCAGAGGCAGGAATAATTCTCTGTATCTGTTGAAACACACATATGATAAAACTTACTGGCTTCAGGGAAATGCTCAATCAGAAATTACATCCTCATTAAAAGAGAAGCATTTGTCATTCAGTAGCATGTTTAGAATAAACAATAATCATGATAACTGCATACAATTTAATGGGAAAATTGACTTTTTAATTGTGACCATGGTACAAGTATGATTTTATTGCATTCAGTTCAACAAGTCTGAACAATGTTCCTTGTTTCAGAGGGAGAATATGCCTAGCAAAGATGAAAAATTAGAGGAAATACTTTAAAACGTGAAAGTATTTATGTGACTAATTTGCACTGCACTCCTGAGATCTCAAAGCACTAATTAATTCAGCGCAATTCTAATTATTTACAGTAGATATGCCTGGGATTATTTATACTGAATGTAGCAACAAGCAAACCTTGCCCTACCCAAATTCCTAAATAAAATAAATCCATGTGACTCCATGAGCTTAGTGCAGGCTCAGCACTGTGCTAATGCAATTGCGTGCTTCCTTGCAGCTTGAGGCACCGGCAGAACAAGTTCACATACATTTAGTGAACAGACAAGAGCAAGCTCACACCTGCCCAAATACAAAGTGTAAACACACAGGATAAAGAAACATACAGAATATTAAACAAAATCTGGGTCAGAGAGGGAGCCAATAATTCTGACTCACTGCATTAAACAGTTATATCACTTCTTTTATATAATAAAATGTCACTGGCATGTTGGGGTTTTTCCCTTATTTTTGTTTCTTCTTTCCTGAACAATTGAAACAAAGTTTTAATGCTGACTGCAGAAAATGAAATGCTCAGACATGACACTGCATTTTTCCAGTTACCAAACCTATGCTAAGATTAGATTTTCTATTCACAGTCTAAAGGAATTTGAAGAATTTTACAAATAATTATGGTTATTTTAATAAGCTAAAATAATTTGTTTTGTCTTATATTTTTCCTCCTTCTAAATTGTAGTTTGTATTTTTTTAAAGACAAATCCCAGTTTCAATATTGCAAACCTATTCAGAAGTTTAAGGTTGGCAGCTGTCCAGTATTACCACAGAATTTAATGCATTGTGCTAATAGCCAGGGCTGCCAAAATACACATTGTAGCATCCACTCCTTTTCCCTAAAATTATGTACGATCAGTACAGTGATTTCCAGATCAGGATCCAGACACTGAAAAAAATAATCACTGTGACTATCTTGTGGCTCTGATTTCAAAGTCGTCTACCTCGAATAAAATCCCTTTTGAACTGTTCAGAGTTGTTCATGTATCTTCTTTCAGCAACTCTAAAAATATTTTGGAGTTCCAGCTGATGAACAAAGAGCTGTTGCCAAGACTAGTCACCACTTTACTCTTTTTGAGAGCATGTGGTCTTCCTCAAAAAGTGGATTTTTAATGTCTTACTCCTACTTTATAACAGATTGTTGTCAAGTTTTGTGCTTCATTACATATGATTTCTTTTCTCAAATTAATGAATTTACTGTCACACTTTTAAAACACTTCTTGAAACTGCATGGATTTAAAACTAAGACAGCCATCAGACAGACATTTCTTCTAAAGCAGGCTGACTTTCTTATATAGCACTAAGGGAAGCTTCATGGATACATGTTGCCCCATCAGTGTCTTCATAAGGAGGACTTCTCCTTTTGGTACAAGGGTAGTTCTGGAACACTGAACTACCTTTTTGGCCTCTATGCTGAGATTTCAGAGTAATGAAAACTTGATGGTGAGCTTGTGACAAAGAACTTCTAAAGAGGACCGCCTTGTAGAAAGCATCAGAAAGGTTTTGTACAGGAACACAATCTCAGCGTAGCCAGGCTGGATTAAAAGACGTAAAAGGACATGCTAGATGCTTACAACACCATGTGACATTCCATCCTCATTTACAGCTTCTAAGAATAGGGCCAACTTTCTGGAAAGCAGCCAGCTTCTACAGTCTTATGACAAGCTGTATGATATTCATACTTCTTCTAAAAATCCATATCCTCTTAATGAGGATATCATCTTTCATCATAAAACAAATTTAAAATATATTTGTAGCCTTGGTGACCATGGAGTAAAGCACACAACTTTGAACCAACTACAGCTAGAGAATTCAGGAAACTCTTACGAAACGAGAAACACCTGAAAATTTCATCTTTAAAAATTTCCATAACTATGGGCAGCAAGAAGATTTGATAGCTCTTATAATCATCAGTATTGACTATAAAATCCTGAAGTATGAAAATTCTTTGGATGTTATACTTTCAGTTTTCCACTGCGTGGACACAGAACCAGTCTTCCCTACACTGTCTCACATAGTATAACTTCCTGTTAAGAATGTCTTCAAACTAACTTGTGTATCCTAGACACATACATGTCACAGATTACCCACATGATTTCATTTAAGTCCCTTTTTTATATAGAGATGTCATCTTTAATTTAAATGGTCAAGAACAGTTTTTACCACGTAGTCCATAAGCAACATTTGAATTTGGAAGCTTCAGATCACATAGCAAAGATCTCATGAATTTTAACGAGAGAGACCTGGGTTATAGCAAAATACTGTTTGTTATGTAGAGATGATTCCATAGATGGAGATCTGTCATAGTTGCCAGGACTAATTTAGAGATCGCAATGATTCATAGGTCAGTACTCCTACATTAGGTGGAGATCTTGTAACAACATTTCTTCTCAGACACACGATGGGTGGGATTCAGTCTGTCACTTTGAAACCCGTGTTTTATTCCACCTCTCCCTGCCATAAGGTTGGCCCCTCTTTAGCTGCAATGTGAATGAAATAATAGTTGCTTCATGTGCAAGTTAACATGAGGCATGAGGCTTTTCAAGTGTAAAATGACCAGGAAAATTAATTGTAATATGGGTGACCAGAAACTGTGGTCTATCAGCCTGTAACTCAGAACAGGATACAAATTTGGAGGGACAGAAAGGCTTCTGAGACTAGAAAAGCAAAGGGAATAAACTGTCTCAATTTGACCAGGCTCATGGTTAGTGAGACAGAATTCCTTACTGCGTAATAATTTATAGGCATGTTATGATATCATAGCTACAAGAAAAGAAAGACCAAAGGACGGCAGTGCAGCAAGGTACCTTTGGCAGGGAATAGGAATGCACTGTTTCCTATCAACTTTCAACAGTAACAGCAGTTTACTTCAAAAGCACACAGTCCAATAACAGGCACTTCCTCCAAGACATTTTCAATACAAACAAGAAAAGTGAAGGTCCTACTAAGGAGATTAGCAAATGGGGCCAAGAAAAAACGGGTTGGCAGAAAAAAGGTAAGTGTGCAGAGGTGAGAGACAAGAGAGGCAGGGAGATGGAAAGTAGGTTTTGGCAGGGTGTGCCCTCGACTGTGGGGCAGGACAGCTTCTCAATCTGGAAGTTCAAATTTATCTAAGCAGTGTTTTTTTGTTCCAGATAGATCTTGGATTCAATGATCCAGATTAGATTACTGTACTGCACTCTACAAGGGGCTGCATATTACAACCCCTTGAAAACTGAAGCTAGTACAGAATGCTTATTAAGCTTATTTTCATGCCAGGAGTATTACACCCACACTCCAGGATACTCACTGACTGCCAAAATGTTCCCAGGTGGAATTTAAAAACGATTGCCAACTCTTAAGCCAAAACTGAAGAGAACGAATTAAAGATTTTAGTGCAAAGCTGCAAAATTATCTTTTTTCTAAGTTTTTTAGAGACAAATAAAAATGGCTAATATTGCAATGTTGTAGACATGGCAGCACTTAAATCCCAGAAATTTATTTATATCAAATAAAAATCAGATGTACCAACATAACTAGCGAACACATCATGACTCACTGTAATATGGCCGTGGGTATGGGCAGAGGAGATTTAGTCTTCCTACTGCTTACAAAGTTTTCTTACATCTTCCCTAGAGTTCAGGTCCAGCAATACAGGGGCAAAAAGGTCACCTACCTATAGCTCTTCCCTAAACAGCAGAGCAAAAAGAGAGGGGACAAATGCAAGAAGTGGCTGGAAACTTGGTTTTGCTCCCTAATAGCAGCTAGAAGATCTAATCACGGAAAAGAGAAAAAGCATGTTACATCTATTACATCTGAAAAAAGGTGCACAACTGATTCCTGATTCCTTCAAGAGAAGTCACAGATCCTGTCCCTTGCTACTTCTAGACCTGTGCTGCTACATGCTGCCCATAGCAGGATGTGATATCAAGTAACAGTTATAAGAAAAACATGATTATTAAAACAAAATAGCAATACCTGAGCAAACAGTTCCACATAAAAAGAATGAATATTTCCAGTAGGATGTGCGAATATTTTTCTTCCAAAAGAAATGGTGGAACACCATCCTCTTTAAAGGGGGTATACACACACAGAAGAGTATGTACAGTGCTTTACAACAGTAAGTGGGAAATGTCTTATCCTTCCTTATGTATATATATTCAAATACACATACACACATTTTTACAGTAATATATGATAAATATATATATTTCTTTACTTAAATGTAGCAATATAAATTAGAAAAACATCAATAGAAATGAGAAATATTTCAAAATTAGTGTTCAAATATCTTTCTCAACAGAATTTCTGAGAAAACTTTAAAAAATGGTCCCTAGCTTCCACTAAATTCAATGGCATTTATATTATAATATACAGCTTTTTTTTTCCTTCTTACATAATTTAAAATGACCTCTGATGATTTACAAGTTTATTATTTTCTCAATTTATTCTGTGGTTTCACACCACTAGCAGTGTGTTGGATCATGGTCACCAAAACCACATATTTAGAATTTTGTGTGTAATATAGTATTGTGAATGGAAATACAGGTTTGCATAATAAAACCATATGGCAATCAAATTGCTACAGAAAGAGTGTTGTATTGAATGGCAAATAACACAGCACAGACAGTAAAAAATATTCATAACTGAAAAATGTAAGCACAAGTAATGACTAGAGTTCACTCATGGTTATCATTGACTGTGCTGTTCTCAGATTATTTCAGCAAGGATTTTCCTATGGATCTCCTACTTGCTTGCTCTACAGTTAAACACTTGCTAGGTTAATCCACTGTTTACCGAGTCAGTGAAATTTAGGGATGGAAGTACTTCAGGAGAACACCTATTCCAAACCCAATGTACCAACACAAGATGAAGTAAAGATAACCAGTTCTTAAAAAACTCCAAGAAAGGAGCTTCTATTACATCCATAGAAAAGAATGTCCTTGCTTCTTTCCACTTACAGATTCATTACATTCATAGTTAAAAAGTTGTTTTTTTAATACCTAACCTAGTTATTCTCGGTATAAATTAAATACACCGCTCCTAGCCTTTACCCAGTGGGCACTGGAACACAATTGATCATCGTCTTCTTTATAACAACATTTTATGTATTAGAAGACTTATGTCTCCCCCCTAGTACTTTCTAGACTAAACAAAGCCAGTTCTTTCAGCCTTCCTCATAGGTCATGTTTTCTAAAACTCCTATTATTCTTGTTGCTCTCCTTTTGTCCCTTTCCAATTTGTCTATCTTTCTTACAGCATGGTGCTCAAAACTGTATACAGCTTCCCAGATGAGGTCTCACCAGTGCCTGAAAGACTAGAATAATTACTTCCTGCTTCTTTTCCAGTATTACATCCCAGAATTGGAACTACTTCATGATGATGGCATTCCATTGTGGCCATATACTGTTTGCAGTCCAAATTCTTTTTTTCCATGCTGTTGCCTCATCAGCACATGTGACCTCTCCCTTCTAAACAGACTTGTCTTTTCTGAATTTCAGATTACTGATTTTAGACCATCTCTCCAGTTTATTGAGACTGGAGCAATTTATGGAGCAGTCTATCTGCTCCTACTATGCCTGCAGCTTCTTGCAGCATGGTTCGTTATCATATCCTTTCTATTTCAACACTGAAATAATTTTAAAAATATATATTCCACAGAAATGAATAAAGAGCAGGCCTCTGTGGGACCTCACTCTAAATGTCCTTCCTGTCTGCCAGTAAATAATTGATAAATTTGCCTACAGCACATTGTTTCAATCAGTTGTACACCCACCTCAAGGTGATTTTGCATTTAATTCAATTAAAGTGAGATTATTTATTGTTATGGCTTATATTATTGTAATATATATTATTAATATATATTATTCTCCTAGTTATTATAAATATAATGTGGGACGATGTCAAAGGCCTAATGATTTCAAAGTATGTCACAGCTACCACTTTCTTCTTTAGTCACAAAGCCAGTTACCCTATCAGAGGAAATTACATTTGCTTGGCGTGATTTATTCTTGACAAATACAGACTGACTAAATATAGAATGGCAATGCTATGTAAGGGCCATCTAGACCAGCGTCCTGTTTTAGAGAGTGGCCAAAACCTGTCACCTAGGAAAGAGTGCAAGAATAAAGTGAGTGCACAGTGATAAATCATATCTTCAAGAATGTAACATAAGAATAGCTCATCTGGTCTATGATAGGAACCACCAGTTGATGATTAGGAAAAGAGGATAAGGGTGAAACAAGTATAAAGTGATCTGATACACTCTGAGGTAGATGGGCAGACAGACAGACAATGTCATACAGTCTGACACCCCAGTTCTGACAAAGAACAGTTAGAAGACTATTAAGTTTCTATTGATTGATTGATTAATAATTTATTCCAGAATGTTTCCAGGGCTCTAAAATAAAGTGATTCTTAAATCCCCACAGATTTTGTTTTTGAAGATGAGAACCATGTTTGCCTTTCTTCAGTCTCCAAGGACCTCCTATACCCTACATGAAAGGTTGTTCAATATAATCATAAATAGTTCAGAAACTACTTTGGCTAATATTGTATGTACTCTACAGTGAACTTCACTAGCTTATCTCAATCTGAACCCAGCTATTTTATTTACGTATTCTTTAATCCCTTATTTTTTTTTGGTCTGAAACGTCCACCCTGTTGTTTAACTCTACTAAATATCTATATTACTAATAATCTTATTTTTAATTAAAACCATGATTTAAAAGATCCACTATACATACACTTACACTTTTCCAGGAAGTATATGTTCTTCCTCACATTTATTGGTCCTTTTTCTCTTGCCTTTCATTCTTTTGCTAGTTATAATTCACTTTGCATATCGGCATTTCTGATTGCATCCCTATCTACCTTTTATACCTTTTTTTATATCTGCCTATCTTCATCTTTAATCATGTGTACACTTCCATCATTCATATTTTTTTTTTATTTTTGAAATTCTTGAGGATGTTTTGATACAGTTTCATTATGCTTTTTATCTGTCCTCTTACTTGAATAACCTGTTATTGTGCCTTAAAAAAAGCCTCCTTCAGTAAACATTAGCTCTCTTACATTGTCTTGTCCCTAAAATTTTCTTTACAAATGCAGGTTTCCTGAACTGGCTGAAATCAGTGTCAGGGTCTTGGTAGCAGAGAGGTAGTCGGTATCAGTTTTTTCACATTGCTTGCCTTCATTCTGTTTTTCTCATCCCATTCCCTGCACAAAGCCGAAACCTTTCTTATTTCATAATTCTTCTCACACTAATTTACCTTATTCTTTTATAATCCCAGGCAATTTATCCCTGTTAATCAGAAAAAGAACTACAACCAAGACAGTAAGTCTTTAATACCTTTCTCTATCTTCTGAAAGAAAAAGGGGTTCTTAACATGTTCCAAGAACTTGAAGGATCCTGTGTCCTGTCTTCTAGAGGTCTTCTCTTTCAGTTAGTACCTGTGAAATCTAATTTTCTTGTATTTACCAGGTCCTGACTTTAGTACAATTCTATTAGTCGCTCCAAAAAACCTTAATTTGCCTCTCTGCTTGATTAAGTGGTTGATTATACATCCCTGTTACAACTTCATCACTGTTCTGCCTTTTTATTTCCACCCAGACATTATAAACTTGTACTTGAATTTAATATCAAACAAATATTCTTCATATAAAAAGTAATGTTTTAATTTTTGCCAGGGTTCTCTACCTGAAAAAGAGCTACCTGCTTCTGTAGCCCTTCTTCCTACTCCAGGTATATCCATAATACCTTTCCTCCTTGTCCTATCCTGACTGACTTCCTCCCCAAACTCCTACAGTTTTCAGCTCTCACCCACTATAGTAGGCTAAAGAGATTCATGAAGGGAAAAGAAATCTATTTTAAAATTTGAAAATCATCTTCCTAAGGACTTCCTCACTAGGCGACAAGCTTACCTTCAACTTTCTAAGCGTATTATTAATTCGGAATTTGAAATGGAATAATGGCACTTGGCAGCAGCTGGGGTACAGTACTGAAAGCATGGCTTAGCATATACATTTTAATTTCAAAACAGAAGTTTGTTTCTTGAAATATCACTTGTACTAGGACTTAGTTTCTTTTAATTGTATTTCTGTGCTGAGGCATTTAAAATATACATACATAAACACAAACATACATGCACACACACATACACATATTTTTTACTGTAACAAAAAAAGATTCTGAAAAACATGGTCTCAGGCAGAAGGAGATTTAAAGGAAGAGATCAGATTGCTAACAGAATTTGAAAAACTATTTTGGTGTGTATATATGTTTATATATATATAAATATATATAATTCTTTAGAAAAAGTGTGGAATAAAATCTCCAACATGAAATAACTTTAAAGGACAAAGACATATACTTTAGGGTATACACAACCTATGCAATTTCTGTTTTTCACCTGTATCCATATTATGCAACCTATAAACCAACAGCATCATCTGTGTCAAATCTCCTGTAGACTAAATAATCTAAGCATAACTGTAAGATTGGTGTGGAACTGAAAACATTGAGAATTTGAGCTACAAGACTATGTAGTCACAGAAACCCTACCAGCTCTTCCATGGTGGGGATATGGTGAGGATAGCAACTGTATTTAACTGACTGGGAAATTCTGAACATGTCACTTGCCCACCTAGCATGATTTGGCAGTTGCAAGAAAAGGGAAATATCCAACTTAATTAGAAACAAGAGGATATTTTCTTATTTGAAAGAGCCAAATAAAAAACTAAATCAATTTAACCTGTTTGAAAACCAATGTGATCATGGTTAATATTTAATAATATTTTAATTTATTAATTATTTTATTTATTTTAATATTTTTAGCATTATTCAGACGTAAAAAAGGTGTTTATCAGAAATATTCATAAAGACAAAGATAGATACAATTGTGTTTAATTTTATATTCTTGGTAATAGTTCCATTATTTTCAATACAATAACTCCAATGTATGTAATTAAAGCAGATTCTATTGTTTTGGTGGATCTGATTTTAAACTGTCCAAAAATAAGAAGTCCAGTATTTTTGTTTGGAAAGACATCTGCTTCAAACATATCAAAACAATAAAATTTTTGGTCAAGGTGTCTGCTTCACCCAGATGGCTATTAAGCAGAAGTACTGAGGATACACACTGGACACTGAGAAATCTTCTGCCTATTGACAGCAACATTATCTGAAAAAGCACATTAAATATTCCACAAGACAACAGCATGAGCTCCTAATTCCAAACATATACAGTGTAAAAATTATCAATTTAAAACTGTGTGACTGTAAACTTGTTTTAATCATTCTGTATTTTATTTTTCACTTTAAAAATCACAGGACTCTTCTAGGTGTCTCAGACTGGGCATTCTATGAAGAAGAATCCCAAATCACTAACCATTTTTAAACTATAGCTCTGGAATTTGGTGTATCTTGCCTAGATAAAAACTTACCACTATAGATTTTAAGCTATACTCTTTATTTAATAGCTTCAACACAAAGGTATTTTCACAAGCAGTTTAGAACAAGAGGTATATAAGTTGCCAAAGGCAAATGCTGCAATGCTGCTGTTTTTAAATACTAATAATTAATACGTTTACTTTAAATTTCAGTAAACAAACATTACTCCAAAAACTGCATACTTTTGAAATCACTCCAAATAAGAGACTTTTCACTAATTTTCTATTTTAAAAGATGAGTCATGAAATGATGAAAATAGCTGTGAAATTTAAAAAAAAAAAAGATAGGGAAGAACAATGTAAGATGACAGACAAAAAGACAAAAGGTTTATTCTTTAGGGGACAGAAATAAATACCAAAGCTATTAGTTTCTGTTCAAAGAACATATCACTTATACCGCTTGTTATTATTTTGAAATATTTATTTTATCTTGAAATATCAGGATACTAAAAGCATAAGGCTGAAGGTGAGAAAAGAGGTGACTGACCTGGTCTGGAGAGGGTCTGTGGTTGGAGTGTTGGGGCCTCCCAGGAGATCGGTGGTGGTGGTGATGGTGGTGGTGGTGGTAGTGGTGGTGATCATCATCATAGTTATCTGCCATCAGTTTCATTCTGTTTTGTGTCTGTTTAAGTTTGAAAGTGAAACAATTCAATTACATGCTGGACTATATTAATCTTACAGTGTTTTGGTAAGATCTTAGCTCATTCTTAGCTCTTTTTTTTTGGTAGCTGCAAAGATCTAACAATAGAAGTCAGAACTGCTGGCTCACAAAGAAAAGGAAACAGAAATAGAAAAAGATAACAAAGTATGTGAACATATCTTTTATCTCAGTTTTCATGCATAAAATTGCACGAAGAAGTCAGAAAAGGATATGATCAAGGATATTGTGTTTGAAGGATGTCAAAGAAGACATTCAGTTTTTCTGAATTTACCATTTTAGAACACAGATTCCTATTTTTTCCAGTCTATTATTATGTCTTACTAATTAACTTGCAAAATCTCATTAAAAGGAATATAAATTACACTGCAAATATTTACAGGCAGCTACTGAGGCATGTTAACAGTAATGCTAAAAGCTAAAAGCTTCTAAATGCACTAAAAGCTGCATTTTGACTTAATTTTTTTCTTTTCTTTTCTTTTCTTTTTTTTTTTTTACAGTATGCTGAGATCACCCAGCTAAACAGTAAGTTAAAAGAACCTGAAAACTAAATGATACAGATCCAGGCACTTAGAGAAATAAGTG
Organism: Apteryx rowi; assembly: GCF_003343035.1. Classification (NCBI taxonomy): domain Eukaryota; kingdom Metazoa; phylum Chordata; class Aves; order Apterygiformes; family Apterygidae; genus Apteryx; species Apteryx rowi. The sequence continues at coordinate 586,217 of NW_020450708.1, forward strand.
ATTATGGGACTTGACACATGCTACTGAATGAAAGTTAAGTCTTAGATACAGATCTTGAAAACAAGATCAACACTTCAGCCACTGCCTTGTACAGATAATAAAATCTATGTCGCTATGAGGTAACAAGATACATCACTGCCCTTTATCACCATTACAATTATTCCATACCATGAAATACATGGACTGGAATAATCCAAACCTGGCTCATAACACCAAAAATATCTTACTACCTAATTGCCCAATACCATTGAATGCAGTACTTATTTTTTCTGATCATAGCACTGAAGGATGTCTTAGGTAAACTTCTTACCCAGTAATCAAGTTTTACTTATTTTTGCACTGACAAACACCAGAAGAAAATGTAGTCAACTCTCAAAGGTCTCTTCCAAAATTTGAAGAATCAGTTAGAGACATATACAATTAATATCATATTCGGAGGAAAGATAGCAGCCTAAACCCATTTAATTCTATCTTAAAAAATTTCATCTGAGCTCTGACAGGGCTTTTCTACAGGAGGAAGGTTGCTCCAAAGGAGCGTTACATACTTTGTACCAACTCTCTGTGTAGACACTATTTGAGTAGGTCAAGCACAAGTCTACTTTGCATATAGACAATTTTGGGGATGCTAATGGCAAGAGACTGAAATCAATTGCAAAAAGCCGAAGTTTAGTTCTACCTATGCTCCAAGCTGGCAGGACACAAGCTAGCTCCAGTGGAGAAGATGCCTAGATATATTACCCCAGGACTTTGCCCAAACTAATGAGTCCTATAGGACCAACCTAAACAGATGAATTTAAAGAGGAATCATTAGCTTGGAAATGTTCCTACACTAACAGGTCTAATGGGCTTCCAAATGGTAACGTCCACGAGATATCTAGTGTCTAGTATCTAGTATGCAGTAAGTTTACTTCCTGGATTATTGTAAATGGATTTTTCTAAGAGAACAAGTCTGTACTTAAAACTCTGTTAGGAAAGTTTTATTCGTAAATATATTTTACTGGTAAATGTAAATACTAAGACCACCATTAAATTCCTTGATTTTAATGAATTTTGCTAAAGTAAAAAAGAGGTTTGTAAAAAAAAAAAAAATCAGGCTAATTTTTCATGCTAAAAATATTTGAAGTATAACAAAACCTTATGGAGAAAAAATACGAATCACAACGATCACAGGAAATACTTACGGGTCTTAAATGCAATTAATTAAAAAGTCACAATGCTTCTTAAGCAATTCACAAGATGACCATTAGGGGGAGAATAGAAAACTGTTTTAACAGGAGGGCACCTGTACTCAGTTCATTAAAAAAAAAAAAAGATAAAAAACCCTTAAGACATCCACAATATCAAGACAGAGGCAGACGTAGAGATAGGATGTGCACATGCGTTAGCCACCATCAGACTCCTCCTGGGAATCTTTATAGCACCAAAAGAGCATCTTCCCAGGGCGTTACAGAACAGATGCCCTCCAGGGGCAAGCGGCGCACTACCTGGAACAACACTCCCCTGGCACTGGATCATTTCACATTTTTCAGCATTTCAGCATTGTTTTCTGCACAGTTGGGACCATTCCATTTTCTCCATCCAGAATAAGAAGATGGAAGCATACAGCTGTTTTTACTCAGGTATGAATTTCTACTGATCTTACCAAAAGACCAAATCTGTCTGAATCACAGATAGTCTGCTTGCCTGTATATTCAAAGAGGAAGGCCTTTAGAACACAAGGGTGAAAAAGATGGAGAATTAATAGACAAATAATAACCCACTTACTGTAAACACTGTAATACCCTGCCTCTTTGGGGAAGCTCCTAAGATTTTATTAGTTTATTTTCTTATCAATGAACAGCCTTAAATTTCCTACCTTTCAACTGCATTCCATAAAAGAATGCAAAAGTTAAACAAGATGATATATGCAATCCTAAAAGTGTCCCCTGTAATGAGGTGTTGGGGATTAGACGTGTCATGGGATAAGAACTGTAAATGAATGATGTCATCTTTCTAATTTGGTGCTGAAATATAAATAAACCACTTCTAATGTTTCTTCCTTTTGGATGCCAGGTTGCAGTAAAATGTGCACAAAGAAACTGTTAATGCTGTAGTGAGCTTCCTTTAGTTTGTCTATTCTGGAAGCAAAATATAAAAGAAATGTGAAATGAGAATTGTTTTCAACTCACATTATCATCAAACCATCCAAACGTTTACATGACTCTTGGATGTCATTCATCTCTTAAAACTTTTTTTACAAAATATGTATTTTTAACAAAAGCATTTTGTTTTGATTTGTTAGCTCTTCACAACGATAACTAATATGATTTTGCGGTATCGTTTGTCTTTACTTTAGCTACTGTTAAAGTGTGTTATACTTCTACAGTGAACTGTACTTTCCAGGTATGTTTAGCTTTGACTCTAAAAATACAAATATGGCACAATTTCAAACTTCAAAATATTTCATATTTATTTTGGAGGATGAGCAGGAGGATTTCTGGAGGAATAAAAAACATAAAGGCATCTAGAAAACTAAATGGAGGAACAACACAATCCTTTTCAGGTCCTTCTATACAAAAATCTGTAACATTACTCCCATCTGCTTCACTTGCTAAGTCTTTTAATGTTTAGTAGGCTTTGAAAAACCAGGTATATTTTTATTTGAGGAAGAAATTAATTAACCAGACTGGAACTTGTCCAGGACCCCAGGGCTTCACACCCCTATACTTACATACACACACACGCACAAAGGGGTTTTTATTGACCATATGCTTTAGAACCATGGCTTATCAGGGAGACAATAACTCCTACCAGTCAGGGTCCCCAATCAACACATTAGGACACTGGTTCAGTACTGACTGCAAGGGAAAAATACCACCTACAGACTTGGCAACGCTGTCATTTCCCACAACATCCTCAGCATACTCGAAAATTTCATATTCAAGAACATACTAGAACTTTGCTCACATCACTTTTGCAACCACAACAGATTACTCAATATGACTTTTCAGGATGATCTGGAAACTCAGTATTAGAACAGGCAATTCACAAAAATTGCAGTGGTATTTGTACATGTATTTAAACTGTGTCATATCTAATCTGCATCATCTGTTACTCCATAAGAGTTATCCCACATCTCAAATAGTTATTTTATACAGTCCAAAATTTTATTCACATGTTCTTCTCAAAAGCTAATCTCAACAACCAGTTAACACAGAAGTCAAAAGCTAGTATTTACTTTTAGTAGAAGTTTGAAATTAAATTAGAGGGCTGATACCAACTTTCTCCCTGCCAACCTGGTCCCTGTCCTGTTGCTCACAATCTAACCCACTTCAAACGAGACCTGAGTGAGAACCACCCTCAGTACAAAGACAGTGTCAAGGATAGGCATCGTCCTGAGGCACACATTAAGGTTCTAGTCTTTTCCCTGTTTATTCTGGAGCTTCCCCCGAATCAGTTTTCAGTTCCAGTTTATTAGGTAACAGTACTCTCTATGGAATAAATAGCAGTAGTGGCTTAAGGAGGAATTAGCAATTAAGTTGGCCGCTACTTCCTCTCCCCCATTCCAGACACATTCTCAAATAGTTAACTATTTCTGCCTTAACAATGGCCAAAAATATATCTGCTTCCCAAAGAAGCAGTTACCCCCATCACCCCTTATGACTCAGATACTAATAAGGATATCTGAGGATGGATAATCACTGAATCCCTTCCACTTAACTATCAACCTCCTAGTTCACACTCTAGTGTAACCTTGCCAAATCCCTACCAAACTCTCCAGCACAACATTTCAAAGGATCAAGCAGCTGGAGGAGCAGCTACACTAGGCTAAGTGTGTCTGCCTGATGTGTAACCTCGCCTCCCCCAAACAACATCTCTGTCCACCTCCTGATTAAGACAGGCCTTCAGTCCCACATATAACTCAGATGAGAAGACTTAAAAACAAAGGCCATGATGAATTTTTTTCCCAAAGATGAGACAAAGTCTGCCCTGTCTCCCTAAAAGGAGGTCATCTAAAGCAAAGTTATGCAATTCTTCAGTAAAATATGTATAGTTTTTAGATTTAAAAGATTCATTTAATTTCTTCCCTTCTTTTCAACAGCTGAACTCCTTAATTCAAAACGGTTATCTTTTCACAAGCACATTACAGCTGAAACAGGATATAGGCTGATGAAGAAGTGTTTGGATAGATACTCTAGCCTTCATCAAGCCCACAAGCTGGCCTCTTTAGGCCTAAAAATCTGTGAAATGTCCAATTGTACCATCACTTACAATTTCAACTATTCTGAAAAGCTAGAAATCACATACATTTTCTTACAGGTATTTGAGCCATAATTACAAATCCATTAATTCACGTGACACTATTGGTGATACCACTACAGTTTTCTGAAGCCTTTGTATCAATTGCTGATTTCAAACACAGAATTTTGCAGAATTTGTATTTGCAAAATTGTGGTGATCTTTTAATCTCTTCACTGCCTGTTTCCATTTATGATGACCATCCACCTTTCTTTCAGTAGTAATTTTTTTCAACACGATTGCCCTGTGTACACCACATATAACCCAATCAGATAAATTCATGTCCACCAATTTCCTACAGTGGAGTTCATTCTTCTACAGTAATATTTCTAAGACAAGAATGAATCTCTTGTCCACTTGAGAGATATGAAGAAGCCTCCACCAGCAGCATACCATAGGGTTTCAGATTTCTTCCTGTCAATAAAACTGTTTTCCTGCAATTAACATTCTTAAGCTTCTATTTAAAAAAAAACCAGGCTTTTCAGCAATAAAACCTACACTCTAGGACAGAATGCATACATCTTCCCAGTGGAAAAGCACTCACTATTACTAGCTTATATTCACACTGCAATTAGTAGTAAAGAACTGTGTTGCACTGAATTAGAGCCTGAGGAATTCCCATCTCTACTCTCCTCCTTTGAAGACAGTATTTAACTAATGAGTTAACTAATTAACTAACACTTAGGTAGTCCAGCATATTAAAACACTGCTTTAGTTTTAGAAAAATTAAATGCCTGCAAAGGCAGGATTTTCTGAACTGAGAAGGGTGACTACGGCACACGGCGCAGGTGACCCATCTGACTCACGAAGGGCTTTGGGTCGGAGCCGTCTCAAGCACTTTCTCAAGGCAGAGCTTTCCCAGCCTCTCCCCTCTCTCGTTCCCTTTTATTGTGCCAGGGGAAGTGACAGCAAAATTCTTATTATATTCTCCGCACAAGCCAGAAAGAATTTAGCTTGAATTTAGCATCCCAGGTTGAACTGGTAGCTCTAACAGGTTGGAATACATTTACTTTACTGAACACTTTTGATACAGAAATAATCAAAAGACAGTGAACAGGAAATTCTGTTATTTTTGCCCCAGTCACTTCCAGCATGATGAATGATAAAAGCAGGAAATTAAAATTTGTGGTTTATCTGTCTGAGTCTACCATTAACTTGTTTTGGAACCTTTACCTTATTTTAGTTCTCTCTAAAATGGCAGTGATAAGATTTTATACTGAAAAGCTTTTGTGGTCCTAAGCTCAAAGTGCTTATTGTCATTGTATACTGAATTGTTGATTTTATACTAATGATACAGTGAACTGTAGTTATGATAGAATTATAGGTTAATATTATTTTCTTTTATTAAAATTATTAACTGAACATATTATATGCTCATACAAAGCTCATTTTTATAACTGAGAATTTCATTATTCTTGATATGGTTTAGCTGAAAACAAGTTTTCTCAAAATAAATGTAGTCTCAGCTCAGATAACAAAATCATCATATCAACAGCTTTTGAAAGTGCCTGGTGAGCACCAGGCCCACATCTGAGAAGCAGGTTTTAATTTAATTTAATTTAATTTGGATTTATACCAGTAGAAAAAAAATGCGTAACTTGTAAAATGCAACAATTCATTAACTGTGTCTCCTACAGACTGTGTATAGCCTTATTAGCCTGAACATTTCCTCAGTTTTTTTGCTTTAAATTTATTGACTACATTCAATAAATGCTGCATCCATTTTGAAATAAAGAAATGACAGAGGAATTAAAAGCAGCTTAAATCTTGGTGCACAGGTACACTCACCTTTAGGGCTTGAACCTATTATCTTTGATCATTCAATATTGCTATTTGCTAAGCTGTCAAGGTCAGGAATGGTACGTGTAACTGAATTTCTTACCCACTTATCAAAGAATTTATGATCAACCTCTGTGACAAAACTGACAGATATTTCTTGTCCCCCTAAAATTCTGTAGAGTTTAAGTCAGGATCTACTGAAGTGAAAGGAAAGTTTTTGATTGACTGGTAATAGATGCAATAGCTTAACAGCAATCTGTAACTGTAAAACTACAATATTAAAAGTGTCTTTTAAAAAATATTTTAGCAAGGTGGCAATAGGGAACTATGCTTTGATCTGTCACCTGGATCAAGTTAACAACGAAACTCCCATGAATGAGGTTCAAATGAGGAAAAATAGTAAGATTTGTTGCTCTGAGATAAAGGTGTAATACCATTCAATAGCGATCACTTTCCTTTGGATTTTCTTCTCCGTCTTTCTTCATTAAATGGAATTTGAAACATTTCTAGAATATTCACTTTCAATAGGGTAGGATTTTTCCCTGTATAATATGGTAAGGAGCAGATATAAAGCCTATGAGCTATCCCGGAGGCCTGTGAGATCCTGCAGTCGACTTACTAAAGCAGGGAATTTAACAGCTAGAGCCCACATTCTGGCTTTGATTCTGCAGAGGTCTCTTGTCATCTTCAGCAACACAGCAGCTCTATTCCTTGCAACCTCACTGTTTGAAAACAAGCATGGTAATACTTACACAAAGCACTCTGAGATCATCATGTGACAAATGCTTACTTCTAGTCTTACTGATTTTTGGTAATGAACAATTTAATTTGAGCTCTTTTTCTTTAAGAAAACAATTTTAGAAAACACAAATAAAACCCCTCTTAACTTTGAAATCTACAAGGTAAAGATCTAAAAAATCATATATTTCAGAGTATGCAATTCACCAAGTTTATCCAGACATTGCATAAATTTAACAGCATTAACCTGGATTCCTTGAAAGCATATGCAACTGCAATTGGTTTTCCAGGATGCAGCCAGTGCTTCAGGCCTGAATTTGATTAGCTAAAGGATAACAAAACGTTTGCTAAATAAGTCGGTTCAGCACTTGCTGGCTCCTAACTAAATCAAGTTTACATGTCAGAACAATATTTTTGCACATTCATTGAAAACTGCTATCATTTGAAGAGGAGTTAAAATTTCCAATCATCCCTGCTGCTGCACAACACAGAAGTTGTTAACTGCCTTAGAATACAATTTAGAGTCGATTTGTTATTTGACAAGTTACATTTAATTAAATACTGGACAACAAATGCTGTACTTGGCCTCAAACACCTTTAAAGTTCACCAAATTACATTTGTTACTGACAATCTCTTAAAAGATTGTAACAGCTTGCATGAAATGAAGATTTTATGAAAACAGTATAATTTTTTCATTAAAAAATCCAAATTATATTCCAAAGTGTAGACTGATACACTTGTCTAACAGACAAAGGCAGTCTTGAAGCATAGCAATGAAAGGCATTTCAGAAGTAACTGCTGTGTTTCTAAGTGACCACTATGGCGACTTCTAAGAAAAACAAGGAGGCCGCAGGAGACATTGAAAATTATGATTAAAATCAAATTCCACAGACATCCTATATTTCTAACACTTGATCAAGTCCACTTTTTTTTTTTTTTTTTATTCAGCAAGTTTTTACTTATTTCATCCCTGTTGTCTGATCATCTTTAAACATTTCTGAGATCAAAAATGATGAGTTCAAATTCCAGCTTTGGAGCCTCTCGAAAACATGTTCAACATCACTGCCATTTAGTTCCAACCTCTTTGAGCATCTTGAGCATACCCAGAGATGCATGTGTCCTGCATAAGTGATCTGTTACTAAGTGAAATACTAAGCTTAATTTGCCATCTAGAAAAGAGATTTCAGAGGTATACTGTTGGAAAGTTTCAGCTGAAGTTTCTTTTGATTCAGTTTCTTGAGATATTTACAGATTTTTGAGCACTAGTTCACCAATTATCTAGCTGAAGCAAAAAAGATAATTCCAAAATGATTTCTTAAAAAAGCTCGACCTTGAGAATGCTCTCAATTCCTTGTATTGGTAGCATCCTTCTTGAATCAACACATGATTCAATAAGGCAAATCCTTAAAATATATCTTCTGAATATGGTTTTGCCAGAAGGACTTGTGTCATTCTTCCACAGGTTAAAGGATCTGTTAATTATTGGAATATGAATCTTGTGGCATTGATTTGATCATGCTTTGAATTCTAACATGGCAAATCTTTTAACAAAATGCATAATAACTTTTCCACATAGGGTTATAATGCCAAATCTAGTTGACTATGAGATTTGTAAACAAAAGGTTTCTTCAAATTAACAAGATTAATGTCCAGACAATCTAATTGTTTTAAATGTCCCAAAACCAGGCCTAAAAAAACCTCAGTAGGGCACTAAAAGGTATCATGAGATGCACAGATTGAAGTACTGACTTTCTGGGTGCAAGTCTATAGGTGTAAATCTTAAAAACTCTATTTTTTATTTATTTATTTAGAGAGAGAGAATATATAGATATAGACATAGAAAAATTTTTGTAAAGAGTTAGCATTATGTTGCTAGGGTCATGCTGTTAGAAATAGCCTGAATTAGCATAAAGCAATTCAAACTCTGGAATACTTATAAAATTGTTCTCATTGCAGATGGGCTTGCTGAAGTCCACTTCTTTCATGCAGATCTAGTATTGACAAAACATCCCTCAAAGCAAATGAGAGAGCTGAATATTAAAGGCCGACACACTATATTCCTCACTCCACTCTGGTGCCTTTAAAATAAATATTTGAAAAGGGATTAAAGACTTTTATTACATGTCTTCAATCATTAGAAATATATGATAACATTCAATTCGGGGGGGGGGGGTAGGGTTGCCAGTGCAGTGAGTTTTTAGACACCAAGAAAATTCTAATACAAGAAACTTAAGTTATGAAGAATATAGGTTTGCAAGCACACATCAGTAACCAAAAGATAACAAAAACGTTACAGTATGGTAACTAACTAGAAACTCCAGATGCTAAGTAACTATCATAATCATAAACGTATGGGTATTGGAATGCGTCACTATGGGGTAGAGTTATGTTTTACTGAGTGCTTTAATTATGCATTTTCTTTTTATAACATCCCTGTAATGCAATGCATCCTTACATTCCTACCCTTAACTATTTTAACATGGGTTTTGCTGCTTTGTTTCGCCCGCTCCACTGCAGAACACAATTAATTTTTTCCCCCTGTTAAAATTCCAAATGGGCTAATAAGCATGTTTTTTTCTTTTCCTGATATAGTATATGACTCGTCTTGGAAAGTGTGAGAGACAGGATGCATGCAGGCTAAATGCATGCATGATAGCCTATTGGAGAAAAGTTTGGCTACTCCTCACTTTTAATTCTCTTTTTTGACCTAACTGACCCTATGACTGCTGCATACAAAGCAAAGAACTCAGTAACACTTTTACACTAAAAAAGCATACGATTTTCTTCCTTTCTCTCATCCATATCTAAACTTAATTCACATGATATTTAGCATGAAAAACTTAAACTCTCATCATCTGTGATATGCATGTAACCAGAAAACCACTTCATCAAGCCCTGTCCCCGCTTCCCCACATTCACAGTATGGAGAACAGGGACTAGGAAACAGTAGAGAGTGATTTCCAAGTTTTCTTGAAATTCAACCTTCCTCCCAGGGCAGAGACAGAAGCAAATGCTTGTCAAATTAGATGTCCCGACCCCTGTGCAGCAATGCTTTAGGAGAGAGAAATTTTGTCATATACTGTACCTGAAATGAAATCCAAATTATCATGCAAAAAAACTAAAAAAGCCAGTTAAAGAGTGGAATCAGTCCAAAATGATTAGTTGTTACAAAAGGTGACACCCAGAAAGGTTTACGGATTATCTTTTTTTAAGGTTAATTATTACTTTGAAGGTATCTCAAAGTATGTCATAAAACAGAACTAAGTAAACCAATGTGATATAAAAAGGAAACTGGAGAAAGTTTCAGGCTAAAAGAAGCCTGAATGGGGTAGAAGAAGGAATGAGATAGTGGGAGAAAAGACAAAAAGCAAAGTAGCTCATCTATTTATCTGTCTGGAAGCAAACAAGACAGGAACAATTTACCCATTTAAGACTGAGAGAAATGACGACTGGAAAGCAGTTTCTAATGTGGACCTTGTCAAAGATTTGGATCTGACAACAGTGTGTTGAACAGAAGCATAAAAGTTTTGCATATATTTCAATTCTTTTTAAATTAAAGTACTATTTAACTGATATTAACAAGCATGACACCTGCTGCTTTGAAAGATTACAAAATGTGACTGACTTGTCCTGAAAGAAGTCAGAGTACATAATAAGTCTCTCTTTTCACAAGTTGAAGGGTAATAGTCGTCTCACAAACACCAGCTGGGATATTAGACACTTGGCAGACTGAGATAGACAGCAGTTCCAAGTGCCAAGCAGACACTTATCTGAAGTACTGAGGCCAAATTTCATCTTTCCTGTCACTTGTGATTGAACAAAGTTATGCTGATTTGAACATGGTCCATCTGACTTTTCTGTTGTAGTCTCTGCATTTGGAGCCTGTGTTTTGAAGCCTTTTTAAGTTCTGTGAATTAAAAGTATGGCTTGAAGGGCAGGAAATATCTTGTAATAATACAGCATACTCAGTAATATATAGGCTAAAGTCATGCGAAAAGTATTTGTCTGAGTCTTACTGCTAAACATGGTAATTACATAGAAGTATGTAAGAACATAGACACAAAGAAGTGGGTTAAAAAGCATAATTAAAGCTCTGAAACAGTAGCTGCCTGAGGACATCTCAGGCCAGGTCCTACTAAATGCAGACAAGCAATACAAGATAGTAGGTTTCTCTGGGTTTTTTGTTTTTTTACAGCAGGAAATAACCCATTAAAAAGATAATTCCTCATAATAATTATTTAGAAACAGACATGAATCAGAAACTTCAGTAGCAAAGTAGGACCTTTGCAACTGCAAATGTATGGCTAGTAGCACTGATTGTCTTTCAGTATCTTTAATGTCTGAATAGCTCATTTCAGTTGTAATTTTTGCAGTTTCATTACCAAGTCCAGCTCCCTCATTTGTATCAGACAGAAAATATAACCCAGGTTGAAATTACTACACTTCCTCCATTGTATGCAACAAAAATAGATAAACAAAACATAAATTTCAACACATTAATGGTGTATTAGAATACGGACAGAAATGAAGATACATCACAACACTTTCTTGATGTGTTTTACAGAGACATCTTGACCATAACTAACTTTTGTTTGACGATAGATTGTAGAGATGGTAAGTTTTATCCACCATGACAGGAATAAATAACCAGAGCAGAAAAATTTAAGAGCCAGTTTTTACAATATTTTTGGAATAACTGGTACTTAGCATGGTACTTGAGGTCAAGTGTTAAACTATATTTAGCTTTATTATCATGAGATGCTTTGTAGTAGAACTTAATGTCATGTTTCACAAATGTCTCATGGAGAAAAAAGTTTTTTGGCTTAGAAGTTCACTTGTATTTATATAATGAAGATATTCATATTCACTATTCTCATTTGAGATATTTAGTACCCATTTTCACCTATCCAGCTAGCCAGATGAAAAATTTGAGTACGAACATTTATATATACATGATTTCATATCTGCATTGCCTATTTTTTCCATTTAAGATTGGCAGTCTTAGTGGATTTAAACCATTTGTCTGAACAAAGTGAGTTATAACTGCTACAGCTATAGAGAGGTTCTAGCAGAAGTTCACAATCAGATTATCACCAGGGAAAAAGAGTGCCATTAGACACGACCATGCTTCAGATATGGTATAAACTCCTCAAGAGAAAACTCTGAACAGAGAACAAACAAAAACAGAGATCACCACCTCCAAAGCAGGAAAGGACGACTCTACCGGGCCTACGATGCCTCCAGGGCTTGACCACTATAGGCTATGAGGCCAAAAACCACCACTCACTGGCAAATGTTGATATAAAAATATCATCAGAAAGAATTCAGATTCCTGAGAGCACAAGAAGGAGAAAGAAATGAAAAGGACTCAACTTATATAAATACAGTATCTACAATATCCAGCTATGACTTGAGTATTTAGACTTTTATAAATATAAATTCTCATATTTTGCTGAGAGTATGTGAAAAGCGCTGCGTGAGTACAGCAACATTTTCAGTACTTTCCCAAGACAGAATATTTCTTCTGAAGTAACTCCTTTGATCAGGCAACCACTGTTAGATACACACTCACACATTTTCTTTCCTGCTGGTACTCTGCTGTTCCACCCCCACTCTAGTCCATGCTCATCGGATTTATATCCAAACTGTTTGTGCTTGGCAAAATTGGGAAAACATTTGGATTACAAAGGAAGGGAACAAAACCCAATGTTAAGATATGCAGATACATTGCCTTATGTTATTTCTAATTAGCAGAGATATATAAGCTATAAGGATTTTTAAGCCAGTAGAGCTATTTCAGCTACTGAATACATGGGCTGCTTATATTGGATTCAACGGGATCTGAGTAGACACATTTAAAGTCAGAGATTAATAGCCGTTTTGCCACACTGCCTGCAAATCTTTAAGGAAAAAGTAACAAAAGACTGATTTTCCTAATATTAGAATTTAATACATGAAATTATTTGAACATCTATTCTCACCTGCCAAAATAAGACAAAATACATAATGAAACATGCGCAATCTTTGACATAGTTCAGAACCAAGAACTCTGATAAAAGCTTTTACAGCTAGTAAAGGCTGTTAACTACGCTGGCTGCGTCACATGTACACATTGACGCCGGCTGCCAGCAGCGTGGGAATGGAAACTTGCAGAGAGGAGTCAGAACCGCTGGGTGCAGCAGCACGCTCACTCATCGCTTCTGAATACGTCTGAGCTTATGTAGCATAATCGTAACAAAAATAAGGCTTCTGAAAGGCCAGGGTCTCAGACTACTCCTGTGTTCAAAGTTAGGTGCAGACAATACTATGAGTGATAGTAACCAGTGTAAACAGAAGAGGGAAAAAAGAGGAGTACAGTGGTCAAATACAGCTGCAGTACACATGTGAATGGCTTCTTAACACGATTCTATTTACTGGCAGTAACAGATTCAACGCTACAACAAATACAGTAGATCTGTGGACAATAATAATAATAACAACAACAGTCCCATGCTCCTAGAGAATTTACATCTGAGAAATTTAAGGCAATCAGAAACATTAGCATAGTTTGACAGCAACAGAAACAGAAGCAATACTGATTAGGAGCCAAATATAGACTCCAGCACAATACCAGGATAGTATTACAGACAGCAAGGGCTACAGATGGTAAAGTCTAAAGACTCTGTAAGAAAGCACTGCTCGACTCTTTCTGTTCCCACACTTGCTAAACATTAGAGGACCTAAATGCAATTAATTAATGTACAGTGTTGCAGAAGAATGTTTTGGGCTGCCAGACTAATCACAATCACAACAATTTCTAACCCTATTCTTCTTCTTACACTGTAATATAAACAACACTTTTAATAACATAAAACACAGTGCAATACAGCTGAATTAATGTAACAGGGAAAATTTAACTTTGGGAACTGGGTTATTCTTGAGTGCTTGATGTCACCACCATAATATTACATTAGCACTATTTCTGATGTACTTAACCAGAACTGTATATATAATGCAACTTGCTGCCTTCAATTCTATTTTTCTCCTTTGCTGTTGAAAGCATTCTTTGAAACACTTGGATGTTAATTAGTAAGAAATACTTCTATGTAATGCGTGTAGGAGAAAATATTGCTAGTGGTTAATTTGTTGAGAAACTGTGGTTACACTGATTTTTAAAATTCCTTGATTGTTTCTCACCCTTTTTGTTTCATTAGCAATATGTTCATGTGATGAAATATAGAGTAGTGAACTAATAGACTAGAGGAGGCTGCCAAACACCAGCTTTGCCTCTGGCCAGAGTATTCTGTACACTGCAATCTTGAAAACACTGGAAAGGTTTCTAATTTCATGTTTTGAGAAGAAAAATAAAATGTTCTCAAGGAGTTAGAAGACCTTGCATTTTGGCCAATTCCACTTACATTTTTGGCTCTATATCCCAAAAGTGAAAAGAGGCAACTGGGACATTTACTCGCAGTATCCAAGTTCTGAATGAATCAGTAACACAGCAGTGTCTTCTGCTCCTACCAAAATCCCTTGAGATGCTCTAAAAATGGACTTTAAGCTAATTATTTCATGAAGAATTGCATCACTATACAAATTTCTCTAAAAATATCTATCTTGGAATTCTCAAAAGGCATCTTGGCCAGGGTCATTATAAATATTATGTAATCACCCAGCCAAGCCCTAGCGGTGATCTTGCTTAATACTGTATTTCTGAATGGTCTTTTAAGCCTTTACAAAGCTCTATGGCTCTCAATATACGGAATTTAATGTATGAATCAAAGCAATTCCAGTAGTTCTATTTTTTTTGCTGGGAGAGTATTACTATACATTCCACTTATTTAAACTAATAACTATTTTACTGGCAGATTGCAGCAACTAAAAGAATTATGTAAACCATTAGAATTAAATATGATCATTTTTAATGAAAATTATTGTCGCCAGTTTTACAGGTGGATGTACTGTGATACAAATAACTTTCACAAATAATCAAAACATAATGTGAAGTAACCTGCAAAAGTAAACCAGCTCTTGACAGAAAACCAATGCATTTCTTCCAGCTTAGAAACAAAAGGAGTTTAAACAAAACTCACATAATCAGAATCCATGAAAAGACTCCTAAATTCATCCACATAAATAACATTTTGGTCTTTAATATATGTATGTCTGTAGCTTCATATTTAAAATAAATCACACATATTTGTTATAATGTTCTCATTTCCTTACACAAGCAGTACATTTCATTTCTTTAAGATGCTTCTTCTTCTTTTTGAATGTGAAGATCTGGGACAATTTATGTCAAAAGCAGTATGTCTTGGTAGCTTAGAATCAGTTTGGCCTTCCTACCCTTTGTTTAGTAATTCCTGCTATCCTTTAGTGCATCAGTGGAATGGAAAATATTTTCCTAATACCAAATGCTAAGGCTAATTGGAGAAAGGCATCCAACTGCACATTTGGTGCTAAGAGCATTATTTAAGCCATGAACTATTTAAAAAGAGGAAAAAAACCCTGAAATTTGTAATGAAGACATTTTTTAAACATTCATTTCTGAAGACTTTCTATTTCTCATTTTATTCTATTTTAGTTTAGATTAGTATCGGGGTCTGCTTTGTCAGTCTCCAGGCACAGTCAAGCCGTGGAAATCAGGACATTTATCAATGTGTAAAAATCCCCCCACACTGAACACAGACACAAACACATTTATAAAAGAACCAAATTATTGAAGAATTAGAAGCTGATATAAATGTTCCCCTAAATATATTTTATGACTAAATAATTGACTAATTAAAAAGAAAGGGATGCAGATGGCTGAAATTTTGCATTTGGGAAGTGAATATTTTGCCTCCAAATTCAGTAATAACTGACTTCACTTTTTATAAGACAAACCACATTGAAAATAAAAGCTAAGATAACGTTAAGCGTATGACATGGACAGACAAAGACGACGACTGCCCATGCCTAAGGAGGCAGTACACTGTCCAGCCCCTTTGGCACAGTGGTGCCTGTTCAGACAATGGCGTCCTGTTCCTAGGCATTGGAAAATACTTGGCATTTTTCTCCCTCACACGGGAATTTTCATGTTCTTTTCCTGTGGCACAACTGTAATATTCCTTTGACACCACTCTGTGGAAGTTTATGGAGAGCCGAGATGCTTCCAGGTGAAATGGGAAGTACACCGGGACACTGTAAGAGTCTACCAGGGAGACTGGAGCAGTCGATCACAGTGCAAGTCTGTGGTAAACACAGCTACATTCGCATTTGGGCCATTCAGTCTCAGTGCAAGTCTGTGATACATTACAGCACTGCGATAGAATCTGTTTCTTTGGCCTTAATCCAATAACAATAAAACTCTATGAGTAACCTCAATACTTTGGGTTACTCCACTGAGTTTAATAGAATCGACCTCCTGAGCCTTTATGACATCTCCTGCACACTGTGCCCAATCTCTTTAAATACGAAGCAGGCTTTTGATGCTTACAATAACCCCACATGGTGGGAGCCAGCAGAGCTTTCGTACAGTGCTTTCAGTAGCAGGAGATAAATTTGCAAACATTTTGATGTTCCTAGTAGATAAGCGCCTATAAATGTTACGAAGTATACCCATTAAAACTCCACAACCCCTTCCCTTCAGCGTGACCCTCGCTGGCCTCCTCAGAGTTAGCAAGGTCGAAGGGCAGCACTTGGCCCTCTCTTCTGCACACAGAAGCATTAAGGAGGAGGATTCATATTTTGTCGTCTGAAAAACATTCTGACTCTAGGAAATCTGCTTTCCTCAATGGGCTTTTCCACAGGAAGACAGTGACTTCCCTTACTCCTCAGAGGATGCTCCAGGGCACCTCGTGCTCTGGAAACCTTGGATTCTGATGAATGATGGATTCTCATACATACCGCTCTTTCTCTCTCTTATTTCAAAGTTCCTAAAGAGAGAGTGAGGTCATCCATTCAACAACAACAACAGCAAACTGCATCCCAGGCCTTAGAGCTCTTGGAGTACAATGTTGCACGTTTTTAAGTATCATCCATTGCAATGACTCATAGTACAGCATGATTTGAAATGTCTAGAAATAGAGATTTGGAGTTTATCAAATATATTACAAAGTCTAGGATGCCACTGGGGAAGACAGCAGCAGAAGCAGAGTCTCAAAGAGACTCAGAAGCAGAGTCTCAAAGAGTTTTTGAGACAGAAACTCCCCAAATTGCAAAGAAAAGCAAAAAGCTAATCAAAAACTGTCTGAGATGTATGATGACACAGCATGAGGGTGAAAGATTCAGAACACCTTTTATTTAGGCCAAACTGATTTACCTGTCTATAAAGACCACAAAATAAAACTTGACAAAAATAAAAAGGTAAACCTCATCCTCACTGAAGGCTAACTTCAGATTATTGCTTTTTTGCTAAAATGACAACTCTTTGAAAAACAAGATGTTCTTAGGAGACATGCAGTGGGAAAGGAGAGCAGATAAGCTTAATTGCAGCATCATAAAATGAATTTCGTAATATAATCAGGAAAATGTAACAAGATTATCTAAAGGAACTCCAGGACATTGCTTCTATATGAGCTTTGCTAATATCTAAAACAGCACATGTAGATTTCCAGGAAAGGCTAAAATATGTTAAAGGGAAATTTCTAAATTCAGTTAACATTCTAACATAACTACAAACGATTCCCCAATAGTTTGTCTGAATGATTTATAAAACAATCTGTATTGACTGCTGCTCCCCACCACAACAACTGCTGTTCTATGTTTTGCAGCTCTAATAAAACAGTGAAGTGAAAGTCAGGTTCTGAAGAGAACGCTTCTCAAAATTTGGGGAAATTTAGAAGTAATTGCCAGGAATTGTAAAAGGAAGACAGAGAAATAGATGGAGAAAAATAACTTTCTCCTGAAATGCAGTAGAAAATACTTTTTCATTTAATGAAGAAATCTCCTAAAACAGATGCAGCTAGAATAGTACCAATTTTGTAGCAACACAGTAGAGATATAGAAGTATTTTTTATATGCAGGAGATGCATTATTTGATGTGCAAATCAAGAATGGGACTTCCCATAGGATATAAACATATCAGAATACACATATGAAATGCAAAATATTCTGAAGGTTAAAGAAGGCACTGCAACCTCTTATTTATATGCACACATTTACTGATATCAGCTGATGCCTCTCTGTTGAACAGGAAAAACCTACTCTTACTTGTGCTCTGCTAACATGACTTTCAGCCACAATGTTTCATCTTCAGCCTAGCCGTCCCATCACCAGCTGAAAGACAGGGAACCTTTGCAGGGAGCAACATAAAACATGAAAAAGAGCAACATGAAAAGAAAGTCCTTGGATTCTTTACGGTCTGCATTTCTCACCCTTTGTCCTGCTGCCTTGACGAGATCCCAGCCCTCTGTAGCCATGAAGAGAAGGCTTCCTGTTTGATTGGACAGGGAGATATATCATAAATCTATCTGCTGCTGTGGATATACATAAAGGGAATATAGATTTTTATCACTGCTCACCACTTTTATCACTGCTTTGAACATGAAAGCAAAAATTCCCCCTATAGGTTCAGAAGAGGAGTGGATTTGGGGGCCTAATGTTTTGCATCATCTAGTCAGCCATCTTCCAATATTTAGAAATATTTTTCCTTTTATTATTTACATTAGGGTGGAGAAGCTAGGGGGCTTCTTTTATCTTTCTTTCTGCAATGTAACAGTTGTGGAAAATGTGGAATGGTAGGAATAAGGCCATTAGAAAAAATCTGATGCTGCAGTTGACCATTCACTAACGTCCTAGTTCTCTGACAAAAGTAAATCACAATAGATTCACTATTCTCTCCTAAAACAGATACAGCTAGAATAGCACCCATTTCATAAAACTGAAGAACAGGGTGGATATATCATAGAGGGTAGAATCCATCACTTTTGCCCACAGTGCAAACAGTTTTATCAAGGAAGAGTAGCAATAACAAGCAATGGTGTTGGGTATATATGTGGAAGATTTGGAGGTTGACAGTGGTTCTCCCCAAAGGGATTAAAGAAGTATGAATGATCCCTACAACCCCTATTATCAGATAATGCTTAAGTGTAATAAAGTTGTGACCTAGTTAAACCACATTCCTGTTTCTAGTGTCTCCTTTTTCTTGTGGTGTCAGAGATAAAAGAGAGATTATTTTGGCATCAATTTAATCTAGTTAAATAGCTTTACTGAAGATCTTTATCACTATAAATAATGGAGATATTTGAAGTATTTGGTTACAATTCTAACCAAAGTTATCCAAAACAACGACTCTCTAGAAATCCTTTTCTGCTGCTCCTCCACTCTTGCTGAAGGAAGTTATGAATGTTTGAACAGTTTTCAGCAACAGCTTAAACATAAAAAAAGGAAAAGTAAAAAAAAAGTTGTTGGTTTTTTTTTCAAAAAAAGGGCAAAACAGTCTTCCCACATATTCGGCAATTGTTTTAAAAATATCCATGACATATCATGGAGCATGGCAAAGCTGCATATTCATTTACTCCTCAGTAAGGAAAGATGAGAGTGAAAAGAAGAAAGGATCTGAAACATAAGAGAAAATAACTGCCGTTGCTTTTCCAAAGCTAAACAAAACAAAAATCCCTACAATTATTTGGAACCTAACATCTTCTGCAGATGCAGCACAGTGGGATCAAGCACTAAAAAGCATAAAGCCTATCTGCCTATTTAGCATATGAAATTTGGGTGAAACGTCTCCTGGACAGCTGACTGACCTGAGACATGTGTGCATCGTGGCTGGCACCCAGGTACTTGGCTGGAATGTCTGTAATGAAGTCAGCGTCATGAGTGGGTGGTAAGTTCGTGCTCAGGGGCTGTTTCCTATTTTTATAGACCTGTGGGAGAAAGCTATAATGATTAGGTGCATGCGGTCAGGCCTATTGGGAATTTAGCTCAGCAGCAAGGGTTTCCCTTAACTTTCTGTTACTGAATGCGTGAAGATCTACATTATGTAATGCATGATTCAGAATGAAGAATCATAACATTGACTATGCAGTATGTCCTAAACATTATTAACACGACATGCTCAGCTGTGAAATGGCACACTGCCTAACAGCAGAGTGGTTACTTTGAGAGGCTAAGGAGACCAGAAGGATTTTGCCAGATGATATTCTCCACCTCCTCAAGTAACAGTCACAGAACTCAGTCTCACAAAGGAAAACATCAGATACAACACTCTCAGACATGGTCTGAAAACATCTTTCTCACCTTTTTCACCTGTTCTGAAAGAGGAAAGGTGTTTAACAACATATGCATATGAAACACAGCACAGGTCTTTAGTACCTAGGTTATCTGAACATCCTTTGTCCTCTTGCTTGTCCTGCTGATCCTACAGTACCTCTTTGGCCTATGAGTATTACCTTCTGAAAATTAGGCAAGTAGTCACTGCACAGTATGTCTTCATGATATTTTAAACATTTCAGTTCGACAGAGAAGGGATCCTTGGCTACTGTTTATTATGTGTACTGTATCTATTATGGTGATTTTCCTCTATAATAAAGCAGAACAAGAATTTGCTCGTGATAAAATACATTTCTAGAGTTTGTAACTACATGATTCCTGTTAAAACCTCATGTGACTTACGGTTGTGAAGACGGGGTGATTTTTACTCATTTGGGAATCTATTTCAAGGATAATCATGATTTCCAGATAACCTCTCAGAAAGCCTGGAACCTTCTGAACAGACAATTATTTTACAAGAGATGAACAAATAACTGAACTGAAAAGGTTAGAAACAGTCAACAGAAAGGATAGATCTTGCTTTACTGCAAAGAGCTCTGCTCTCCTCTGTTGCACGTAATGAAGAAGGTGGAAGCTATATGAGGAGGGAAAACAGAAAGTATATTGGCTGCATATAATATGAACCAAGCAAACATGCAGCTAAAAGCACAACAACCATAAAGAAGCAATACAGAAACATTTATATTAAGTACCTCCTACCTTTCGCAACTGCTGTCACATGTCAGGCCTGGCTTGAAGACTTTCAATATGAGGTTAGAATAAAATAGTACAAATGAAAATAATGCCAATCTTCAGTTGCCATAAGCGTATGAAAATGAATGTCTCCCCACCTGCTGTTTTAACTGATGTACTAATCTGTCCTTCTCCCGTTTAAGAGCCATAACTTCCTCCTGAGTCTTCTTTTTCTTTGAAGCAGACAGTTCAAGCAAGGCAATGTTTGCATCTTTTTCACTAATTGCAGCAAGCAATGCTTCCTGTCTGATAAAACAGAATAAAATAGAAATTGTTATCTTCTCATTAAAACCAAACAAAAGTACTTCAAGAGATGTTTCTTTTAACCACCAGGAGAACAATCAACTAAATTCTGAACAGTCTTTAAATAGCAAATATTGTCAGGCAAAATCAAATCATGAAATAAGTTGCTTAGCCACAAGGTTATTTCTATTGATTTTTCATGATTTTAATATATCATAAACATTTACCTCAGTATATTTTACTACCATATAATATCTAACAATATTTCTGTGAGTTGGCTTGCTCTTAACAAACTTTGATTTTTTTAAAAAATTCAGTTTCTTGAATTCTAGAATATGCTACATAAATCTGCTTCAAATCATAAATACTGAATCATAAAAAGCAAGTGATACAAATACAACACATTTATATGTTATACTGTTAATTTGGTACCCTGGAGGGCTCAGTACAGGAATTACTACTTTCTAGACATCTTCCTCTCATTTACCCAGATTTTTTCCTATGGATTTATTATTACACATTGCATTACTATGCAACCATAATTCTAGAAGCAAAGTATAACATCTAGAAAATCAGTTCCTTGATCTAACAGTTCTTGAGGAATCTTTACCTTTGGAATCTTGACTCCTCAATCTCAGTAAAGCAAACAGAAACTTACAGCACTCAGAAGCATATAGAAACACATAGAAGCTGGCAAGGTCACATCATAAGTAGTTCATGAGGACATATGACAACAGTAATTTTAAAAACATGTAGTTTGGAAGCATAGATCTTGGAGCAAATTATTATTTCTTATATTTCAAAATGGTCATGTTGGCAATACCACAATCTGACCCTTATTTTCTTAAATAAAAGATAGATATTCAGTTTCTGCAATGCATTCAATGATAGACTATGACTTATCAGCCAAGAAAAAGCATATCATATTTAATACCTTTTAGAAAAGAATATGTTATGGCCTATGCCTTTTTCTAGAACTATATAAGATCAATCATTAAAATAAACATGAATAAATGAGCCATAAATTAACCTCAAGCTCCAACTGCTAATAAAGTAAGAATATGGCTCATGAACTTCATACAGTCAAGGTGAGCTTAAAGTTTGGAATTCTCACAGTCTTTCTGCTTGCCAGCAAAAACGTCAAGAAAGCTATTTCACTTTTATTTCAAAGTTCCTAATGTATTAATGTAAATATTTAAAGGACAATATTTCTGATGGAGCCAAAGAAAAACAACCCATTTATTTTACTCTCAAAGTTATGAGACACGGATCAATTTTAGATAAACAGTTGCATTTTATTCATACACTTAAATAGTCTCATTTATTATTCTGTCTTCTTCATTCTAATCACTGTTAAATGATGTTTAAAAGAGGATGCCATAAGTCTCCAACAGTCTTAATTTAAATAAAAAGCTATTAATTATTTTTAATAACAGGTTTTAAAGAATACAAGAGAGTAAAGGGTCACACATCTATAATGTTAATCTGAATATTACAGATATAAAGTATGAGATATGTTTACTGATACCCATAAACCTCAAATAATGCAAAAATCTTGCTGCATAATAATTTGTATCAGACTCTCAGATTTTTCATGTGTTATGCTCAAATAAGATACTACTTCCCTAAAATTTTCTTTAAAATCTGAACTAAATGCACTGAGATAGAAAAAAGCTGATTTGCTATTGTATTCATTTAGTTCTCTCACCTTGCAGAAAGCAGAGAATTTATGCACCATATAAAATCTAAATATACCTGCTTCTTAACACCTGGTTCAGTCAAAAAGAAAAATGGAATATAATATCAATTTTTTTTCTGCAGTACATTTTACATACAAATTTACTTTCTGTTTTAGAAATGTGTCCTCATCCCAGAATTTTTGGGGGGTTTTTTGGTAGTAATAGCATAAACTTTCTGACAGAAAGCATGAGAAACAGGTATTCTACAACCAAAGAAACAGCATACTGCATTATTGCATAAAGTACTCTTCTTCTAAATTAGAGTAAATAACATGAGATTAGTTTCTCTGTAGTTATTTCATAGCACATTGCATTAAAATTACAAATAAAGATTAGCCAGAAGTTTTGACAGTGCTCCAGTAGTTTGCATTAAGGAACGGTTTCCCCAAAGAAATTTTTTCAACTTGCATCATGCAACTATTTTTATTGATATTTTGCACATTTTTTTTTTAAAGCAGGCTTCACAACAATCTTCTCACTTTCAGGATATGTAGACCAAGGATTTGCCCTGTTTGCAACTAACACTAGTGGGATTAAATCCTAGTCTTTAATTCATGGTAATTATTACTGTAAAGTAGGTATCTCAGGTAAACAGCATAATATAAAGTGACTTATACCATAATTCTAGAAATATATTTATTTAATATCTAAAGGTGAATTTTGACTTAATGGTCACAAACCCAGCATGTTCAGGGTGAAAATAGGTGAAGAAAGCTATATCGCAGAACGCCCAAGGTTTTTAAATCTAATTAGATTAATTTTAAAGTTATGTCAGTATGTCTGCTCATCTAATAGCAAGTTTCATGATAAGTACTTGCCACCTACTAGGTTTCTAATGATGTTGTTTTATCATGTGTAACACAGATTTTACTCCAGCTGTAAAGAAGCTACAAACAGAATAAAATTTGTAAATCAACTTGAAAACTAAATTAAGGTGCACTGAATTTTTACTTTTCCAGACTTCACATTACTTCACTGCCTGAAGATTGGCAGTGAAAACACAAACCCGACTAGGGAGAAAGGAGACTCAGAACTACTGCCATATTTGGTACAGTTTCAGCATCTGATGATGGGATTTACTCACATTCATCTTTATTGTATCACCAGCCAGAATGGTTACACATTCTTGTGGTCATAACTGTGCAGCTGTGCACCACTGTCCAGCCCCACACTGAGGCAGCAGGTGAGGTAAAACCTCCCCCAGGAGAGGAGAGCCGGCCGGCAAGCTTCAAAAAACCGGCACTCTGGAGTCTGCAGTGGCTTTTTGCAGACCCTGGTGCACTGCTGCTGACTGGTGATGCTGAGGGGTTATGAAAGCCAACCGGAGGTTATGACAATGTCTTTGCAAGGGGAGGCTAGCAAAATCTTATTTCTCAGTTGTCTGTACACTCTTTCATGGCATTTATTCTCTCTTCACCTGTCAAAACGCTCCCACACAACGTGGACGGTGTGCTGGTTCACAGGACAATTCCATTCACAACATCACTGCTCCTATCTTGGCAAAGTACCTCTTAGCGTGCCACTCCACATCCAAACAACTCCAGGAAATAATAGTTCATAGTCACTGAAGCAGCTGCTGTCATATGACTCTGTAAATGCTCCACTGTGATCCTCTAAGATTAGTATCCAATCCTCAGCACATACAGAACTTCAAATCATCCCCCAAAAATTTGTAATATTTTTGTCAATGTATTTTTTAGTTCTTATCTTTACAGCAAGTGTAGGTGGGGTTGGGAGGACTTAAACCTATGAACGTTGAGAAAAGACTGCACAAGAACACAAAGACATGGATTTCTACTGAAATCCTTCCACGGCTACGTGAAACGATGAATACCTCCAGAGCAATGGGCAGGTGAACGCAAGCTCACGCTGCCAGGACTCCCGAAGCTGCCTGAATGTGAGTCAGCTTCAGTTCAGAAGCTGTAAAGCCTCATTTATCTCAGCGACAAGGTGTATGAGCTTGGGCATAGTGCCACGCGGCGCGCTGACAGCTTGCAGGCTGGAGCTGGCTCCCCTACAGCCCGCTGGGGGCACGGGCAGAGCAAGCCTGCATCTGTCTGCACCTGCCTGCACAGACACGTTCCTGGAGTTTGTCCATGTATTATCTACCTCTATTATCATGTATAATTTGAACAGCAATAACCTCAAATATATAATCCAGTGGCATTTGACCAGACATCCGGGTTAACAAGAGTTCAGCAGAGCTGGACTGAACTGTATTTTCTACCAAAGCACACATTTTGCTTGCTTACATCCTTAGTAATTATGCAACTACTTCAATACCAAGGGAAGAGAGAGAGGCCCACAGTTTATGTTATCACTATACAGAGTACAAAATAAAGATGCAGGTTATGACAGGGCATCTAAAGAAACCAAAGCAGCCTCCTTCACTTCTCCATGGCCTGACATACGAACACAGTTATAGTTCCTCCACTGAGTCCCTGGAAGACGCAGCTTAAAAGAAGATGCAGTCCATGCTAGTGATGCACTGTAGTGCACCCGAGCATTCGTGAAGCTGCTGGTGTGGACAGCCCTGGAGCTCCACATCTTTACATCTCTGTGTTAATACATATCACACGCGGGTCCATCCCTGGCCGTGAAAGTTACTGCACTACCCTGTCAATGCACCTGAGATTTCCTGTGGAAGAACAAAATGTGATGAACAGAATCAATTTACTTTAGCTATCCAGTGACTCTGCTAAAAATGAAGGTGTATTACCATTTGTGAGAAAAACAATTGAAATATCATTATCCGACCACTAGGGACAAGGCTAAGATGCCAACAAAACAGCTGACAATGACGACTTTCTCACTAACAAACATGAAGTAAATGTCATTCAAAAATGTAAAGGGGTGGAAAAGTCCTCATCTAAATCTCTCAGGTAAGTAGTTCACTGCTAGAAGCTGAACGTCATCATGCATTTCTGTGCGAGGATTTTTGAAAATCAGGACCTGAACTGGCACCAAGAACAACATACAGTCTGATGTACTCTCCAGCTAGCATGCTTGAGAGTGTAAGCATAATTTATAATTCCTAATTATCTACTGTGTCAGCAAAAGAAATGACTATCCAAATACAGTTCTATAGAGATGTTATCACTATTTGCAGCCAAAATGTCTCCTTATTGTTTAATAAATGATGGTAATAAAATACATTTTAAAATAATTTATTAGAGCAGTGAATTAAATGACATTCTTTAACAGTAATATTTATAAAGAGTAATCCCTTTTGCTATTAGTATTTTTCCTCTCTTTTTTGGCAAACTAATCTGTTATACAAATACTGCGGTAGTACTTTTAACACCAAGAAAAATCATTCTAACTGTACATAGTAAAATTAAGTAAACTCTCAGACTAATATGTGTTAAATCTAACAGCATTTGTTCCACAGCAGTAAGATCTCCGTCTTATCAGTCTTCTACTTTGCATTTTCCTTTGACTTATCAAATGCTAGGAAAATAATTTCTAGCAACCCCCATCTATATAGCTTCCACTACATAATGGCTGCCCATTACAAGAAGGGGAGGAAGGACTTTTCCCAGGAAGAGCAAAACTCTAGAAATGAAACTTCACCTCCCGTGGCAAAGCCTGACCGCATTCAACAGTACAGCAACCTCAAGTCAGCCTCCTTTATAAAAAAAGACAGTGATGACAACAATATCTTGATGATCACACCTGCAGCTGTGAGCTCAAGGCCTAAGGTATTAATGGTTCCCATAAGAAACACCAAGAAAGTTTGTAAAAATATCTTAATGTACTTAGTGACACCTTGTACTAACATACAAAAGTAAAGACGGTAGGAACAATCCCTTCCTAATGGCCAGCAATTTATTTACTCAAGCAAGTGGAATTCCACCAAAGTCTATTCCAGATTCCATTCTGTTTGATGTTTCCATTAACTACGTGAATGATGGACCAGAAAATCTGCTTATTACATTTCAGCAAGATTTGAAACTGGGAGGATCTGCAAGCGCCACGAAGACAGGAATAAAAGTTTAAGGGGTCTTGACAAACCAGAGAAACAGTCTGGAAAACTAAGGAGGAACTCAGTATTGATGATTTGTTGCGAAAACAGCAAACATTATACTACAAAGTATAATTAGAAATAGACTATAAGACAGGAGAAGTGATCCTTTTGATCTATTTCCGGAAGACTCTGCTGGAATACTAAATCCATTCTGGACACGATTCTCCATGAAAAAAGTGGGGACTGTTCAAGGGAGAGCAACAAAAACAATCATGGTAATGACCTACAGGAAAAAAACTGAAAGAACTACAGTAATTAGGCTATGAGTGGGGACATGATAATAAGAACATAAAATGCTGTTTCAGAGTGAAACAGAACTTTTTTTTTTTTCCATGTCCGTGGCAGACAGAACAAGAAGTAATGTGCATAAACTGCAGGAAGTAAAAGTTGTGCTTTTTTTCCTCCTAATGCCTAGCCAAGGTCTAATGATAATGGCACTTAAGTATTGCTGGGAAAAGATGGTCTCCATCATGGGAAGTCATTTTGAACAAGCTGGGCAAACATCTGTTAGAAATGATTCCGGTATAGCTGATCGTCCTCCAAGGCATAAGCTTACCAGCAAACCTATTATTCTATGATTCTGTGCTTTAAGCGGACTTATCCTCTGTCTCATTTAATACAGTAGTTTTTGGAGCTAAGGTCCAAGATCTTTCAAATTTAATTTTCTACATCTACAGTAAGAAAGAACAATGCACACCTTGAGAATGATCAAGTATCTGTGAAAATTACCATGATAGCAATCACAGATAAAAATGACCTTGCACTGCATAGGCCATTCCTCAGTGAAATACAGAGATATCTTTCCTTGGAGGATCTATCAACTATTAATCTGATAATAGTCATGGATTTTGGACAAAGGTGCTCATTTAAATCTCTTAGCAAAGTCACTGGAGGTGGCATTAAAGAATAATTTTAATTAAAGAAAAATAACATACACAGGTCTGGAGAAAGCAGATGATACCAAAGGAACTCAGTTATAAATGTAACCTAACACCTGAAAGTGCAATCTTATAGATCTCTAGCAATACAGACACAGAGTATGCATTTGTGAAAGTGTCCATCCTGAACTGAAAAAATTACTTAATACGAAAAGGAAGCCGTAGTATACTAGAAGGGAAGATAAGATAATGCAAGAAGAAATAAATCCATGAAAGACTCTGTTGAATGCCAAACTGAAGAAGTGTATTGTATACAGTATTTTATCAAACCGCAGCCTAAACAAACGTCAAATGGAATAATTTCTTTAACAAATATGGGCAACAACTGAGCAAAAAGGGTTGTTCACTAACATATATTTAGTCAAGATTAACTATGGATAAAAGAATGTACTAAGAACAGATTTAATAACCCTAAACTGTCATTCAGCTTGTAGGAGGTATTCAAGATACAGCTAATAAAACACAAAAAATGGTCCTAACCACCCACAAAAAAATCCTCGGTAGTATAAAACACTGAAGGATGACCACTAAGATAAATGCTTTCTTTTGAGAGCTGCCTTGCCGTTAACCTTCTTAAAGAGTCTCCCAGAAACCTCTAATCATAATACATTGCATTGCCACTTATCACAGTCAATTTAGAAGTGAACTCTGTAAACACTCCTGCTTTACTCCCCACCTCTGTTAGTCTAAGAATAATTTTCTGAGCTTTAATAAAAGAACTCATGACAACTTTTGGGGAGGTGGGGGGAACTCTTAGTAACAGTACAATGGCAATCTAAAAGAATTCCAAGGTTAAGATTTATAGAAACAAGATCTTCGGAGAACTTTTACAGCCTTTCTTACTTAAGCCACTCGGCGCAAAATACAGAAATGCAATTTGAAAAGTCACCGTTAAAGTTAAATCAAGTCAGAAATGTTTGAACTAATGATATACAGTAGAGTACTCAGCCAGCTTCTCATGTGCTAATCGTACCGAAGGAGAAAAAACAGCTCAATCAACTTTTTCCCTTTAATTATTGTTTTCTTTCCCTCATGACCCCCAGTATTCAACCTTAAGTTCAGTAGGAGGTGACTAGAGATAGACGGTGATGAGAGATCGTGTTTGAAACAGCTTCCCTCTGTCACTCCTAAAGCAAATAAATGGTTTGTTAAAACATGCTGTTAATCCATTATGGATGTGCATGCATCTTAGAAAATAAACTGCAGAATATTATTGGTATTTTAGAGCTTTTTCTTTAAAAAAGGAAACATACTGGCCACATGCATAAATTTCAAATCTTTTTACTCTGCAGCAGAGTTCCCAGTCTAAGCTGGGTGGGTGATGCAGGCATGTAAATTCAGCCACTACAGACGATTGCTCTGGGACTGTATTTCTGACGCTGACAGAAAACTTGTCTCTCAGAGGGCAAGTCTACATACGGTTTGCAAAAGTAACAATTTATAACTTACTCCTTTTGAAAGGACAATGTGTTTTGCACTGTTTTCACCAAACAAGTCCCTTTAAAATGCTTTCTGAAGGGAAACGGCCTGATCTAACCCGCCCGGCCCACCGCTACCCCCCGCCGCCCCCCGCATCTCGCGCCCGCTGACGCCCTGCGCCGGGGGCCCCCGCTGCGCCGGAGCTACGGGCGCTTCACTTCGCCACGCCGGCGTCGGACGTAGGCCCTCGCCGGGCTCGAGTCAAGGGGCGTCAGGAGGCAGCGGTCGCCCCGCGTGCGAAATCTCAGGGTAAGAGGGAAGGCGGAAAAGGGAGGCGCTCGTTCCCACGGCCACGGAGGAGGCCATCCCCGCTGCGCGTCCCTTCCCTCCCGTTTCCCTCCCCAGAGTCGCAGTTCAGTGCTTCTTCCCATCGCTCTTTAGTCCCACAACCACCTGCCCCCCCCCACCCTGTCTTTAGGTTGGCAGTTTACAATTTTTCCTGTTTTTCTCCTTACCAGCAACTGCAAACGTGCAGGTAGGCCTTTTGCTGAACAAACGAAAATCACCCCATATAAAAGTCTATGTCCAGAGAAAGATTTTAAAAGGTAAAGAAGGAACCTAGTGCCTCTCTTTCGGGGCTGCTTTTCCAACGAGAGGCAGGCCCTCGATCGCCCTTTGAACTCTCTGAACCCTTTCAGTCCCCACAGTGTTGCACTTCTGATGTCCCGATGATTTATGCTCTAGGAACGACAGATCAGTAAAACAGACCCCCTCAGAAAAGGGACATACTCATCCCTGCAGCCAGTTACATGGCCGTTTCACAGATCACACGTCAGTAACCGCGGCATTACCATTCTCTTCAGACCGCAAGCATCGCTCGCAGGTGAGCCCGGGGCGCGCAGCCAGCGTCAGGCTCCACGAGTGACGCGGAGGAAGCAATTCGCGGTGCTGCGCAACACAGCTGAAGGCGTTAGAAGGTGCCAGTTACTTCTGGCTCTTGCAGTTTTTAACTAGAACTGACTCCTATTGCTCATTTGGCTTTATATAACTCTCTGTGGGAACGCAAGCACCACTTAGTTAAAACACATCTGCCTGCTGCATGCCAGACCCCAGCACGGCGCGGAGATGGGGAACGCCCGGGAACAAGAGCGACGGCGTCTCAGCCCACGGGGTTGTGTTACAGGGGAGCACAGCGCTGCGCAGAGTCCACCTAAGTTAAACAGGAAAACAAAACTAAAGGTAATCTGTCATTGTCAGCCTCCCCATCCTTCAACGCTGCTCTCAGTGTTTATAGAAGACAAAGATAAAAGTACTTGGCAGGATGAATGGTTTGATCCCAGGAATATAGTTTTTAAACTACCAAATAACTGTTTAAGTTTAGAAAAAGTTACTGTTGCTTCTTTTAATGAAATTGCAGAGAACTCAAAATATTTGAGTCACAAAGACACATAATATTGAGAAGCAGAAATAGGATATTACAGAAGATAAACCAGTTAATTGTATTCTGTTCCAAATTTTGAATCAATAACATAATCCAAATGGACATTGATTACAAACTAAATGCTAAAGAACGAGAGGGACTTTCATTTAACCTTTATTAACAGGGTGATCAACAGAATGATCCTTTGGGCAAACAGATAATACAAATAAAAAGATGTTAAAATCTTCTGTTTCATTCCTTTGTGTTCTAAATGTAAGGAAAAGATTGGTCTGGTTTTGGAAGTAAAAACTTAAGGACCTCCCCCTAATTTGCACAGAGTTACAAGCAGCAGCCCTTTGAATAACATAAATAACAAAACTCGTAAAATCCAATGCACAGCACATTAAAATTTAAAGTAAACCACAGAGTGAATAATTAGCTACATTTTAAAGGAACAAATAGAAATCAATATGAATATGCATTAGAATTTATGCCTTGAGCTTTGCAGTATATTAGAAGGGCAACGTTGAGAAACAATACTGCCTGAATACATAGGATTAACAAAATGCACTTTCATGGCAGTGCATAATTAATATTTGATAACTGATCTGAGGGCAGAGTTTAAATGCTCACTTACTAAATAGGGTGTCAGACAGAGATTATGTAAACCAATGTCAGATAATTTCCACTAGCCGCAAATATATCTCTGAGTAGAATTCAGTATGTTACTCTTAAATGAGGAAGCTCCTTCGAATTTTGGACCTTTCCAACACACTGACAGTTTTAATATGCTGTGCTAGACAAAACAAATCACTCCAGAATTTCTGGTTAAGGAGGAAAAGGGTTATTGGCAGGAAGCCACTTCCGGGAAGGCTTTATCATATACCTTTTTTTCTGGCCTTTTGGGTTATAATGCTATGGCAGATACAATTATTTAGACCTGTTAAGTCAGAATCACCATTACCATTACTGGTATGATGACATCTATTATTTACTGCTATGCTATGAGTAAATGCAAAGAAAACTAACTGTTACATAACTTAATTTAGAAGGTACAGGAAATTCTACAAATTATTACAGTTCACCACTTTTTATTTTTTTAAAGTACAATGTTTAAGTTAAGTTTGCCTACTTGATAAAGTATTGCTAAGAAACAGAATAAACTTAAAAATTCCCACTGTGCATATTGTTTCTGATGACTTTATCATACTGGAAACCAATTGGCTATGTCTTCATTATCAAGCCACAGAAAATTCTAATTATCGGTGTTAATGGAAAAATTTTGCAGCTAAGCAGCCGAGTAAAGAAGATAATTAAGGTAATTAAATACTCAATTATTTATTTGTAAACTAACAGGATACCATTGCTTTAATTGTATGAAGTCTACAGGCCTGGTTGCAAATTTCTTTTTTTCAGAGAACATTTATTCAGACAAACACTTTCTCTAGTTCATTTTACTCCAGTCAAAAAAAACCTTCATTTTTTAACCAAATACAACAAGCCTGACCTACAGCATATGAAAATAATAACTATAAAATAGAAAAGTATCACTGAAGACAATGAAAGCCTAGAACAGGCCGAAGATATTTTAGAAGGAAGCAGAGAGGCAATTAGACAACAGCACACAAATACTTCCCTAATTAGTATCTTAAGAGACTGGGAATGAAAGAGATAGGATACCACATGATGTTATTTAATTATACAACTTCCCTGTTAATGGAGCTATTCACGAGCATTGCCAGGAGCATTAACATCATCATATGATTCAGCTTGGCATAAATGAGTTTGCTCATTGATCTTCTCTGGTGGGTGAACTGTTTCAAAACTTGTTTCAGACTGAAGAAGCATTAAAAAAAAAAAAAGGCCAATGTACAGTCTTAGAGAAGATGATTCACTTTGACTCACACTGAAAACAGTTCATACTGACTTTCTCAAAGCAGACAAAAGAGAGATAAGGTATATCATTGAACTCTACCAGAGAGAAAACATGTTGCCCAGCAATACATACGTCTAGATGGTAGTTAGGAGTCATCACAATAGGAATCCAGTGGTTAGACATTTTAAGATACTTCCATAACAAATTGTACCATATTTAGTCGTCACAAACAGGTAATCTCTTACATATCATACTAAACTAACAGCAATAGTAGATGAAGTTCTGTATTGATTTGAGTAATATTTTCAACAGTCTTTAAGAAAACTTCTAAAAATGAAGGACTTTTACTGAGGGCAAGGAAAGAGTCTGCATTTGAGTTGAGACTGAGATAGTTTCAATTGTACTACATAAACGGATGATAAATTAACTTAATCCATATAACTACATTCAATTACTGAAAAATTGTTTGGTGATCCTTTCTTAATTACTACAATCAGTACTGACTCAAAAACGTGAACTAGAGTAAAATACTTTATATGGTATTTACTACTAGTTGGATGGCTCAACCAAACTGCTTCTCCTTCCTTGCCAAACTTTTCCTTTAACTACCAAGACTTTCCCTGCTTACATCTTTCTCTTCTGTAGATACCAGCTAGGTCAGATGGTATCTGTTCCATCTGTGTATTCTCAGGGATATGTTATATTCTTTTAAAAAGAACAGGCAGAGGCGAACCTTCCTAGGGAAAGGGGATATTAGAGTTTCTCTGGAGGAGCTACTGAGCCTGCAAGGTGGGAAAGGCGAAGGAGCCACAGCAGGGAGCTGGGGACCAGCAGCTTGTACAGACACCCGGACTGCAAGGCAGCCTTCACTGGGGACAGAAGGGACATCAGAGGAACCTGTGGGGATGAGGCAGAGTTTGCTGCCCCTCAAAAGTCACTGTGTTTGCTGGAAAAAAGGGCACATTTGCAGGGGGAGAGTTATATGTAGATCTTTTAATCTCTGGTCAGGAGTTCCTAGTTGCTTTGTGTTTTCTTTATTTCAAAAATTGTATTTTTGTTTTTATTAAAAATATCCTTCTTCTAATGCTTAAAAGCATTTCACTCATCTATGAGGAGCTCTGAGGGGGAAAAAAACAGATCCATGGCAAAACTGTAGCCAACTTGTGGCCCTGTCACAAGACATTAGACTTTCAGACACTTTCATCTGTACTCATTCAGTCATGTCTCCATCAACCACAGGATCTAAGATCCATCCAGATGGCACACAGCTGAGTTTACTCATCAGTTAGACGCATATACGTTGGCAATGAATGTGCTGCCGTAATCTTCAAAGTGACAGTGGAGTAACAGGACTGTGTCTAGTGGTCTTGTATATATTTTCAGATCTTTTCTCCCTAATTAAGAACGCAGCATTTTTCTCTTCACTTCTGGAAAACTACAGGCGTTAGCAATGTTTCCCTTCCCTCCAGTTGTATCTGCAAGATTTGTAAGGCCTGAGAGTCCCATTCCTCACTTACTACACTTCATTAACTGGGAAGATGCAGATGATTTTTCTGTTTGAAACAAAATATGGTGAGCTCGGAGTTAGAAGTCTTTTTTAAGGTGGGGTTTTAGAAAATATTGAGAATTAATCTAAAAAGCCATCAATAAATTAATAGTACAATAGTATATACAGCTTCAAAACACTATCTAGATGTTATTTTGCAAACTTGGGATTTCTATATCTTAAAAAAAATACAGGTCTATGGCAGAACACAGGGTAAAGATATGTTTATGGTCATACTAAAATTTAATAACTCTTTAAGTCAACAAAAAGCACAGAAGGCTCAGTATTTGGCAGTCAAGCTTCTTAAACCTGTGCTAGAGATTACAAGAAGAGCAAAACAAAAGCAGAGGACACACAATTTCATGAAAGAAACAAAATCAAAAGGGACTGTTAATAGAAACCCTGACTCTTGCATCAGGATGGATGACGCCTTTTGGCAGAGGGGGAGGGTGAAAATGTTATAGTACACTTGAATCTTAACAGAGAAACAAATGTAATAGTTTAAAAGAATGTTATGTTACAGTGGAAAAATTAAAGCACAGCTTAGGAACGTCATGCAGAACACAAATCACTTCAATTTTCAATTTTTTAACTTTCTATTGCAAAGTTGACATTCAACAGTGATAACATATTTTACTCCTCCAAATTTAAACCCAGATTAAAAAAAAAAAAAGTAATACAGGTTTTCTGATTATGTTCCAACACTAAAAACCATGAAAAATATTCACACAGTTCAGATGATAGTAAATTCATACAATCAAGATTCCCTAGGGATAGCCCCTACAAGAGGTTGGTCAGAATATTAATTTAAATTAAGAAAGGTTTCCGAATTTCTACAGAGGCCTTCATATGGTCAAAAAATATAAATTACTTCCAAAGCCTGAGGCATAGATTGTAAGCAGAACAAAAATCAATGGTGCTTTTGGAATAACATTTACCAACCAATTTGAACAAAAAAGTTTGCTTAGAGCGAAACAGAGGACACTTTTGGGGCTTCTGCAAATCCATGGTTGATTTTTTTTAACTATGTACAAGATTGTACACTTAACAAAACCTTGTAGAACTTCTCAATAATCTCTAGAATCCAAGATAGCAGAAGAAGAAGATGTTTCTAAATAGGATTTTGAACATTACCTCAACAATACCTGAACTGACAGCTGGAAAGAATCGTGACAGAAAGAGACTAAGAAGTAGTTGCTATGAAAAATGCTCTCTTAAAATGCTATCCGGGTGGCCTCATGACTCGTACAAATAATATGATCCATTTTAGGATGAACTGCCACTAGAAGGAGGAATGCTAATATAGGCAAGTGCTCTAGTGTCTATTACTATGAGGAATGAAATGACAGCTGTTAATTACTGCAACGAGCAGAGATTCTGTACAGGTGGTACGAAATAATAATCTAGGTCTTAAATAGCACCTCAGCAGCTCAAAGAAGCCTGAACTAACCAAATCAGAGCCCCCATAACTAAATACAAAGGTAGGCTTAGGATTTTTTTCCTCTTGTGCAAAAAGGTACTAGTTAATTAGTGCAACTCAACACTGCAGATGGTTATCCTTTGAATACACTGTCCAAGACAAAACAAAATGCCCATTCTCTAAATATAAGAATGCTTTACAATATTCCAACAAAGATTTTAAAGCATTTACTTCAATACTATATTCAGGTTAGCTCACTAGAACTCTATTTCCCCAGATAAAAAAAAAATGCAAAAACTTGCCAAAAAGCTGCAGAAATAAGAAACAGAGAAATCAATGTTATTTTTCTACAATACAAGAATAAACACAATCAAAACTTCAGGTCTGTATCAGGTGCATATAAAGTTCAACCATGTCTCCCTTCATTCTTCCAAAAAGAGAAACAGATATAGGCTATTACTGTATTCATTATCAAAAACTTTAATTCAACAATAAGAACGCAATGCTTTGGTTAGTAAAGAACCAATGTATTTTTAAAAGTAGGAAACTGTGTGTAAAAATCAAATAAATACAATATTTAAAACCAACATTAAGAAACTACATTCAAGCAGTAAAAAATCGGCAAAGACAAGATTAGTTTGGCTGTTCTGCCTATGTTTAAAACTATATTATGTGAATACTGCTCAGGATTCCATAGTTAAGGTTGACTTAAGCCTATCCTTAAGGCAGACATTCATATTATTTAAGTACAAAGAACAAAGTATATTTCTCCCCAAATTACTTCCATGCTTCTGAACATTAGTGGAAGTTACTTTGCAATGAACAATTACTAACAGCTACAATTGTTTGGGCGGAACAGAGTGCATATGATGCTTATAAAGGCTGACATATTCAGTTCACATTTACAGGAAGCAGACTAGCTTGAAGCAAGAGAGCTGAAGAACAAGGAGCTTACATATCAATGCTGACTACCATTAGTAAAAGGTAAAGCAGTCTAGTATATGGGAACAAAAATTCACATATGTTGACAATACCTCCAAAATAAATAATTTCTTATGTTTTCTAAGAAGTCACTGTCTCAGCCACTCACGCTTTACAGGAAAATTATTTGTTCTGCCCTACAAATAATACAGTATGTTAGACACATGCACTTTAGAATAAAAGAAGGAACCACTAATAGACGTTTGTTCAGCTTTTTCAACAAGCAGAATAATTACTACCGAAGATAACCAAATCCTAAGCCGTTAGCCAGTGAATTCTTGATAGAGCTGGAGTGTGGAATGGAAAGTAATTTTTGAAGCCTTTCCATCTTGAAATCACATCTACATCACTAGTTGTCACCCTTTTTGCAGCTGAAAATCTCCTAAGGAGTAATGCCTCACTGAGTCCACCACCTTGACACTGCTCCCGTTCACCACCCCGGGCTGTTGCTGCCTGCCTCCTTGCTTAGTGGGCACGGCTGCCACTCCCATGCCACCCCTGGTGCCATCAGCTCCTCTGCGTCCTGCACTTGTGCCAGCACTGACACCAAGCCAGGGAGAAAGCAGTTCCCAAAGTCCAATATACTATATCTAAAAACAACCAGTTCTAATTCCTCTGAGCTGAGAGATGGATGGAGCCCCTACTGTGACTCCCCCTGCCAGGAAACAGCTCTAATTCATCAAAGGACCAAGGCATATGCACGTATTGATTTTTGTGCTTGTGCAGAGAGAAGCCTGAGTTTTTCAAGTGAAACTTAATGCCACAGTTTAAAAATGGCAGAATAGGGTAACTCTCAGCAGCTATGACTTTTTCCAAGTCAGCCACAGAAAGGATCACTGAAAGTGACTGCTGCGCCTCACTAGTGATGTGTTAAAGCTGTTGATAACATTTTCTAGTTATAAAGCTGTGGCCTTCATTTTCTAGAGAGGGATCTAACACTAATCATCTTAAGATAATTTATTGCAGCAGTGAAACCTCAGCTGCTGCAGGAGAGGAGAGAAGCAGATGTATGTCAGCTACATAAAGAACAAATAGCATTTGCCAACAACACCTACCATCTTGCAGAATCAATTTTTAGTGCTCTTCTTGATGGTGAACTGCTCAAACTCTGCTCTTAAACATACAAATAAAAATCACCAAATTACAAATTGTTTCATACTGTACATGTGATAATATAAGACTATAATTTCTTAAAGAAGCCATAACTTTTTTAGCCTAGTAATTAGAGAAAATGGAGCTCACTGAAAAAGTTCAAGACGTCTTGAGGTTCCCTTTTGCACAGAAACTAAAATGTTGAGAATTCTACAATGAACTGTGGAACTTTTAGACTGTGAAAAAGAGGCACAGTAAATATTACTTATTCCAATCAGCTAAGATCACTTTTAGGAAACCTTACTCACGAAAATAATATAAGTAAATCTCATTAGTCAGAGCCTTTGGCCTTGCCCAGTGCAAGGTCACAGTTTCCAAGTACTGCATGATTACAGCCCACAATAATGAAGATAAACATAACCATAGCTCTTTAGGAGTCAGACAAGACCAATGTCCTCTGATCAAGCAGAAAGCCCATAATAATACAGGAACTAAGAGAGATTGCTGGCAGGCTTTAGGGCAACCAGGTAACACTCTTGAGAACTAAAAGCATGAGAAACAAGTCCTTAGTTCCTTGCTTGGTATACTACAGGCCCACAGAACGGAGATAGCACTTTTCTATATCTTCTCTAGTCCTAACCATGGTGATACATGGGCTAATCTAGTAGAGCAGAATTTGAGATAAGGGCTAGGTTTCATATAGCTTCTGCCAGGAATCCCCCAGAAAACTTATAAGGATGTTTCTTTTGAGTTAAAATAGAGATGCTGAGAATTCCAAGCCTGATCTTTTTATATTCAATATAGACAGGCAATAGTATAGCTAACCAAACCACAGCAACCCTCTGGTGTAAACAAAATCCAGCTGCTAGATGTGGTCCAGGCCTAATTCTGAAAAGGGACCCCAAGGACTCTAGTCCTCAGAAGGTCACCATGTGGTATTAATTGGACTAATGTGCCTTTCCAAACTTTTTTTTTTTTTTTTGTCAAAGACTGTTGGTTCCCAGTGCTACATCTAGACTGCACAGCTGGCGCACATTATTCTTCAACTCATCCAGACTGGGGGCCTGGTTTTTACAAGGTCGCAGGATCAGAGGGCACAGCAGCTCTCTTCTATCTTATATTCTAGAGTTTCCTTCCCATGGAAATCAAAGCATAAAGGTGAGTTGATGGGATCACACATAGATCTCATCCTGCCATAGTTCAGAGATATTCTTGGCTCTCATAGTGGGCATCCTCCATTAACAAGAGTCTCCATCTGAGAAGTATAAAGTTCTATCTGAAGACACCAAATATTTTGAGATAACAAAGGGAGAGGCCTCATGTGTCCAGTTCATCCTGATTCTGACTTTGTCCATCCCTTGCAGACGCACTATAGAAAGCATACCTCATATGAACACAACAGGACAGACTGTGTGTCCAACAACAGACACTCTCCTGCAAGGATGGCCTCACCCTGGACATGGTCAGCTTAAGTGAAAAATGTAACAGCCCTAAGAAGGCATGTGACTGCATTAAGTCTGGGAATCATGGAGATCCTGGCAATGGAACAGGATGGATGTCAGGGTCAGAGCTCAGGTGCAAATCAATGTAGTCCTTATGACAGAAGGTCAAGCAGTCACTTCAGATTAGTACCACCAAGGGCATTACCTTCTTCTTGAGCCCCTCCCCATCAGTTTTTCTGCATGGTGGGATGATATGGGCATAATTATACAATGGAGTAACCAGAATTTCTATATGATATTCATCAGGAAAAAGTGCAGTCTATGGTAAAAGGGAGAAACCACTGTTACAGCTAATAACAACATCTGTTTATAAATGAATTTTATTGCATATGTAACAAACTGATCATCTTTTCAGTCTCACAGTACTCGCAGTACTTTTAGAATACAGATATTCCCATTGCACTTTCACTACCAAATGTTTACACACCATATCTCACTCAATAAATAAAAAATGTTAAGAGATAACAAAGAACATCTCTCAAACATGGGTTCCTTTTTCTTGTAATGTAGATTTGGACAATTTTTACACATTTAGCATTACTGGGTTTTGTTCCCTCCTACTTTTTAAAATATTTAAAGTCTGTGTAAAAATAAGTCAGAATATTTATTGACACTTATGAAACATGCAAATACTACATCATAGGAAAAAAAAAGTAAAAGCAGTATGACGGATCTGATAATGATTATATTGAAAAAGTTAATTATATTCCAAACCAAGCACTACTGTAAGCCATGAACTTTCAGTTCTTTAGTAACTAGAAATGATGAGACTCACAACTGCAGTAGTGAAAATATTATTGCTTCTGTAAACTCTAAGCTCAAATATAAAGTAGATCTGTAATCTTCAACTCCCTAAACACTTCAATTTGGCCACTAAAGATGCTGTTTTACATTTCCAAACATTTTCCCCTGTCACTACTTTTTATACTTCAGTTCTCAGGTTGTAAGTATTTGTTACTTGCAAAGCAACTCCTTTTGAACACAGAATCATGGGAGGCATTTGTTACTAACTGCTAATGCAGCCTGCCAAACAAAAACTCCCTGCTGGTGACATGACCACCTAGTGACCTCTAAAAATGTTTTAACAATGTGAAAAATATCTCCCTCTTGTAGGAAACAGCAATTTTTTAAATTAAATGTACATTGAATGTTCGCTTACATACAGATAAATGGTATTCAGAGTCACCTTCTCTGTTTCCAATTTCAATCTTTTGAAACCCAGCCCAAACCTAAATAAATAAACGTTGATACTAAGAGGAAACTAAGAGCTCAAGAGCCTTGTGATTTCACAAACAGCTTTTTTCCCTTTTCTAAAATCTAAACTTCGAGCCAGACATAGAACAGGTAATGAAAAGAAACAAGTTTGGCAGCCCCAATGTGGGTCTAAGCTGAAAATATGTCAGGCAAAAATAAGTGGCTATAATTTGGCAGATTTAATGTCTTTAAAAGTTTGCAGCTTGCTAGACTGATTTTTTTAGCATATAAAATTTGCAAATTGAAACACTATAACTGTGCTGAAAAGGCAATGTTACATAATGTCACCATCATCAAGCTTTTATACATCATTTTACCATTGTCTGTCCCTTATGCAATAGCATGATGGGGGCGGGGGGAAATGAATTAGGATATCTACTTATGTGATAATGAATATCCTATGCTAAAATATGTTATATTTCTTTAATAATGTTTGAGATTTTTTTTCAAGTTACCAGGATATTGACAGTTTTCAAGTAAATATATTTTAGATAATTATACCTTATCTGATATATTTCATTTTTCTTATTTGGAAGACACTGGATTCAAAATAATACTACCCAAAGCCTTTTTAAACAAAATATAACAATTTCTGGAATATTTCAAGTTTACCTGTAATTACTCCAAATCATTCATAAAGAACAAATTTGCCAATATTACTCCATCAACATTTATTATTTTACTAAGAATACTAAACTAGTTAAGATACAAGGCCTGTACCCCTCTCCTAGCCGGAACTATTTGGCCCCCTGTTGCAGTGGTGTATCAAGTTAAAACAGGCTTAGCATGCTAATGCCACAAGGCTGACAGAAGTCACAGCTCCTTCCATGGCACTGACATGCCTGAAGACAACTTCAAGCATATAAATTAAAGGATTTTATTCCTATTAAAAGAAGACAATACAAATCTCTTCTATATTTAGGCTTTGAATAAAAAATAACAAAAGCTGAGATTTTAGAACCGAACAGCTGAAATACTGATATCCCAAAGACTCCAAAGGAACTACCCAGGGATTCTGAACATATCAAGTCCATGCTACATCACTATGCTACATCAATGCACAAGGTCATATATTTGCTAAGCTGATTAAGTACGGCTTTCCAAAACATTCAGCTATGCTAACTAGCTAACCTTCTACACTACCTAACTATGCTAATCTTCATTACAAAGCACGGATAATTTTATTTCTGGAGTCAGGAAGAACACTCTTTCAAGTACCATGGTGGAAACAGAACTTTTTATCCAGAGAATATTCTATTTCAGCATATAACATAATCAGCAATATATGCAGATTTTATAGACATGTGGGCATGCACTACAATAAAAGTAGCTATTAACAGATTTTAGATGAAGTACTCCTATGAACAGTTTGAAAAACTTATTCTTCTTAACCTCATTCATAGGCTGCAGACTACGTCTGCTTGATTCTTCCTTTGTTCCAAAGCAAAATTTGCACCCACCATCTGTAATTGCACCAACTGCCAAAAAGTTAAAGCATGTAATTTAAGTTCTGAGTAACAGTAATGCTCTTCGCAGGAGGAAGACCTGCAGCACCGCATCATTTCTCATCTTTGACCCAGATCAAATACTACTGTTCTCTGGGCAGCCTTACCCTGGCTCCCAGCTCTGTCTGGAAGTGATCTGGAGCAAGGTGTTCTCCATTCAGAGGCACTCTCGCAGACAATATCCAAAGCAGGCAGTTGATACAGACTGTAAGATAAATATACCTAGTCTTCTTTATATATTATGCAAGACAGCCTTGTAAAAATATAATCATAGTAACTGATAAAAGAAGAAAAAGAATCTCTGTGTTAAGCAATATTGCACCAATTTAGTATCTGCTGACTTATCTGAAGTGACTCCCGTTTGATACTAGTATGAAAACACACTCTCAGAAGCCAAATCTCACCCATAATTTAAATATATTTTTATATGTGAGATGCAGAGGTTTATACAAGGCTCCTTAAATCAGATCTCCAGCTGGTACACATTTTGTACAATTCGACCAAAATCACAGGGACTGTTCTAGCACATAAACCTTGCACTGATTCAAAATAATAAAGTTAAAAATGAAGAAGCATGTTTTATTGATATCTTTTCTGAAAGTTTTTCTCTACACCATTTCTTTATAAATTTGATAACAAACAGGGACAAGTCAACTCTCAAATTCCATCTCCAAATAACAGTATTACTGACTCTGTGTCTAATATATTATTAGGTTTTATTCATCCTGCTAGGACTACTGCACAGGAAGAACTACTCAAAGTTTTCTTTCTTCTTTTCTCTTCACAACAGTGGGAGACATGCCAGCTGGGACATTTTAAGTCTCTTTCATTAAAAAAAGGTTAAGGTCAAAATAAGTATGATAAACACGGTAGTTCATCTTCTCAAAACTCAAGATGAAAGACTAAACAGAAGAGAATATTTTAACCTCACTAACTGTAAAATCTTTTTCTTTTTCTTCTAGCATAATTAGAAGCAAAAATGACTTGGAAAAAAACATTTCTGCTATAAAATTTTTGTCTTTAAACGCATTCAGTAGTTAATTTAGTAACTATGCAAGTCTTAAGTTTATTATATGTTTTCAATTATCTAAATGATTGACACTTTCAAGTTTTATGGAGGATTATGAAGAGTAACACACTTAAAGAGAAAAGAAATACATTTTCCCATCATAAAAGAAAAAAAAAAGAAAAAAAGAGAACTCACATTGTGTTTTGGTTAAATGAGTTGTCCTTTGTCTAAAAATTTCTAAGTGCTATGTCTCAGACTTCCTTGCCTGTAGGAATATATTAAAATACAATAAATCCCTACACTTTGGTTTCTTTTACTAAAATACTTTGTTACAAGAACAATGAAATATGTTTCCACTCACTTTTTTAAAGGAAAAACAGCCTAAAGGTTATCACACAAATGGGGACAATAGATTAACTTCCAAAGAACTATATTCTGTTTCTTGTAAAGGGAAAGTAAATTTATAGCACATCAAGCTTTTATTCCCAAGTGAATATAATAACTGGAATGCAAAAGTCTAAAACTGGTAATAAGTAGAGCCGGTCAAAGCATTTGTAATGAAACTTGAAACTAGGCAAAGAGAGGTTTTTTGAGAGGTTAAAGGGAGATAGGGAGGGAAGCTAGCAAGGCAGACCTGTTCTCCCTCAAAATTATAAGAAAAATCTTCAGTACAGTGAAAAGCAGCATGGGTTGCATAAATTTGAACTGACAGAGCCTTTTGGACTATGGTGTTATTGA
This sequence comes from Apteryx rowi, assembly GCF_003343035.1. Lineage (NCBI taxonomy): Eukaryota > Metazoa > Chordata > Aves > Apterygiformes > Apterygidae > Apteryx > Apteryx rowi. Next base: position 629,690 of record NW_020450708.1, read on the forward strand.
AAGCAGGGGGATGGTTTGGGGGGTGGCAGGGACTTGCAGAGTAGTACATGGTAGCTGCTTTCTGCCCAGTCAGTCTTAGAGGTTTAAGTGAAGTCCTACAGATTTAAGTGAAAGGAGAACTATCAAATGGACCGTACTACATTTACCTCCAGGACTGGCACAGTGAATTACCCATAGGGAGAAAAGGAGAACAAAAGGATCAACTAGCTATCACCCAAAAAGACTGCAAAAAAGCCATCTGTAAACCCAGGAAAATATATTATTATTTTTTAGCAGTATTTTAGACAAAAAAAAAAAAACCCTCTCTGAAATCATGGAAGTTTTAATAGATCTAGTAATTACTCTTAATGGATAGCATATGTTGTGTAGCATCAGTGAGTAAAATGGCAACAAACAGCTGACATACATTTTATTAAAGAGGAGAAGGCTTCTATTTAGTACAGTAATAGAGAAAAGGCAGCCCAAAATGGAGCCCAGTGTCAACAACTAATAGCCTAACTCTGTCCTGATTTACATACTGTATATATTGGAAAGACTTACAAGTAAGAATTTAGTCCGACGTGTCCTCTTGGGCTAATTACTGCAATACGCTCAACACAAGGCAACTCTTGCACTGATGCAAAGGGAAATCTGAGCTAATGCAAAGGGCAGCAATCCATTTAGTAAGTCATATATTTTAGACAGAGAACTTAACACCAATACTCCATGACCTGCGCTGGCAGTCTGCCAAATTCTGGGTGAAATTGAAAGTGTTAGTTTGGATCTACAAAGTCTTAAATGGCTTGGCACCTGCCTACTTGAAAGATTCCCTCTTACTCTTCCTTTGCGCTGGGCAGCCCAGAGACCCGACTCTCATAGGAGACTTCTCAAGAAAAGTGTGAGCAGGGGGGGAAGGCTGACAGAGGGACAGGGATGCGAGAGACCGTTAGATGTGTTCTCTCACAGTGTGCAAGAAACTGCTCTTCTTGAGGTGAAGCAGTTCATCAGTCCACCGTCTTTCTATCTGAATGCCTGAAGCGGGTATGCTTTCCTATTCGTGACTATTTGATGAACACACCAACTCTACTGGCAAAAGCTCAGCCTTTGACTTCATAAATGGCAAAGTTATTCTGAGGTTTTCTTCATCCCTTGGCTTCACTTTTAGAGTTTCCTTAAAGAATGGTAAAAAAGTACTTGGAGTGGTATATGCCTCTTTCTTAAGGCATCACGGCACAGCTAAATAGTGAAAATGAAATAATAACAGGGCTTTATGTTTTCACATGATGTTCTAAATCTGTAGAGAAAGGCAAATGGATGTTATTAAAAATCCACCTTTTTATCGGTGCTTCTAAGAGACTGAAGTATTAAAATAGACCTTACTCTCAGTTGATTAAAGTCTCTGCTTTCAATGGTGCTACTCTGAATTTACTGCTCTGTTTTAAAGTTGAAGCATTGCACTTAATGTAAAGACAGACATTAAGATATAAAATAAATTATACAGCAACAATTTCCAGAGAAATGGCTTGTCCACAACAGTAATAAAGAAGATTTAAAGATTTTGTAACTGAATGTTTGGAATGGTCAATGAATAGAACATTGATTTTATGACTGTTTAAAAGACACTTTCACCACATATCACATAATGCTTTTGTACACTCGGCAACCAGCTTTTTACTTTAGCATACAGGTAGTTAAAACGTACGAAATCAGAATAAGGAAAAGCAGCCATAAAATTCAGTTGTTATTCAATATATTATTGCACTATTTTCACATATACCCTGGAGGAAATGAGAGCAGAAACATGCTGCACAGTTAATACACAGTTCAGCTATGAGACTACTGTATTCAAGCAGTAGATAAAGTCTGGAAAATATCCCATAGGATATCCCTATTAAATACTCATCTGTGATTTAATCTAGTTAGCCACAGGGTGTCAACACTGGTCCACACAGAGGCAGCTCATTGAATTTGTATTTGCCAGTTTAAAAATAAATCTTAAATAAAACAAGCTAGAAAAAACAGTTTGAATAATTTGACACGTACAATAAACATATGGAATGACTTACAAGGGAAGGGGGCTGAAGGACAGGGCAGAAGTGAGTTCAGGAGACACCTAGTCTTGTTACTTAAGGGAGTAGTAAAATTGAATCAAATCCTTTTTACTTAGAACCAGTGGGACTGGGTGCATGACTCAGACAAACAGGGTTTAGATAACAGGAAAAAAGCAAGATTAGGATGAATGGAAAAAGAACGCCAGGCATTTTCTTCATCCAGATGTACTGCTGGATTCTCCAAATCCTTTTCCACAAAGACAACATGAATCCTACTCAATTTTCCAAAACTGATCATATTATCCTAAAACTGCAATTGCAAAGCATGTGCTCATCTGATTAATCAGCAAAGAAAAAGTATCCAAAACAAAAGTTCTGTCTTAGTGATCTGCTCCATGAAGGACGACAGTGTTGGGTTTATCCTTGCCCATTATCTAGCAAAATGGCTGCAAAATGGCTGCTTTAATCAAATGAACTAAAAATAGCTAGTTACACTGAAAGCTTACTAAATCTTTAGGTGAAAATTTTATACGAACTACTTTCTTCCAAATATACTGAGTCTGTTCTGTTAGTTAATTACACGTGTATAATGTATTAATACAGTATACATGTGAACAGTCTATTTTAAAAATAGAGAACAAAATACAGTAGAGCAAAAAATCACTAAAATGACATCACTATTACAAAATTTAGACCAATGCCTTTGGTTTCACTTTATTTTAATACATCAACAATTCCAATAGAGATAAATTAAAAATCACAGAATGCCCATTATTTCTGCAGTCATTTTATCATCCTATTGATTCAGCAGCAGTTTGGTATCAGTTAAGAGCATAGTACTGCTGTACAAATGTGTGAAAATTATCAGAATAACAGAATATTAGAAAGAAGAGATCCATCTAAAAGCTAAGAATTATAAAAATGACTTCACTGTGTTCTTTCAATGAAGTAAAAACATAGTAATAATAACCATGCTATGTTTTGCACTAATTAAGCATTTAGTAGACTATACAGAATAGGGGAAATAATTAAGATCAAAAATAACATGTTCTTTGTTTTCGTTTTTAAGAGCAAAACATTGCAAACCCTTAAATTATATCATTATTTTAAATGGTTTTGTTTTTAACAGTGCAGATGTCTCCATCAGAATCACTGACTGCATGTGTGTATAGGGCACTTGAGAAATGTGCTGTCTGACCAGTGGTTTTTCCACTATCAGGACGTGGAGCAAAGTTGCCAAAATCTGAACTGCTGTTTTCTTTTGGCATCTCCACCACATCACCTCCCTATTCCAGAATTTCTGAAAGGAAGTTGTCTCCTTACGTACTACATTTGGAATATATTGATAAAATAGGACACTGTCCATTCCAAATGTGGTGCTCTGCAATGTAATAAAAGGACTTTTTTAAAAAATAAAAACCTAAAAAATTGCCTAGTTTTTCCAAACAGTGCCACTTAGTTTCTATTAGCAAAAGAAATTTCTTATCTATTATTATAAATAATAAATAATAAAAGTGAATGAAGACATAGTTTATAAGGAAAGAAAAGTGAGAAATACTATAAAAGTGATGTATATATGCACAAGTCATAACAGAAAGAAGTGACTCAAGTGACTTATCAAGTCAAAGGGTGTAAAAAAAAACCCAACCAAAACCTGCAATCACCATTAGTGATTATACTCCAAGTCTACAGCATCCCCTCAAGATTATTTTCCTTGACTAATAGGGTCAAGTCCTGAAAACCACAGACTGATCTGCTCCTATTCACTAAAGCATTTAAACATATGCTTTGTCATAAACAAATCAAATTTGGCTTCAGTGGAACTACCCACATGCTTACAGCTAAGTATGTGCTTAAGTGCTTTGCTGGTCAGAAACAGTGAGATTCTTACTTGTAAGATCCTGCCCTAAATCCCCTTCAATTTGTGGTTATAGGGGTTGGTAAGGGGTCACAAAAATTTCTGCAACATTCTTCGTGTTCCCCAGAATCTTATTTAATCTGCAGATAAGAAGAACCATCAATCTTTCTAGCATTTTGAGACCTCTATTCTGTTCCTTGACTAAAAAGTACATTATCTGTTTGTCTTCTACCTCATTAAGACAAAATAAGTATTTCAAAGTTTTAAAGAGGTTGGCAGATCATTGAAATCAGCTGGCATTGTAGGCATTATTTTCCACATCAGAAAACCAGTAATTACAAAACTAACAAAATAACATCTCCCAGAAGAAAAAAAAAAAAAACAGAAAAGGTGAGAATACAACCACTAAAAGCAGCTGAAAAGAAGGGGAGACAGATTTCATGTGCGGAGGAATAACACATGGGACATCAGAATAAATGTCATAAGTTCAAGAGTATAAGCACGTAATAACATATCTAGGGCCATCTCAGACATATACTCTTCCTGCATATTCCTTTTAGCATGAGCCTGCACTACCTATGATAGGCTGTCTTCAACAAACATCTCAGATTTTTAAACAGACCTGAAAAATGGAGTAGTATAACATGTTAAGTAAAGGATACTTTAGAAAATTAAATCCCTTGTGATCCTCCATATTTCCAGTCTCAAACCTCACATCCGTGGGAACACATGCTGCCTTTTCCATGGTGGATGTTCACTCAGAACCACACGACAGTGTATCCATGAGACCCAATTATCAGTGCTGGAGACTCTAATTGCATTATTGTTGCAACCTAAAGTCATGGTAGGAATATTTCCAAGAGGTGATACACACACACATTTGACATTGATGATGCCTGCCTATGTTCTAAAAATCAATATACTTAAAGCCAACCAATTTTATATTCAAAATAAATGGTAACTTTTGATGTTGAGGCCAAAAGTTAAGTTGAAGGAGTTCAGGATTTATTGGTACCTTAGATCAATTATACTGCATTTCTCCTTACCTGGCCTACACTTTAAGGCTCTCCTTAAAGCACAATTTAAATCTATAATCCTAGAAAATTTAGAAACTTCTTTAGGTTACAGTAATTCATTTTATCTTGACATAGCCTTTAAGTCTAACAAGCCTTTTTACTGACCATTAATTCTGGACTGGAATAACACAGTTGATTATTTGAAAGTGTCACCTTGCTATTCTCCTCAAGCAATTGTAGTTTATGCAAAACATTTCTGTGAGAGTGATTATCCAGTCTAAATGTCAGAGATCATTTTTTCTCTGCAAAGAGAATTTATGGAGAAGCAGTGAATCAATTTTAAGATCTTCTGCTAACAGACAGTGCTCTGCTTGACCTTGCTCTTTGCTCTATCATGTTTACATTTTCTACTACAGTATGTCTCTAATCCCCAAAGTGTCCCTAAGGGAACTTTACTGTTTCTTAAGTCATGCTCAACTCCTGAACTTTACAAAACACAGCCAGAGAACAAAAAAAAAGCATGTGAACTGGCCAAAAAATTGTTTTCTGTCTTAATTTTCTCCCAATTAAGTACTAATGGGCTTATTTTTTCTTATTTAAAGGAGCTACAATTACGATATTCTCATTTGCTTTGTGTTTTCCTCTCATGAAAAATGTTAATTTCCCAAAATTCTTTGTCTCATTGTTATCTATAGATAAATTATTCACTAATCTGTTAAGTAGGAAACAATTCTGACATAAAAATACTTCACAGAAATAACATCTAATGTTCATCTGCAGCTCACAGTTTTTAAAACACAGATGTGACCTTCTGGCCAGCTGACTAACTACATAGAATTTTACTAAACTCCTTCAAGATACCTATGAGATGGATCTGCTCTCCACTAGCTTTTAGTTAGCTTGTCTACAGATCTTAAATCCATCTTATGTGAAGGAACACAAAATGCAGTTTTATTATTAATCTCTTATTGCATCTCAAGAAAATCTTGTATTGATGCCACTGAGGATTAAAAAATATATATATCCATGTGACAATCATGAAAATACATCCACAGAGGAGACATCTCTCAGTTGTGACATTGCTGCATAAGTTAAGCCTATTTGGAGAATTTCAAATGGTATAAGACTTTATAGTTTTACATTTCTTCTATGTTCATATATCCCTGTCTACATATGCAAAAGAAATCTAGGCTATCAAGGAAACAAACATTATCAACAGGCCATGCATTAAGCTCATTTGGAATTAGATAGTGAGATCAGGAAGATAACTCACCACCTCTTGCAGCACAGACATGGGATACTACATTTGAGGTAATGAATTTTTGTTAACTGCAAGCAGGGCAGCGCTTACAGGCAAAGCTGAACAATTCTGATTCTATTCAGGTAAGGGAATTTGCTACTATTTTAGGTACTTATCCTACAAGCACATGTGCTGCATGTAAATTAACATAACATGCACGGCAAGAGAGAGCTGGTATGCGCATGTGAACATGTACATGCATGATGAAGGACTGTAAATTATCATACATCTTTTATCGCCTTACCTGCTCTCAGCCTTCTGATAAATTTCTCCAGAATATAGTTTCACACCATCATGTCTGGTACTACAGTCAGAACAAGAGTCATGAGACTAATGAGCTGGTCTTTTCTCTGCCCTAGACTCCATATATGACTTTGGGAAAGTTACTTAAAAGCCAGATTTAGAAGGTGGTATTTAAGAGTTGAAAGATACAGCTAGGCACTCGATAGACTTTCTGAAGACAGGTAAGTACCCCGGTGAGTAGTAGCCAACCTATGACGACCAGAATATGTTGCCAACAGCAGCTCCAGCAGCTCAGCCATTCACCAGCTGAGGTGCTGGAAACTCATATGCCTTCAACACAGTGCTACCTTGGCTTCAACTTTTCTACCAAATATTCCTGAGAGTTTCGGTGATGAAGACACTTCCTTCAGAGGAAAGAAAAGAAGGTTAACTGGGTTCGTGCCTCTTTCTAACTGTTGCACCTCACACAGAGACCTGCACCTGACAGATGACTCCTCATATGAGCCACATACGCCAGTGCTGATAAATATTTCTAGGACATATCATGAAAAAGGTTTACCATCGACTCAATCATCTTAGAAAATCTTACTGTTACCTGCATCTTTAGATATATACACAATTTTTAAAATCTGGCTTGTCTCTTTTACATATTTTCCTAATCTACAAAATAGGAATCACCTTAGGCATATTGGAAGAATAACTACATTGACATTATTGTGATTCTTAGATGTATAGTAATTGGGTGATATGTGTACATAAAAGAGATTATGCAACTTAAAATAAATCAGTATTTTTAGTTAAAGAAATACACCTTCCTTCCTCCTCCTGAGGAAAAATTTTCACCAGGGGACAGAGTACACTGAAGAACTTGGATAGCAATTTTTTCATGCTTATACATGGTACTATGTTTTGTAGGCTTGAAGCTTTTACCTGGCTAGCCCCACCTTCCCATTAGAAATCAGCACTTACTCCTAATAGAGCAGGACTAGAAATACTTGACATCAACACAAGATATTTTGCAAATAAAAGAAATCAATTTTGCTTAAAGAAGATCTTAGGAAATCTTCTGGCTTTCACAACCCCTATGTAGTAGGACTGAGTGCAATTTAAGGCATTTAGATTTCAAGGGATTCAGAAATATCCAATGTGAAAGTTTTTCATTGTTTAGAGTTCCATCTTAAACATTCCATTATTAAAGCATCTGTCATATACAGAATGAGTGATGGTACGTTGTGGTAACTTTTGTCAAAAGGCACATGAAATCAGCGCACATACACATATATATATATGTATGTATACACACATAGATACACAACATTTGGCTGCATTCTGGTACAAAAGAAGGTGATCGGTTTGGGAGTTCAAACTGGGGAATGTGCCATTTAAAAAAAAAAGGGGGGGGGGAGGGATAAATTAATCCCTAATGCCACTCTACTGACCTACCAGAGAAACCAGGGATTAATCTGGCCCAGGACATAGACTGTAATAGTAAAATTATGCTGTGGTTGTTTTTCTGTGTGAAGTTCTTATCCCTTACTGTGTAGATGTATATCATCAACAACGTCTCTGTTCACCTAGCAAAAAACCCTCTCTTAAAAAACTATATATTGTAAGTCTATATAACTAGCAATTTCAACTTTCATATCATTTTCAACAGAGAATTCAAAGCTTCCTGTATTAGTATCTTAGTAACTTAGTAACTTAGAAATAACACTGAATTTTGACTTTCTCCTAAGAATAATATTAAGCATCATGCGCTGTATTACACATGGAAACACACAGTGGTGTTTACATTTCTCACCTGTGAACATCCATGAGCTTCAACTCTGCAAGTGGTTACATATACACTTGACAAAAGTCAGTGGAAGTATTTGCATGCAAAAAATTAAGCAATGGTTAAACATTGGCAGAAGTGGATCATAGTTTGGTTCTATTGAAAATAAAAAAGAATATTCACTTACAAATATTTCTTGAAAAAAGTGTAAAATTAAGTCCTAAGTAACCTTGCAATAACATAAATAGAAACTGTGCGAAAAAGGGTTGATTTAGGTCAATAGAAACTATAACAGAAAATGATATGAGAAAAAATATAATTGTGTATCTTCCATCTTTTGGACTCCAAAATACAAGGATGCCATTATCATGCTGGCAAAGTAGTTCAAAGCATCTAAATTAGCTACAATTTTCCCATACTTTATCAAAATAAGTGTATTATATTTAATTTACATTTTAATTTACATTATATTTAATTTACATTTTTTAGTCCCACACAGTAAAACACAGTAAAAGCTGATTGCCAACATACATGCATTAAAATATTTTCCACAGAAGAACTTAATTCTATGAACTCAAGTCGTTAAACTCTTAGTGATTGCTACTGTGCGCAAACAGATATTTTCCAAAGCATTGTTTTAATACATCTCTGTCAACAGAAGATGAAGAACCATGGACTTAATCTATCATTTTGAAACCATGATAGGGTGATTAATTTATATTACAGCAATTCTTGACATCTTAAGACTTCGGACTTATGTACTATTCTATTCAGAGCAGTCTGTGATGAAAATGTTGATCACAAAATAGAACATTATGCATACCCAGATATTTACATTCTTTTTACATTTTTTTAAGGCAATGGAAGAATCTATCTTATTTATTTTACTGCTGTTAATGACCACCCAGTAAGAACACCATATGCACAGAAATATATATGTTTCATCATTCAGTCCTTTCTGTCTTACCAACTCCACACTAATTTCCTCACTTCCTTTCTTAAAATATGCAATAGCACCACAGGTCTTCTAGACCTTTGAAGTGAATCTGTCTAGACCCTCTCCTTAAGTGCGAGTTCCTTAACAAGACCAAAACAGCTTTTTAACTCAAGACAGACATATTTCACGGTACAACAAAGCTATTAAATTTTTAAGCTGAAAAAACTGAAAGGAACCAAATAAGACAATAAAAAACAAAAAAAAATTTATACGCAAATCTTCCTTTCCTGTCCACTGTATCCATACAGGGTGAGTTCTCTGGCCCAGGTTTCATTTAAGACAACTCAGCTGCCTTTCTGGGTCACTGCAGAATCCGGTCAGCCTCTGCGTGCCCTGGGAAGGGTCTCTCCTTCCTTCCGAGGCCCGGGGGGCTGCTCCCTGCTCCGCTCAGCAGTCTCTCTGCTTCAGCTGCTGAACCACGGCTCCTTGCTCTGTCTCTTTGGTCCTGCCCTGCCATACCCTTCCAGCTTTCTCCTCCATCCATTCTTAGCTGTTCCCCATGAAAAAAGCAATGCCCCCACCTCCTTGAGAAGGACTCCATAAGACCATGTCATTCCTTTTTTAGAAGAACTTAACACACAAAGGGAGAATCAAACAAATCACGGATATATCACTGCCCCACCTTGTTTTAGTTCTTACAGAGGAGACAAATCCATTGGATGTTCGCAATAGCTCATTCTATTTTGCAGTGTTTATTTGCTAACATATTTCCTTTGATAAGCTAACTTACTGTTTATGAATAGGACTGTTTTTCTTCCTCACAAAGGACATTTAGATGTCATCTTTGAACACTACCTATTTATAGTTATTCAGCATATGATTATAACTTGTTTTATGAAAAAATATATATATAAATATATACAAAGGGGCAGGGGGAAAACCTCACTTTTCTTCTTAATACTAAGAATGATCGTGGTGGTCATTTTTTTGAATGCTTACCTCTCCTAGGAAAAATTTTCTGACTAAAGCAGTCACATCTGTAAAATTTCAGTTGAAAAGGTAAAAATTTCAGATAGATATGAACTATTAAAAAGAAAAAACAATTTCAGCAACTTTTCCTGTATTGGTAAACAAACCAACTCTTCCTGTTGGCCAACTGATCCAAAGATACATCCAGTATTCTTGACATACTTCTGCAAATTTTCATACAAAACATTGGCCTGTGAGAAGCATGGGTGTTTTTTGAAGTGAGGCACTCATTTTTCTTAAAAGAAATCCCCTTCACACATTATTAAAACCAAGCTGAGAAGATCCCAATTGAACAAAAAATGCAATTTATTAACTCTGCATTATTCACAAACTCTAATGGTGAAAGACGACTTTTGTTTGCCAGAGAGACGTGTGAACCACTTGTTTCTTCTTTATGGTTCTTCTGTCCTGCTCACAAAATGTCTTTTCTATAGCTCTATTACTAATATATTATGGGCCCTAAATAATGATTTTAAATATTTTAAAAGGGGGCACAGAATCTAACATGGCTGTAGCAGTAATGAAAGCCACTAAAAAGTAGTTTTAAATCATTCTCTTTGATGTTCTGAATCCAGAACAGACGGCACTTTGAACATTCCTTCATGAAAATCAGATAAGTGAAGCAGACAAATTAAGATTCCTACTTCAGTTAATGCAACTGAAAGTAAATGGAATATTTTAAAAGACTCAAAGGGAAATGGAATATAAGTAATAGATTCAATTAAAATACATATTCTTCTTTAACAATCTTGAATGTTACTTAAATATGAGTATGTAATTCTATTTATATATGGTTTCATAGAAAAGAAAACACTTAAAAATACTCCACAAATAGAACTGAAGAACTGACGCTCTAGCATATCCAAAGGAGTTTCATAACTTATAAGCAGTATTCAAAATGTAGTGGAAAGAACTATCAGGCCTTTACTCAGAACTGCATTCATAGAAATTCTTATCAATTTCTAAGATAAGACATGTGCTATAACTTGAAATTCCTATATTGGAGAAGCAGGGATTCAAAGTTCACTTTGTATATGAAAAACAAACTGTGACACATTACTGGACAAAATCCTGAAATCATAAAAGCCATGGTTTTAACTTCAGGGTAGGAATGGTTTCTATTTTCAACAATTCTGATTTATTTCGATCACAAGTATTTTTTCCCAGTGATCAAAAAAAAATGGGTATAACTTTCTTTTAAAGTGCAGTACTACATTGTATTAGAAGGTCATCATTTTATCAGACGAACTTTCTCATGGGGGTTGTTATTTTCACTGCAGTTTGTCAGGCTTTCCTGTTCAGTCATCAATATATAATAATTAACAAAGGATATATTGCCTAGCTCCTAAGCAAGGAACAATCATATTACATTGCCTGGAACATCACCCTCAGCTTGATCCTGAAATAACTGCATAGGAAGATAAATGATATTTCCATTGCAAAGTCTCCACAAATAGTTCAGTGTTTTAACAGCTTGCTCTCCAGATATGCCTTTCCTTAGTCTTTCAAAAGCCACAATGTCAGATAATATGAGAAAACATAATAACATAAAGGTGAAATTAACTTTGTAAACCAAGATCCATATATAACTTGAAAAATTAGGCAAGGGCAAGGATGGCTATCTTTCTTCAGATGAGGTTTGCTGGCTCAGAGGGCTTGTATACAGCCATGACCTAACACAAATTAAGTAACTCCAAAGTGGAAGGGCTGTGGCCACATCAGCACAGTGCTGCATCCCAGCTAACAAGACCTGACAAGGTTAATAGTCTCAGATAGTGATGTATTGCTGCAGCTAAACTGTTTCTAGACTTCAAACTTGCATTGCTGTACAGTAACAGGAAGATCATCCTCAGTTAATCAGGGTATTTCCAACATGACACACCATTGCATGGTAGGAATACACTCAAAAACCACCACAGTCTTGCTGTCTTTAACAACTTTCCATTAAAATTGAGCTTGCATTTGTAAAAATCACACACACCTCTCTTCAAGGCAGAAAAATATCTGCACCCGTACACATATCCCAAAGTTTCGCTGGAGAAGACCTTTCTGAATTATTCATGACCATGCCATCCATCTTAACAGGAAAAAACAAACAAATTAACAAACAACCAAAAAACTGTACCACAAAACAAACTACTCAAAAGCTTTTCTTTTGGAAAACGCACACACTTCTAACCCCATAGCAGTCTCTACAGAATGGAATTTATTCTGTGGAAAAAAAGCATTTTATAACATTCGCTTTATAGCATTCACTTGGGTTTCTATAGATTTCCCCAAAATGTATTATATCATTTTCAAGCTCTGTCCTTTTAACCCCCATGCACTTAACAGCAAGGATCCAGATGTGCAAAACACACCTCTGGTGGGATTTCTCAGCACCGTATGCTCACAATGAGCGCCCTGTTTTCAGGGCAGATCGTCTCTGGTTTAGGACAGGAAGGTATCTAGATTTTCAAATAAGCTGAACAGCCAAAGTGTACTCACGCTGACTGTGTAAAATCAGCTTCCCCAAACAGAATTTCACTAGTGCTTTTGATAGCACTTCTGGAGCTGTGCACCACCTCAGAGCGGCCGGATCAAGGCCTGCCTACACAGGATTCCCAATTTTCTCTATGCATTCTGTTGTATCAGAAGTTGTCCTTGGACGGCTTGGCTTCTTGCTTTGGGTTTTGTTCTCTTTGTTTATTCTTCTATCATATTTGACAAGGCTGCAGGGATTGCCCTCTCATCTTACTTAAAACTTTACTAAATGTAAAGGTTTACAATTCTTCCATTAAAGTCCAGGTACTTTTATTTAATTTTCTTATGCAAGTCTCCTAGCAAACAATGATTAGCTTCAGAAGTGCACTGAAACAGGATGGGACCATAACGACATTAGTTTGCCCTTGACTTCTGCTATGAGCCAAAAAAGAAAAGGAAGCCAAATGCAGAAAAGCTAAAAACCGCACAGAATGTAGGAATCGAAAAGACAAACACAATAGATCAGCTTACCTTTAATCTTTCTCTCCTTAATGAGAAAGATCAAACTGCTGAAAACCTTTTGCTTTGTAAGTCATATATGGTCTTACAACCTCCAGTTTCAACTGGAGGATATGCAATTTAAACTCTTATTTCTGAATTCAAAAACACTTCACATGCTGCACAGATTTGTTCGCTAATCTCATTTTTAATACCAGAAACAAGCTGGGGTGTAGCACAGGATGCCAATCAGCGGTATGCTTTCTATAATGGGGGGGTTTTTTGCACTGAGCAAGATAGCTGCATTTCAGCAGCAAATGGTGATTGCCTTTTTTTCTGTTTTGGACTTTACAAGTAAAATATAATAAAAACATAGTGTGATACAAATAACTTCTTCAGTCTATGTTTCTTACTATCTAGTAAGGCTTCTAGACCAGTTAAGGAGTGATGAGACACCAGAAAAAAAAAGCATGTGTCATTTTTTATGTTACAACCACTATTATTAGTACTTATAGTGCTGCACTTTCTCTAAAGACCCTCACCCACGATTGTGTATCTTATGTATCCATGCACATGGAAGACATAAAATATATGTCAAACAAAATAAAGCAAGTTATTAAGTCAAAATAGACCCTAAATCTTAGTGGAAGTCAACAGATAAACATACTATAGGTCTAGTATAGCCTAAGTACACAATGCATAATTCAGAGCTGAACTAAGTTTATAACTTATTGCGATATTTCTTACTCAGAGAGAGGTCTGGTATATTAAAGCTTGGTTCAGTTACTAATTCAGCAAAACTCCTGAGAAACTTCTCTTTCTTACTTATATATTTATTTTTTTAAGCCAGTACAGTGGTAGCTCTCCCATGATAGACTTGCCTGGGAAGAAAAAAATGTTGTCTGAATTTGTCTATAATTAAACACTGAAATTTATTGCTATATTATTTGTACTCAATGCTCTCACTGTCACATTCATACACATACTGCTTATATAATTCCAATATGACTGCTAGCAAAGACTTTTTTCCTTCTCATTGGTTTTCCCAGGCATCCATCCTCTTGGACACTGCCTTATAAATTCTGCTTGTCAATAGTGTAGAATGAGTTGAAAATATTTTCGAAAACAGTTGAAAATGTAGCACGAGATTTAAAACGTAATAGATTTACAGAAGTATTCATCATCATCACCAATTAAAACGTAGTAATATTTATGACAACATCCATCATTACAATATATTGAAATACAGAGATTATCATAGATACTAATATCTAATATCTGAGTCATAATAGTCAAATCTGTGCACCAATGAGTTCTGCAAAGCAGGTGTCTCTTTTCCTTCAGCTAGTCCATATTGCCTGCTGTTGATCCAGTTATTGCAGGAACTTAGACCGTAGACATTTTTGCTATGGAATGAAGCATTCAGCACCTTTAATGACAATGTGGTGGTCTTCATGGAAAGTCACAGGACACATATCAATGGCTTAAAAGGAAATCTAAACGACTTTTTTATCATAAAATAGGATCACATGAAAAATAACTACCTCCCTTATGATTCTTTAATGGTGACAAAAAGACTGGCAGTATGTTAAGACTGTGTAGTCAGACAGCTCCAATGCATACCCATCTAACTGATAAAATGCCACTGCACCAACCCAGAGTATTTATTATAATCCAGAGAGAGAGCTAACTGATGCAAAGATAGTTACTATTTACAAATAAAGTATCACTTTTGTGAACAAAAGTGGTTTAAAGATATTTTTAATAAAAACAAGCAGTCGTATGTGGAAACAATGCTGCTGTTCAGTACCTACCATTTTTCCCAGCATCTCAGTACTAACCCTTTTCTTCCTTCAATATTTCCTCTCTGCTTCAGCTGAATAGCTTGTATTCTTGTTTTCCACGGACCTCACCTAGAATCTCCTCACAATAGCCTCTCTCTTCTCCTCTCATTTTCTAACATTCCCAGCTAACTTTTACCTATTTATTCTTATTAACTTAAGCTTTTTCTCAACAGCTACTCTACTTTCCAAATAAAAAACGTAACTTCAAAATTCTCTAGTAACAATATCTACAAAATTTCATTTTAGTAGATGATTACTGCCTCTTCAATTGATTACCACATCACAGAACCGCTACAACTTGCTGCAGCCATTTAAATTGAAGGGCAATGGTATTCCAGCTTAGTCAACATATGCCTTGCATATTTTCTTATTTCTTCCACCCTGCTTTCTAAAGCATTGCCCATGAGCACAACACTTGATTAGGACAATAAATGCACGCTGCAAACCCCCTTTTATATTCTAAAATACCAGATATATGATAAAAAGAATTCCTTGAATGTTTTTTTCACTTTTCAGCATCTGAAATCCTGGAAATAGGATGCAGTTTCTGATAAAAAAAACTTGCAGGAATTCACTTATGCATGTTATCTTAAAATTAACATTGTTATTAATTTCAGTTATAAAAATTAAAGGAAGAAGAGGAGTACTAGTCTTCTTTTTCTTTTGTGACAAATTTCTTAATAAAAATTCCATGTTAAAAGAAAAAAAAAGCTGAATAAATACACCACTCACAAGGCAAACCAGGATATGACAAATTATGGGACAATACTTAATTTCGTGCCAGTGCCCAAATAGCATATTTTCAGTGACAGGCTTGTCATCATTATTAAGAACTTCCGCTGCCTCCAAGTGATGAAGAAACACATTACAGACAAGCGCATTAATCTTTCCACACAGTACAATGTAAAACCTTAATTACAACCTCATGCTTCCCCCCACAAACACACAACATACCGCAGACTTAAACCGTACATATGTCAGTCCTGAATATCTGCTGATGTTCCTAAGATTGCAGTTAAGGCTTTGTGTTGAACTATGAGGGAGATCAATATATTGAATACAGTATGCTTTTCCCCTCAGTCAAAATCTGGAACAGAACCCAGGAAAGGCAGCACGTTCTGATGGACTTGGGGCTGCAGGTTTGTGCAGATATACAGACTCCTCATGCAGAGGAGTTTTCAACACGGGGACTAAATTACTGTTTCAAGTTAAAGACAGAACTCAAACTTCACACAGAGTTGCAGCTCAAGGACAAAAATTATACCATGATAAAAATGACACACTAAAATGCCATCTGTGTGCTGCTCACATGCAACTGGACATCAACTTGTACCAGGAACTCAGTATTACTCTGTTTTGCCAATACCTTACTTCAACAGAAGCCTCGACAAGAACCAGCTGAGAATCCATCCAGATAAAAGAAAATAAATGCTTTCTGGGAGAGTAAAACAATTAGCGTAATTGAAGGATTAGGGTTAAGTGTTTTATTTATTCTTTTAATCCACTGGCACAAGGATTGGAACCCACTTTTCCATGGGTCTCCCATAAAGCAGAATGATTTTTGTTTTCTTTTTCCAGAATAGCTCTGGAAGGAGAGACTGACTGCCAGCCAGCAAAATACTGGTGACAACATTATCCTAGGAGGTGAAGGATGTGAGTTCAAGCACAACTGATCAATTAAAGGCAAGGCAGTACCCCTTCTTCTCTGATATTCGAGTACTTAAGAGCTGCCTTTCTTTCTGTTACAATGAGTGAAATGGAAAAAAAAAAAATCTTGGTCTCTTTGACAAGGAAGAAAACCCTTCATCTTCCTCCCATCACTGGACAATCTGAAAAATAATTGCATAGCTGTATATGTGGAAGCTTATTTGATTAGCAGAATGTGGTCACACACTGAGTAAAAGCATCAAAAACGTAAACATCACTTGATTCCTGCCTGTCCCTGGATTTGCTTACACTTTACAACTCATTTTCCCATATAGGAAGCTACAAAAATTGGCCTTCTGCTGCTGAAAAATTGCAGGTCATCACTCCATTTGACCTCCATCCTGTATTATTGCAATGCTACAATTAAGGATTACCCTTGAGATCATCAAGACATGTCAGTCAAGGTACTTCAACATTGGAAGCAAAGATTCCCAAGGTTTTGTTCACAGAGTACAGCTTATTAAATGGGACAATGGGCAAGGATTGTATAACAAAATTCATCTGCACAATGTTCAATAGATGTAACAAGATATGTCTTCCACATACAAAATTGTAACAGAGAGAAGTCAGGATCATTACTTAATTTCTGCTTGAGTGGGATATATGCACCTTGACTTTTTCCGGCAATCTTCTGTGGTCCCAATGTAACTGGAAGGTACACTGTAAACACTACAGCTTCTCAGGCAGACAGAGAATGTCAGAACAGAAAAGAAATGTTGATTTCTTAACTACTAAACACAGAAAAACATAGTCTCACCTACTAACTAGATTTTTCACAGATTTCAAAGAAAAGCTGCAGATGTGCCACAGCAAAACCTCCTGCTTCTATTTTATGCATATATACCTATGAAAGGCAAAATGTGCCCCTTTATTTACTACTCTAAAATACTATAAAGGGACAACATTTAAAAAACATGTTGTCTTCAGAGGTATGCCAACATTTCATGGTGCATCAAAATTTCCAGGGAACAAAGGAAGTTTCAGAACTACCTTAAGAGACATACCTTGCCACAGAGCAATTCAAAAACTGCACTGAAAAAATGTGCAGCAGAGGGCTGCTTCTGTGACATGCTCAGAACCTTTAACTGTGCCTTTCAGCAGAACTATTATATTCAGCATCCTGCAGGACACATTCAGCAAATCAGTCCCGATGAGATGAGACTATGCTATCAGGTTCTGGTCATTTTTACAGGGCTTTAGTAAAGACAAAGATCAAAAGAAATGTTTGTATCTGGTCTTCTGTAGATTTACATCAGTTCAACTGCCAATATTTCTTAATTCACAATGAAACTGTGCAGGGCACCATTCATAAATATTTATTCAAAAAGTTAGACAACTGAATTTTAGTAGTGTGCCAAGCTATAAACTAACTGAAAGACTATTTGTTCTTCCAGAGAACAGATGTCAATGCACCTAACTTTCTCTTCATGTAGCAAATCTACAGGCATATCAGTTCCATTTTCTTTTAGTAACTTAGTAATAAGTTGAATAGTGATTATTTAGACTACTAAACGTGCTGGAATTTAGATTGTGCGGTAGACCCACTATTTGTATTGTTATAGGATAGAGCTCAATCTCTTCTTGAACATGAAAATTACATGTAATGAGTAATTTCCTGAATGGAAGATTGCTTTATAGAGCTATTTATCCATTATAATAAGTTATTTTTAGTGATTATCTTAAGTGAAATAAAATTCCTAAAGAAATAGGAACCATGCATATGCCACAGCAGTTTATTTACTTAAATATTATGTAAGCATCGTGCATTCAGTAAAACCTACATGTTATTACCATTCATCTACTTTAAGTGTAATATAAAATATCTAATCTTTGACTCTCAGCTTATACTAAACTCAAAGGTGAGTAATTCCACCTTAAGAAAAATGTCACTAATAGACTCCATAGACGTGTAAATGGTATTAAAAAGGTCAAAGAGACCAAAGTCTGGCTTTCATGAGGTCTCACAGCTACAAGGCGTTTGTCTTTGTTGTTGGTGCCAGTTAAGGCATGTCTGGCTTATTTGATCCCCCAGATTAATACAAAGAAGATATCTGAACTGTGAAAAAAAAAAAAAAAAACACAACAGGAAGCTTAAATGCAGCCATATGGACCATCTGATTCTTTCAACCTCTTAACAGATGAGGGTTGAAATAACTTCCTTTGCTTATTAGCTAATTAAATCGTCCTAACAGTGTATAAAATGGCTATAAAAAACCTGAGTTTAACCATAACCTCCAGCTATGTTCCATTAAGTCGCACATTCTAGTTCATCTAACCATACAGTATTGAACCAGATTGAGGTATAAATACATACTTTCTCAACTTAAAGAATAAAACTAAAAGTATCCCATTTTAAAAGTAATACAGCTCACAAGAAAACATAAAAAGCACTTTAAAAATCTGCTAACATATTTTGAAGACTTTTTACCAAGATTAAATAATTACCTTTACATGTCATTAATGCAAATAGTCACTTATGCCATAGCCCTTATTAAATAGTCTAAACTTCTAGTAATGGTTACATAATACTATACCTTTAGATATAGTATCTAAAAGAGCACAGCTTTCTTTTTTGTTGTTTTTTAACACCAGGAATACTTTGAAATCAAAGTCATATGAGAGTTGAAATTTCCTTTTCGAAAAGGAAATATTTTGCTTTAATGTTGTGCATCACATGCATGCAGATATATGCTCTTTCTCCAGAAATTACTACATAAGAAACAGGTATTAATGACCATAGGTATTACCGATTTCAATGCATTCATCAAGACAACAGTTCCTTTTTCAGCTCTTCCTTTGCCAAGTTTAGATGAATTGTAATTAATGCAGCTGAAAGAACTCCATGAAACACATTCTCTGAAGTAGAGCAAGGCCTACAACTCTTTCCAGAATGACTGAAAGCTCCTTTATATCCTGTTATCTCCGAATGATAACTGTGCCTTTCAATGTATATTTATTTCTCCTAGATAGGAACAGCTAAAGTACATTTCCACAACATATGACTTCCATTAGATGATGTGATGAATGACCCTCTCTCAACAGTCCAAGGAAGAACTCATCTGTGCCTGCTGAACTAACATGACTACGACGAATATATTCCTCACAAGTCACCACACATTATCTAACTGACATGCACTGTAATTTTGCTAGCTGATAACATACTCCTTGAATAAAAGTAAATCTAATCTGCAACTTTCAAGGATATTTCTTTTTATCAATACTTTGACACCACTCTTCCTTAAAATTTGAATTAATTACAATTCACATGGTGATGCTGCCAAAAAATTGAGAGCAATATCCCAATTCTTTTAATCAAAGAAAAAAATGTCACTGACTTCAGTAAAGTCTGGGTTTCACTCTGTCATTTTATAATCAGTATTATAAAAAATTGCAGTATTTAGTGGTCTGTGAAGCAGCAACCAACTGAAGGAAGAAAGCTGTCCTTGCAATTGAATATATTAACTGCAGAATTTTACCCCAGCTGTAAAGGTGAAGTTCACTGGGGCATGAAGAACCCATGCAGAACACCCTGATCACTTGGCTTTGTACTAACTTGCTTTGACAATGTTGTCAGTAAAATCCTGCAGGGAAGTGCTCCCACATGTTAGTACATAAAGAGATTGCGGATGGACCAAGGAAGCAATATCTGAAAAAAGCAGGATTTGCAATGATGCCAAAAGGAACAGGAGGAAAATGAATGCCAGTAAATGGAGAAGTCATACTCTGTGGATCTGGGAAGACTACCTATTCTCTTCTTACCAGTATTATGATCTGATTACTGTGAGTTAATGTGAAAAACAGTTTGAGTAACAGCCAGGACAAAGTTAATGGATTGTTAAAGATTTTATATCAAAGGAAGGCTTAATTACACTTCTAGCTCTATGGAAGACACAGCATACACAATGCCCCTGTAGTAAAACAGGAGCAAGATTCATGATTCGGGGTCAGAATTTTTACTGCCTTTTAAATCCAATGTAAATTGCCTTCGTCAGCAAACTCATCTACGCCACTGGGATGCAATGCTTCTACAGACTATAACCTGGGATTGCTCTTGACCTGCTAATTTTCACACCCCTATTTACAGGGGATGGAGCTGTGCTTCCACAGAAGCTGTTTCTCCCTAGTGCTGACACTTGCAGTCGTCTTGAACTTAGGGAAGAAAGATGGTGTCTTCTTCTTTATTCTCTCCTGGCTAGGTAGAGTGGCTACACCATCATTTATTTCCACTTTATGGGTGTGCAGTTTCAAATTTCTCTAACACTGCAGACTTTCATCTTACAAGACATAAGGTACTGGAAACACAGAAAATGTATTAGGTATTTCATTAATTTAACATACATAAGTTTCCCGTATCTATAGGTATTTAGGATAAAGAGTGAATTATCTACTACTATCAGAACAATCACATTAAGAGATACTCTAGCTAATGTTTATTAGAGTTTTCTAAGGCAAAAGGACAACATACATTATAAGACAATATACTTTGCAAAAATATAGGAAATAAACTACTACTTTAGTAGCCTCTTTTTATTGAATTACACAGACAAATTTATGGCAGAGATTAATAGGTGGCAATTCCATAAATGCTTGTATCTCCAGCAAAAATCCTCTTTAAAAAGGCTAAAAGTTGCACATGCTTTTCTCAGATTATGCTTATCTCTGCAGAAAGAAACTGTCAGTCTGAGAATGATAAACTTTAACATCTTATTAAGGCATACGTAGAGACAGGACCCAAATCAATCTTCACAGAAGGAATAACATCCTATTTTAAAATAATACATTTCAAGCTGAATGTACTTATTGCACCAGTTATTTGCTATATCCAAAATAATAAAGCTCTAGCTTTCAAACATATCTGAAACATTTAGATGCTTTCCTTTACAGACCATTTTCACTTCAACTTTCTCTAGCATTTCAAAATTTACAAGAATAAACATTCAACAGTTCAGGAGAAAAAAAATTCAACTAGTTTTTAATAATTTGTTTGGTGTTTCAGCTGGTCCACCACATTTAGTAAGTTGATAACAAGAAAACAGAAATCACATGTCAGCTTTTGCTACAAAAAAACCCTCAGTACTTACTGCTATTCTATCTGGATTTCTGGAATGGATGACTTTTCAGACAATGCACTGTCACTTTCCCTAAAAGCCATGGTTTCTAATTAATTTTCATTTTATCTTTTCTCCCTGGAAGAAGCCTGTTTGAGGCTTTTCACTAAGAGGCAGCTCATCTTGAACTATGAAATAATTGTCATCAAACATGCTGTCTGATAACTAGTTAGTTCACTGGACTATATATCCCCAAGTTTTGGGGAATAAAACCAGTTACTGTTTTGTGTATTTTACATATACGTATATTTTTATGAATACTGTATTCTCCACTCAAAGCCTGCAAAAATCTTAAGAAACATTTAGACTGACCACATATGGCAGAGCAGTTACATCTTTTACATTTCTTCTGAAAGTCAAAAAGTGAGATGAATAATGATTATGCAATTTTCTCACAAACGGTCAAGACAGAACTAACAACCGGACTCACATTTCCCAGTTCTACATAACGGCCACGAGACTATCCTTTTTCGCTTCATCTCCTTATCATACAAGCTGATATGCCTGAATAATTCATTAACAGAGCAGGATGAAGACTAGCAGCTGGTGGAGCAGTAATACTCCAGTTTCAATCAAGTAAGCCACAGAAGAACATCAGTTACCGTACAACCTCCTCATTACCTTCCAAAAACTACCCACTTGGACAAAGGAGTTAATGTCCACATACACTAGTAACACAATCAGTGGAAGAGACTATTAAGAGTCTACACTGCAGGAAGAGATCCTGATTTAAATTATTAGTCATAACAACTTAATTAAGCAAATGGATTAGTCCAAGAATCAGAGACTGTTGGAAGGCAACACAGGTTTACCTGCCAGGGATACTGATTTTGCTGAGAGGTTTTTCAGATATTGTGCTAGAGCAGACCATAAAAATGTTCTTATGTTTTCAGAAGATTACATAATTCTGTAAAATTCCGTAAGGCCAAGTCTGTCATATGGCTTGTTGAAATGATCATTTCCTCTTTCCAACACTCAGAGCAATCAAAGCAAGCTGGTTTGAGTAGTGAAGAGTAGAAAAGAAGCAGCAGGTGTTAAAAAGGAATTTATTTTATTGTGTGCGTCAGTTGTACTTGCAAACACAAACCACGTCAAAAAAAACTCATGTGAAGCATAACAAATGATACCATAATTGCATGTTTTTTTTCTAACTTGCTACAAATTAGAAATGAGCATATATGAGACCAGCAAAAATGGTTAAACTTCTTCAGGGAGAGGAGTTGCTAAACCCTGCAGGCTTGTATCTCCATCCTAGCTCAGGAAGTTATGCAAGATCAATTAATCAGCATAGCCGTCCAGCTGCTGGTTTTCTGAACCCTAACACTTGTGCCCAAGGAATCACTACTTCCTATTACGTGTTTCAGATTGGACCCCATCCTCTACAGGCTTCTTCATCTTAGTTTATGAACACTACAAGATCCAGCAATCAGAGCAGCTCCCCAGTTCATGATTTCTCTAACTTTAACCTTAACAACTATCTAATGTACGTTGTAAAGATGGCTTTCAGTACACAAACTTTAACATTCCCTGGCTCAAAGCATTCCTGCAAAAATATAAAGCCCTAAAAATGAAAGACCAGCTTCTCCCCTTTTGTAGTGTGTCTGCCCTTCCTCCTGCCAGTCTATCCAAAATCCCAACCATCATCTCACCCACTGTGGTGGACCCAGGAAGAAAAGATGAGTCCACCTGTGCTGCTGACTGATGTCTTCATTCTGTATTGGCAGACTATCCTAGGTTCAGAAAAGATACTGATTTTTAAGCTCCTGATTTTGTAACTCTAACCACAAACCGCATTTCAAACATTCCCATGGACACAAGCAGACCTACACGTTACAGATGAATCTCTCCTCCCTGCCGAATTTCACCACTATCGTCACTTGCTAAAGAACTGAAGATCCTGCAAAATGAAGTTGCCCAACTCTGTCTTTCCAAATCCTAACTTCATGCCTCCCCTTAACAGCATGTATGGGGGAACATTCCCACCCCCTCAGGTTTCAGAGTAAAACTACAAATGTAACTGCAAATCTGTTTCTATCAAAATGATCTGGTTTAGAAAAATCCTTGAGCATTGTTAAAGAATTTAAAATAACGTGGATTATTTTGACAGAAAAAGGGTAGGAAGCAAATACAAATGCCAACAGATGAAAGGAGAGCAGTCACCTCTAGCAGAGCAGAAACAGGCAGTGTGGGACAGCTAGAGGAGGTAACTTCTTAACCAGACTCAGCTGCAGCGAGAACAGGGTGTCTGACTGGAGGCTAAGACACACAAGGAGGTCAAATGAATCACAGAAAGCATACCAGCATTTTCTCTCCACCGAGATCAGTCCAACAGTTTAATGTTGGGCTTCTTGACTACTAAGTTTTCAGACTAATTGAAAAAATACAAACATGGTTAGAATAAGCCAATTCTAAAAACATGGAGTCAGTGTATCCCTCTACTCCATTTTATCAATTTTATCATAATATTTCAGTTCTGTTATCCTGTTAGTACAAGGTTGTGCTGTCAACAAGCTGGAATTCACTCTGGGACAAAGATATAAAAAGGAGTATCAATAAAAACTATGAAATAGCCAGGGGGAGATTCCCAGTGCTGAAATAAGTCTTCAGGAAATCAACAGGAAAATTCTAAGCTGCTGTGACTTACTATGATAGCATGCAAGCAGCAGGGTAAAACAAACTTTATATTATTTGAATTAAATCATGTTTCAAGACATCTTATTAGCCATAATATATAAAAGAATAAAACAAGAATACTGGAAGACTCAATCACCCAGTCAAGTAATTTGCTTATTAGGTTACTCTTTACATATCACCAAGGTCTCAAGCCCAGAGGGCAAACAAAAACCACTCTCTACTACAAGTACATTTTACTGCCAATCACCCCAGACAGTTTAAGCAACACTATGTGCAGTAGATTCCAATGTAAACAGCAGCAGCAGCATCAAAATTATCATATAACACAGAAGCTGCATACTCCTACAAAAAATAACATGGGGAACGGCATTTGCAATACGAAGCCAGTAGTGCATAAGTATTGACTGCAATACAAGAAAGCACTAGAAATAGATATTACCGCTTGAGTATAAAACATTTTAGCTTTGTTTTAACAAGACAAACATCATAGCTCTACATGCGCTAAGATCTGTCCCGTACTGGAGCCCGATAGTGCAAAACTGCTGAGGTGTGAACATGTGCATTTCCATCACACCAGTTGAGTACAGAACATGGTGTTTCCTCCAATTTTAAGTTCCCTATGAAAGGACAGAAAATGCTTCTTGTAAAATATGGTAGAAATAGTATCATCAGACAATATCTGACATGGAATAAAGTTTGCAAGAACAGATACACTTTCAAAAAAAAAATGATCCACAAGAATGAGTTTGTACAGTATTCATGCTAACATCGTGGGGTAATAACATTCTTGATCTGATAATGAACACCCTAAAACTGGATTTACTGTCTCTTGAAACAAAAATCCAACTTTGATAAAGAACTGCAACAGATAAGGCCATACTGCTTCCAGGAAAAACTTCTGCTCACAAAGACAAGGTTTTGGATTATACATCGCTCTCACAATCTCTTCTTTACTGGCAGGACTTCCTAAGTGTGTTATCTCTAAGAGTCAGCAGTTCACACCACTACAGTTACTCCACTGTGTCTATACATCCACCCTTCTTTAGAAACTTTACATTGCATTCCTGTAACACTTCACTTTACCTTTAAAATTCTACTCCTTTACTATTATAGGTTCATCCAGCACACGGGCAGACTTCCCACATTGTCTACAGTGTTTTTATGAACTTTGCTGAATGCTCCACCAACCATTTCCCAAGCTGCATCACATACTTAAACTATGTCCGCCGTGGCTGCAGCATGCACCTTTTCAAGTTCAAGCAAGCATTTCCTTTCATTCTCCTCTTGTATCCTTGTACTTCCCTCTCCCTCTCCTCTCTTCCTCTGAACTCTACTCTTGCATCTCAGTGTCCCCACCTGCTAAGGAGTTGCTTCATTCCAGGCACGAGTCAGAAACTGAACCAACACAGTGACAGCCTAGGCAAGATTTAAAGGTTTGAGTATGATGCCGAGTGTCAAGATGACAAACCTGAAAAATTAGAACTTTTAAAAGTCCCTACTAATCTAGATGTTTCCTTTTTTGGCACCCAAATTTACCTAGAGCTGTATGCATATAGCAGATGATAAGATTTTTGTACTAGAAATCTCAAGCTGAACAATTATGATCAGCCTGTGAGTACAAAATTCTGAGTCCAAATTGGTTTATCAAATGTCATTTAGGAAATTTACAGAAACACAGGGAATAGAATTCAAATATCTTAAAGTTTATTCCAGTATCATAAATACTATGCCAGGTTTTTGCTGTTCTTTCTCAGTCAGCTAGGGTACCTTGGTCTAAGTTAGGCCATCAAACATATGCTCAGACTTTAGGTATTACTGAAGTTAAAACATCATCTGCAGTAGTTACAAATCTTTGTGCCATGGCTAGTGTACATAAAACCTAACTTTCCAAGCTAAGCATTCTGTTCTTTAATATTTATTACACTCTTGTTACTATTTTCACCTATTTCTAAATATAGAATAATTTCTATCAAGTTGTACTGTGAAATCCTTTCCTGTAAAGCATGCTTACAGCTTTCCTTACAACAGAGTAGAATAAGTACTATATAAGAAAAACCATATTCAGTGTTTGCTTTATAATATAAATACATACTACATCACAGCTATGTACATGGTAAAATTCATACACTATGAAACCAAATAATTTAATCTGAGCTCTTCAATTTAAAAAAATGTCAAAGAGCAGAGAGGGCATGAGCATATACACACACACCTGCTAATTCATATATATTTCACTTACAGATTGGCATTATATTTTAGCATACTATATTTTTCTCACTTTAACTTTGCTTTCCATGTTGACTTTTAATTTTTTTTATTTGCTTGGTATATTGAACCCTGGCTTGAAATAAATGGATTCAAATAAACACAGTTCAGTGCCAGAATTGCTACAGGCACATATTTTTCTTTCAGTGGTCCTGGGAAGTGGTTTGTTAAGCTATTGTTCTCAATTAAAAACTCATGTGTTTGTTCAGTACAATATGGGTCGCTGCTTTGAGTGAAAGATTCCCTTGACATGGCAAAACCTCTAATTGTAACAAGTCTATGCCAAGTATGTTTAACCAGATGCAGCCCCGGGTTTGATTAGCAGCCACTGGATTCCATGTACAATCAGATAATGATGGTTTTGCTTCTCTCTGCTGAGCAAACATCCTCGGCTTTTAATCAAGTATGTATGTGTATCTATATATGTATGTAAGTATATGTGTATATATCTAAAAACCTCTATGCACATAATTATGAGCAGCGCAACTATTTTTAAACTATAGTTCATCTCAACTTATTTGACCTTTGACTGTTTAATCTTAGGAGGACCTGTGCAATACCAACTAAAAATAAATGGAATAAAATATTTATTTTGGCAGATACCATATAGATATAGTAAAGAGACATGTGGTGCATGGAAATTTTTTACCGCACATGTAGAGAGCAGAAAAGGCTCTGGAATACATTTTTGTTTTCCCACTTGTGGGATAGCATCTATTGGATAATGATGATATTAGAACTGCAAAGACACGTGCCATTTTGGAACAACATTCCAATACTCCTTAACTATGCCTGAGGGAAGGTGGTGAAGGTTGGTGTTTATTTTATTTAAGAGTGAATATTAGTTAAGTTTGCTAATATGATTTCAAGAATGTTTTGGACTTTTCCTCTCTGAATTTATTTTTGTTTTATTTGCATATTCATAAAGGACTTTTATTGGTGGAAGTTAAAAATCAAAATTCTATCCATTCATTTAAACCTGGACTTCTTTTATCTCAGACATAAAAATAGTATCATCTTAACTACCCAAAACAATCCACATAATATCTCACACAACGTAAGAAATAAATGTCCTTCTTCTACAGACTATATACATAAAAATCTTTAATCTTTAATTTTATCCTCTTCTGTTCTGTTTTTTTTTATTGTTGTTGTTGTTCAAAAGCATAGAACTCAGTTCAAAAGAACACAGTGAAAAAGAATGAAAATTAAGGAGCAGTGAAGATCAGTCTTTATTCTGGAGGATAAATGTAAAGTGAATTTAAAAACATCAAAATGAAGGCTACACTGAAAATTGTTAGAGAGAAATTCTCCTGTCTCTTCCAAATGCTCATTTTCCACAAGCAGCAACAACCCCTATTCTTCAGTATTGTCAATGGCATATCCCTCTATACTGACATACCAAAGCAAAATTATTTATTTCTATATAAACTAGTATTGTTCTTTCACTGAGGAGTATACATGTAATTTAACTACATGAAGTATATAAAAAAAAATTATAGAAATTAAACTAAACACTACATGAACAGTCAACAGTACGACTTTTTTTTCTTCTTGCAGAAATTAATGGAAGTCTCATTTCATCATCACTTCAAGGGTGCTGTATGTAAGCGCACTGGTGCCCAAGCTCCTAGGTTGCTGCCCTTTATAAACAGCTGAAAGTGGTATGAAGAAGTTACTTGAGCGCACTGTCCATCCGAATCTTTAGACCAAAGCTGGTTCTAACTCACAGTAACAAATTTTCTATTGTAATAACATGTGTGGGGTGAGAAGAGAAAGAAAAAACTTTAGGGTGCTATACAGCTTACGTAACCAGGCTACTAAAAATATCTCTGCTTTTAACAACAAATAGAAAGTAGCACAGAGAACATTTCAAGCTTTCATCACTGAAGCAGTTCCTTTTCTCTTTTTCACAGTGAAAGCTAATGCAGTGCACTGTTCTAGACTGAAGTTATATGTACAATTTTCCAGACATTTAAAGAGTAGCAGCTTCTTCTTATCACATGCTTTACGATGAATTTTCATCACATAGATAAGCAGATGCAGCAAGGTTGAGCAGCACTCAAAACTCAGTGCAAAATTATCTTCTTCAGCTAAACTTCTTTCTTATGTTTACTTTGCAAAGCAGAAGATTTGGGGGATTGTACTGCTTTGTATCTAATTACACTACGGGTACGGTGTTACACTTCTGTGTCATACTACATCATAACCTCAGGAACACCTATTAATTCTTCCTTCCCAATTTTGTGTACTTGATTCACATAGCAGTATTGAATATTCTACTTTTACACTGCGTGCTCTTGATTTTCTAACATGCTGTAGATAAACTGCATGCAGAAAAAGCCAGATTTTGTTTAATTCAGTAGCTCATAATCCAAACTATGTGTAATATTACCAAATATATTTTTGAATATATAACTTGCAGATTTCATCTGGTTCTAAAAGAAACTGTCACACTTTAGGAAGAAAGAATATTAGTGTCTATGGATAACTCAGTAGAAGAGCAATTCCCCTCACCCCCAATCAGACATGACACCAGGCCACAGCTGTAAGATAAATTAGTAAACTCTCTTCTCTTTGCTGCTGCAGTTTGACTGCTTCTAACAACTTAGTTAATCTATTTATGCAAGCTCAAGTATTTCTAAATTACAGTATTTACTTCGACACAGATACACTTTATAGGTGGTAAAGCTGTGGAAAAAGCATTGCAGAATTACATTTTCAACACAAAAATTTGGGGGGGGGGGGGTTCAGGAGATGAAATAAAGCACCACCCTGGGGGATGGGACATTTCAACAGATGATCCGGGATGCAGAACAGGAGGGAATATACATTTTGACTGCCTAATCCCCAGCTGTGTGCACCTCTTGGTACAACTGTGGGATAATGTGCACAAACAGCAAATTCCCACGGACAGACAGGAGATGTTGCTAACACTGCTCTCCCTCAAGGGCTCTCCCAGTTGCAGAGAGCCGGTAAAGAGGACTAAGCAATAGTGTGGAGCAGCTCATTCTCTGGCTTCACTAGCTATATCCCTCAAGGACAGTTCTTTAAATGCAGTCCAGGATGCCAGTGGAACCATCAGCAAAAGCTTCTGCTTGGGAAAGGAAATAGCCTGACGCTGTACCCTGAGGACAGAGAAACTTTGGCTTTGTTAAATCATGTGTGTGTCTGTCTAAGAGAATTCCACAGTCAAGGGACCTCCACTGAGAAAGTCCTGCCACCAGATGTTTAAATCAAGGGATTGTTAGCGCACCAGCTGATCTCAATTGCTGGTGGTGGTAGTGGAGGCGCTTTTGGCTCTCTTCTTTGAATTGGGCTGCTGTCTCTCTAGGTGGGGCTGTCATTTTAATAACAGATCATTGTATTTCCCTGTAGGAGGCCCACTGTCATAGTCCAAAGTAGGATGGGGAGAATTAAGCTCCTGTTTAATATGTTGTTGTCATGTCATATCTCACAAATAGCATTGTTTTACTCTGGAGTCCACGGAGAGATCTCGTGCCTAGGACTTATTTGGAAGAAACAGAATTTTCAGATTTGCTTACAAGAAGGAGTTAGCTCATAAGCCTGTGCACACAAAATACACAGAATTTAGGAACACTGCCAGAGATCTGACATATTACAAAAAAATCAGTGTAGTGTATGTGTGGTCTACTGAATTGAATAAAGGCCTGGTAGCCAGGAACAATTCAATTCCTCCCTGCTTTGCTATACTGTATGGCCAAATACTACACTTGAATAACAAAGCAGTTCTAACTCAAGCATCATATGTGCTATATATCTACTTCATGGAATTAAAAGTCTCATTTATCTAAATGAATGTCAATGAAACAGTCAGAGACGCAGATCTGCCCTCCCAAATCCCAGGTGCACAAGCAGTAAATTCCACATGCCAGGACTTTCTTTGGTGGAGCCACAGGCTCCACGCAAGCTCTGTCAGCTGTGACTGCCTATATGTATTTCCATCATTCCTCTCACACTCCTCACTGCACCACTCAGGCCTCCTATTGGCACACCAGGTGCTCTCCCACAGAATTTTGTGCTATGACCAAAGGCAATTTAAACCTCCAAGCCATATTCATTTAAGGAATCTGAAAGTTTACAGGCTGAAGTAGTCTGCAGTGAATGTATTGCTTAATGCTCATGTTCAAACTTCAAGAACTTCAAAAACTTCATTCAGCAAAAACCTTCATTTGCATGAAAAGGAGAAGTAGCTTTATACCTCTGTTTATTTGTAAAGAGTAAAAACTGCAGGAACAGTATCTCTTTACTATACCCAAATGCTTCAAGAATATGTCATTATGGTTCATTAAAGAATCATTAAAATATTACTTTATAAATAGATAGGTGATGCTGCTTCAGATTCAATGCTGTTCAATGCCCACAGATTATTATTTTTAAATATTACCTTAGTTTCAAATCACGACATTTTCAGACATTTATAACATTAGCATATATTTTCAATTCAGATTTTTTGTTTCTAAGCACATATTTACAACTCCAGTATGATTTTGAAGCTGTCAGGGAATTCATTTATCACATATACCATACACAATGACTCAACAATTGGAGTACAGTAGGTATAAATTGCAGAATTTTTAAAATTCATGAGAGAAATCAGGAACTGGTAAAATCCTATTATTAGGTAATGAAAAATTTTAAAAGCTTGACTACTCTCATGGCCAAATGTTTTTAAATATCTAACTAAAGTATAATGCAATTTATTTTTTCTTGTGTTAAACATAGGTGACCTTTGTAGTCTGTTACAGAACTTGTTCATTCCATATTTGTTAAGTATTCTTTATATATATGTTTTTTAGCATAAAAGTCAAATGTCAATAGAATAAAATGAATGAATGTATTATTTACAACACTTAGCAAACACTATTCACGGATTAAAATAAAGTATAACTTGTGCAAGAGGGCTTAATCCATTAAAGGCATCGGAAACCAGCTTGATTTGTCAGAATGGCAGTCATTAACTCTGCAAGGTTATGCAAATACAGCAGATGACTGAGAAAGTGCAGGCCATCCCCACTGTGTCAAACATAAATAAACTCTGGATGAAACTGGCAGCTAGCAAATTTGTTGCATAGAGGAGGCAGGTAAGGAAACACAAATACTTTTATCCCTTAAATAGGAACAATTTAAATAATTCTACACATGATGTTAATGTTTTCTGGAATTATACAACTTCTTTTGTCCTAAACAGCTAATACATTTCTCAGTCTGTGCGGCTGGGGAGGGGGAAAGGTTCAGAATCTCTTGGCGCTGTGTCTTTGTGGAACGGGCCAGTCAACTGGTAATTATAGACCTCTTGGAAATACTTAAATATAATCTGAGTATAAACCCGGATTAGGATGCTAGTGAAAAATATTCCAGACATGGACAACCTTTGATTTTAAAAGTATGTGATTTTCCTGACTCCACCAGATCAATATTTAAAAGCAAAATTCCCTGAACCTATTAGACAGCAAAAGGGGGTTAAAGGATCTTTCACATCATCTTGACAAACAAATACGAACTGCACGCGAGTGTGTGCACATACAGATGCAACTACAGAGAGAAACAAAAGGACAAAGCGACTAGGCAAGACTTTACGTACAAATTTCTGAGGTGAAGCATGGAGGTTTACAAGCCAGTACAGCATTGCAATAATTTCAGATGCGCACTGTTGCTCTTTTTTGCTACTGTTGTCTGCACTTGTCCTGCATAGAGAGCCTTTCTCCTAAAGCCAGGCGTGGAGAAAGATTTAGTCGGGGAACTTGTGAAGATGGCTGAGGGCGTCACCTTGGGAAAGCAACACAAATGCCTTTGTAAGAGCTGCTGCTAACTTTAAACTAGGGTCATTAAAAGACACACAGGAAGAAGTAACCTTAAGTGATTACAGCTCATGAGGGGGAAGGAGGAGAGAAGGAAGCCCAAAATCAATTTGAACAATAGTATAACAGACTGATAACCCAGAAATCCCAAAGGATTATGTTGCACTGGAGTAAGATCATCATAACCCATTATACAGCACTAGGGAAAGAATCAAGTGCGAATTTCATGATGCCAAACAGACATGCAAGCGCTTTTGAAGTTCTTTTGCTTTTCTGGTTGTTGTGTGTGGAACAATTTTTATTCCAGCTTCTAAAAAAATGGCTCATATAACTAGCCACATGTTTCCAAAATACGAATACAAATGGCTCTGAGATAATTGCTATATGTTAGGCAGCGTATCCAGGTCAAAGAAGGTAAATTGTGAGAGAGTGCTTGAGGCAAGCTCCTCGCCTCCAGTGAGCAATTTCAGGAGGAAGGGAGAGGCGGCAAAGTTGTTTACATCCTCTGTTTTCTCAGCGCTAGGCTGCTGCACTCCTTAAACCGAACCCTTAAAGAACAATTCTCAAGTTAGTGTCACAAGTGAATAACACCTAGCGTATGTACCTCGGGACCAGTTACCTCTTCTTTTTCCAGCTGTCCATCTCACTTCTTTTCGGACCTTCCGCAACTACATGAAACAGAATCTTTCTAAGGCTGATATTTTTTTCTGCTCATTCTACTGTGTCTTGCTATTCTCAACTTTTGAAAATGGCATTTTCCCCACCCCCAAATTTGCAGCTTTGTTTATCCTTCGACACCACTCACACAATATACATCGCATTAACTTTTCCTGTATTTTCAGCAAAATCCATTCTTGGATCACTTTTCCTTAGGTTGGCCCCAATTGTACAAAACGAGAGAATCTGTTACTAAACCCTTAATGGCTTAGAATGAACAGAGTATCTCTTACAGTCTACCAGCGCTGCTGCTCTTGACAAGCTACAACGCGATCAAAAATCACACTAGATAATTCTTTCTACCATATAAAAACACTTATATATTAAAACACTTATATAAAAGCACCTTCATTTATTTTTCACCATTAAAATATTTAAATATTCTATTTACCAAAGTAATCCAGGATGGATTCTTCCTTCTATTTATTCATTCCACCTTTTTTTTTTCCTTTAGAACTCAGATTACACATTCCTGCTAACAACTTTTCTTAAAAGGTAGAAAAAGATATGGAGCCATAGGAAATGCTTCTCTGAAGTTTCACTAATGAGGAAGCAGATCTTAAGGCTCTTGCTGCTATTGGGCTCATTTGTATTTTTTATGAGCTGATGTACTAGTGGGTAGAAAAGAGACAGACTCTCCACTGGCAGATTAACCAGCCCTTTAAGGATGCCTGCTATTAATTTTGGTTATTCATCTGCACATCTGTCTCTGCCCAACTGTGACATGACTATTGCTCCTTGCAGCTCACTTCATTCAGCCAGAAGCTTTTCTCCACTGAAATCTGTCAGCTTGTTTTGTTCTCTTATGAGATCTAAAATCTAGTTGAAGATCAATCTTTCGTTTCCCCTAGTGGGGGCAAAGAAACTAGAAATTTGAATTTAACAGTTATTGACCACATATTTATTCACCACATGTTACTGACATGATGGTTAGTGACCACAATCAGTACCTCCACTATTTTCCTTATGAAAACACGCTTTGGTAAACCCAGACTGTCAGAACTGTGACTCTAAGGGAGCCAGCCATACTGTCAAAAATCTCAGAATGGAATACAGCTTAAACCCTCTGTTGCCTTAAAATTTTATAGACAATGTCTCTGATCTTCCCATGGAAGTAAGACTAGCTTGTAACAGCATTCAGAAAACAGACATTGTGTTCTGAACAAGAAAATATTTCCTTTTACTTTGCCAACACTTGGCCCTCTTATGCATCTTAATCCCAAAGAACAAGGCATATGATCTGTTTCTTTAACATCTTCACTTCTGTTTGCTAAACTTGACCTGGCTATAATAATTGACCTTGGACTGTTACTAACACCTGCCTCTCTCTGGATAGCATGCGTGGCACCTTATAATTTCAGAAGTAATATACAGTACATTACCATACAGCTCATTTAAGCTCTGATCTTGCCCCATTGCATGAATTCCCATAGGGAACCCCTGCAGTCTTCTCAAGCATTCGACAGAGTTGGCAAGCAAGCGAGTGGAATCAGCCATTCCTTACCCTAGTGCTTGAGCTGCTATACACTTTTTGTTTGCCTATACAAACAAAAGACCACTAATACACTGTATGTTACCCATACCTGTCCTTTTATGAGACCCCCAATATGACTGCTTTGTGGTTCACCTGATTTAGTAACAAGCAATACAGTAGAGTTGGGATTAGGTCGTATCAAATATATTCTGTTTGCATTTACATTTGCTTGGAGATGAATTTCTGCTTTAAATGACTTAAGTGGACGAACATTGCTATCCTTCCCAGCTAAGAAACATGGTGTGCAATATTCAGGGATGCCCAAACCACAGAGGTCAAAGTCCAAAAGAACTACTTGGTACAGAAATCAATTCTTTCCTTAGTGAGGCAAGATGCCTGGTATAAATGTGAATCTTTTTTGTGGTGGTACATGGATGTTCATTTATTCTGTCACTGTTCTTATTGCTCTGAGCGTTAACCATTTGAAGGAACATTGCTGAAGCAGACCTAGTTTTTCCAGATCTACAACAACACAGGATTCTCCAAATCAGGGTGTTTTCCAAATGTCCCCTTTAAGGAAACCTCCTGCTTCCTTTATGATGCCAGAATGACACAAAGGAAAACATCCACTGCAAGATTTTGTCCATGGACTACTATTAAACTATGCTTTCAATAATATCTTCAATTTATTTTCAATAATATTCAACACCTATTTAGTTAAATTGTGTTAATGATACCGAAATTTGAGCATGTAGATTCATCTAGCCTGGATGGAAGCAGCCACATTGCAAAGCTCTAACCACCAGCAGTTTCTCACAAATCCTATCTTCTTGTGGGTCTCTTACACCATATCTTTTTTGTACCACAGAAAACTGAGCCTCTTTCTTATGAATGTAAAGTAAAATTGCCTACCTGCCTGGATCCATAAAGGTCTACCACAGAGTTGACTCATGTAGGACCAAAGAAAATAGGCAGCCATAGATATATTCATACTGTCTCAAAACCTAGATACTTTAAAGAAAACGCAGCAGAGAAGGAAAGAAGTTATTTCTTATAGAAGTGGGCTTCCGTGTCACCTGTGTAGGAGAAAATGACACATCCGTCTGTGGACTGAGTTAGCAATCATCTTTCTGCCAAGGATGCGCACATACATTCACCATTCTCTGAAACGGGCTAAAAATTTAGTGGTTTATGAACACTTCTACAAGCAAATTCTTTTGCTATACTAATCATATAAGGAAAACACAAAAATTACACAAGATCAGCTGAGACAAATTTAATATTTAATTTTAGTGAACATCATTCTTTTTTTTTGAGGTATGGATGGATTCTAGGTAGAATAGCATGTTAATCAGAACATCCCTTGTTGAAAAGATTTTTCTCCTCATAGTATCTCTACTTCATTCAGTAGTCATTATTATGGACTGAGAGAGAATGTTTTCCCAGAGGGGAAGAAAACCAAAGGCCCTATTCCCTGATTTCCTGTTTTTTCTTTTATCTCATACAGAGGTTGCTGTGTGATGCTTAACTGCCCAAAAGAACTAGCCTAAGCATCTGAATTCTACTAGGAATTTAATGAAGAAGGCAGGTCAAAATTTGCTCTATCTCATTGGATATGGCATCTGAACTGAGAGCTAATACTAATACAGATATCCCATAGAATAGAATTTTGTCTTCACAAAATTCCTTTAAAGGTTTTGTTTGTTTGTTCTAAGAGACATAAGCCATTAAAAGGGAGACATTAGGTTTTAAATTAACTTTTAAAATAAACCCTGAGAAAGGAGTCAGACCAGAACGAACAAGCTCCTGATATTTGTTGCCAGAGTATACAAGTAAATATGATTCAGAACTGCAATTGCCTTGTGGCATTTATACACAAAAGGCTGACTTTGAGACACCAAATTCCAAGGACTCCAGTGCTCCAAAAATTCCAGTCTCAATTACAACACCTGTGCATACCTGGACATATATGAAGTTATAAAAATAAATATACAGCAGTCTTGAAGTTCTACCTCATTTGACATATCAGTAAGTTTGACATATCTTTATGGTAAAATTAAAAAACCTAGGTTTGTCTGAAGGCAGAACAATTTTGCAAATGATACTACACATTGTTCACTATTGGAAAAAGAGGTAACAATTTTGTAAATGGAGTGAGTAGTGACCTAGTAATTCAAAAGATACTAGTGTTTAAAGGAATTTTTTATACTAATTTTTCATATCTGTAAGTTCAAGAGACTTGATTTTTAACTATTTGGTTTCTGAAGCTCTTGCCTGAATCAAAATATTTGACTAAATGCCTCACTTCACAGCAGCAGAAATTATTCCAAGAAAGCCTCAACTGGCATCATACTGTCATAGCGACCCTCCTACCTTCAGGCAATGCAAAGAACATTCTGGTGGCACATCTGAATTGTTCTGGCCACCCCATGTTTTGATTAATCACAGCTGCTACAAAATCTGTTTTAAAAGGGTAACAACATGCCCAAACCATGGCAACCCAAAGGGTGTTTGACTCTGCACTGCAGCAGGAGTAGTCTCAGAGCTGGGGAGAACGTGATCCTTAACTTTAGGAGATGGCCCAGTGTTAAAGAGCCAAGACCATACACATTAAAGTGCCCAAGTTACTTAGTCTAATTTTATAACTAAGGCAGCCCCAGTACTGGAACTCTCCTCTTATTAGCATGTACTTTATTTTACATTTATGACTTACAAATATTAAAAAAAAAAGTTGTAAGGTAATCTAAAGGTATAATAAACACGAGTTTCAGGCATGTATTTAGTTTGGGGGAAAATAAAGAAATTTATACTGCACCCCTCTTCAGAATTACTCTGGTGAGTGCACATGGCCTTCCAGAATTCTGTATTTTCACGTTAGTGAGTTTTACAAATGCAAGTTGTGGCACTATGCCTTTCTTAGGTTATTGCTTTGACATGGGCTGAGTACAATCCCTCAACTTCATATTCAGAAATCTAAAATAACAAAAGCTATAGGGTACATTTTCTGACCAAACAAAACCACTCTTGAAATATATTATGGACATTTATTGACAGTCTACATTTTCACATCTGTGAAGAACTTTTAAAGACTTAGATTAAAATACTTTTCATTAAAAGAGCTGTAGTTCACAAACCAGAAACAACCACATGAAGCTAGTGCAAAGGTAAAAGAAGACAAATATTTCTATTAGGGGAAAAGTCAGTAATACCAGTGCAACTGAGCATTTAAAACTTATATTAAAAGAATCTAATTTTATTGAAATAATAAAGATTAGTCCAAACAGCAACAAGATTTTAGAGTTCACCCAGTTTCTTAGATTCTGCTTTCTTTCTGATTTAAAATGAAAGCAAGTTCACTATTTTCTAAAGATACACAGTCCTTTAGTTTTAAAATACATATTGTTCAAAATCTCAGATAAAAATACTTCTGCTTCAAAAGAATTAATTGTCTTTTTATTTTTCGTATGCTGGTTGTCAGTCCACATGCATTTTGTCAAAAATTTATTCTCACGAAACAGTAAATCAATAGAAAAATCTAGTAAATGAGCCATCTGCAATAAAGTATAGAATGAATGCTGTTAATCCGCTAAGCAAGAAGAAAGAAATTAGGGGTGGGCTGGCTATTGGGAGAAGTACCAGCATACATTTAAATTAGTATTTTCATAATTAAGTTCATTTGCAAACAACATTTGAACCACAGTCCATCACTTCTGTTCTAACATTTTCTGAACAAAAATAAATTCACTATAAGATGAATCTGGACAGCTAAGCCCACAACATAATCGAAAAGGTAGCAAAGGAAAGACTGTAGTCTGCAATAAAATGTGATCCTCTGAAATGATTACCCCCTTTAACTGGGGTTATTATTTCTCTGTTTAGAGTTATAAATCATACTTTAAGAAAATAGATTTTTTTAGATTTGTTCAACACTTTTGAACAAATTGTTCTCAGCTTGTTTTATATTAGTACCTACCTTTCTGCTTTGACTTTCCACAGCACCACTGAATCATTTGAGAGGTATTGAAATAATCAACCTCTATTCTGATCAGCAAAACTCTACCCTCCACTCCAAGTTCATTTTACATTGGGTTCCTTAGATGCCCACATCAGCGGTTATAATAGACAGTTAGTATGTACACTTTCCCAGAATATGCCAAAATGTTGAATGTTCTCCATCAGCTTCCTGAGCAACTCAGAAATAACTCAAACAAAGTATTCTTAAATTTCTATCCTCAGACCGTCCTTCCCCAAAGAATGAGCAGTGAAAAACAACTATAGTTCTATTTAGGTTAAAAAAAAAAAAGGGGAAAAGAAAAAGAAAGAAAGAAAAAAACCCCACAGTTCCCCAGGGATGTGCTTCTCTAGCAGTGGGAATCAGCGCACATTACTTTATAGCAGTAGGTTCTGCATGCTTAGCTCTTTAGTATATAAAGTCACTTCATCAACCCAATTATTTCTTTTTTTTCCTGTTTTTTTCCCCAAAGTAACTCTAAACTACTTTAAAACACCTTCATTACAGAAATGATTCAACCAGCGCTGCTGCAAACCATGGAAATGTAAAAGCTGTTAAAAATGTATTAAATGCTGTCCATGCCACAAGGGTACTAGTGTAAAATGACCTTAAGTTTAAAGGCTCCCTATGAAGGCAGAACAGTAATCTGCTCTGCTTCTCCTAATGAATAACAAATGGGCCTTCACAATTCATTTAGTTCAGTACAAGCTGCCATTACAACCCATTTTGTTTTTCTAACTTTGTGGTAATGTATCATCTTGCCTGACTTTATGTCATCTTCTAGAAGGTCACCAAAGGTATGCAACTCCACTCTTACTAATGAAAAAAGAAGGAAAGAAAAAAAGAGAGATGACAAATTTTGACAAAGCACCAACCAGTCCATTCTGATACGCGGTGTCACACGTTGGCGCTCATACTTCCTACATGAAAATGCTTCCTGTTTTGTAAAGGAAGTTGGGAAATCACTGAAGTCTTCAGTGTAACTTTGTGTTTTTCAATTCATAACTAAAATATGACAATTTTATGAAATTTAGGAAGTCCTCGGGTTTCTTTTCACTTACAGATGATTTTTGTTATGCCCTAAAATTTAATCTGAATCTGTATGTTCAAAAAGGAATTAAAAGACCACAAATATTTATCTTTATTTCACAGGTATTTAGAAACATGTATTATGTTGCTATGGACAATTAGCCTTTTATCCAATTTTACTTGATAGTTTAACTCACCCACCCTAAGGTTTTAATTATCCCCTCAGTCTGCATGCTTAGGCCTCAATTCCTGCAGCTGGAAATCTGCCTCAGTGATGTTATAACCTTGTTAATGTAACAAAAGAGGAGTTTACTTAAAACTGTACTGACTATGGACTTAAGCCAAATTTACTTGAAAGAGGAAAGAGACTGTCAAAAATCCTACAGTAAACACAGAAATGCAGTTCTTTCATAACCTTCACCTTAATTCATATAGACAAGCAATTTACATGTAAGTGGATTCATATGGCCTGCGAGGGGCCTCCTCGCTGGAGCTGGACTATTCTTCGGACCCTACCCCCATCTTTAACAAAAAAAAGCCCCAACAGCTCACTTTACAGAAATGGCAGAGGATCTGCAATCTTTTTAATCACAATAAAACATAATTAAGATAAACATTTATAAAGCTAGTCAGTATCAATAAAGGCAGCATAATTTCACAAGGCCGATTTCAAGTTCAGCTAGTCCTTTGTCAAATACATATTTTAAATTCAATAAAGCTTTTATTTGAAGAGTGTAAAGTTGCACTTCTAATGAGGTAATAGTTACATTAGCTTTAAGTGGAAGTTGCTTGTCATAGACTGATATCCCCCATTCATTTAGTTGCCAAACTACAGTAGGGATTTCCTAAATTCATCTGTTAATTAGACTCATTTTTAGGCTAGATACTAACAAAAACTTACATTAGACTAAACAAAACATCACTATATCGAAGTGTTGAAGGGAGATCTTTCTGAGAGAGGAAAAAATAGAAATTATATTTCTTAGTATAACTGTGAAAATACTGTAGGCAATTTTCATCCTGACTGGATCCTTTTATTATTATTTTTTTACGAGGGGATGGGATGGGAGGAGCACCAGTGGGTGGCTGGGTGGTACATGCGTATGCCCAGCCAGCGTACTGATTTGCCACAAGAAACATGATAGAAACAGTGTTTTTGTTTCATCAGCTTTATTTCAGTTGTGCTTTTTGACAAAATATATCATGGGGAAAAAGGGGGAAGGGTTGCAAAACAAACCTGGAAAGCAGTCAAGTTTCTTTCACGCACACTGAAAGTTTAAATATTTTTGAATAGGTAAAAAGTCTTTTCTTTAAGCTCATGAATGTCAGAGTATTTTCTGCTCTGTTAAGAGGGTATTAGGTTGCTGGATGTCAGATGATGATCTACCACACTTCTAGGGCTCCTATTCTTTAGGTGTTATGTAATCAATGTCTCCTTTTACGCTACTGAATCTCACAATAGTTCCAGCACCAGCTGCTGCTCTAAACCTCGCAGACATGAATATAACTACTTACTTTTTGTTTACAGACCACACAGAAAAGTAAAAAGAGATTGCAGTTTCTGAAGATAGTTATAAAAGACCTGGATCAGGTTGTCCAGTTAAAAAAAAATAATCAGAAGTTATAAAACACAGTAAGTCTCCTAAATATAATGAGAAAATTACATATTTTGGAGCTTTTAGCGTGTGGAGTTTTGAAAGCTCAGATGCCTCTTCATACTAACTGCATGACTCCTTCCCGGCCAGTCTTCGTGACGGTGGGCTGTAAGATGCAGGCAGTAAAACAGAACTACCACGAAATCCCCTCAGTGCTGCTCACCGCCTGACACAAGCATGTCCTAGGCTCACACCTGACTGCATTTTCTCCAAAACTCTTCCAAGTCCAAGGATATAAAAGTAAAATCACATTCTTACAGACGTAGATTTAAGTGGCACTCAAATTTGGTTCAATAACTCAAATTCACGACCCACATAATATAAGGATTTGTAACTATCTAGGCTAGCTTTGCTTCTGTATTCCAGAGAGGTGACAAATTATTTTAGCTGTCTTGTTTTTAGTTGTATTCTCCTAAGAACCTGTCTCTGTTTCCTAACCATAAAGATAGCTCAGGGGGCTTGAAAAACAAAAGAACAAGATGGTAAATTTAATGATTGTCTCTCTGTTAAACCAATCTACATCTGCCCTCCTAAACGGAAGATGAGAAGCATGTAAGTTAGCCTGTGAAATAACGCAAGATGAGTTAGTTGGGAAGCAAAAAAGAAGAATCCCTAGAGACTAGCATGGTTTTAGCAATAGGGTGATCCTCATAGGCCTGCATGGACTAATTTTGGTCAGGGTCAAATGCAACAAAGAGAAACTACATGTTTGAGGCAGGAGTGGTTAGAAACTAGGAAGAGTCAAACCACAAAAAAGTGTTTTTAAATTTCTACTGTAAGCCAGTGAATCACAGTTCCCCTTAGTATCTGCATATTTACCAAACTAAAACCGTGTGGTTTTTGAGAAATTCAGTATTATATATCAGCAGTCTTTCACCTTCATCCTTCAATATACTTTTAAATACCAAAACACAATACTTTCATCAGAATTAGGCAAGCTCCTCCACAAATGCTACAGTACAATCAATAATTGAAATTTTTTTCCACTAACAATAATAATTCTACATACTTTTGTGCTATTCCTCTGCTGTTTCTGTTTTGTCTTGAAAAGTTTACCTAGGCTGTTGAAGCCACTTTACACTAAGGAAACAAGCCAAGGTGGCCTTTCAAGGTGATTTTTATCCTAGACACAATAGGTTGAATACAAGCACTAAAGATAGAGTAGCACAATACCTTCTTATATATATAACATATGGCCTTAAATCGGGCTTCTCTTTGCTAAGATACCCTGGTATGCTGCACATAGCCAAAGCGACTAAAGAATACAGAATTGCCATCTGCAGGGAATTCTCTCCGCTGATAAAGGAAGACAGGAGATGGTTCTACTGCCCCTTCTGTGCCTTAAGATTAAACTACATTTCTCTTTCCTCGGATATCCTGAGCATTCCTTCCCTATTCTGAGTGACTGACTGACAATACACATACACCGCTAAGGATGGGTACGAAAATCAGGTTTTTTTAAATCTATCCCACCTTTTAAAGACCACAGAGGTCAAGATGATAGGGAGCGAGATTTTCATGCTCTGAAACGCAAAAGTTTGTTCACAGAGAAAATCAGGATGAGTTCATCCTAATTCCCACTGCACCCAGCCATCACATAAGTCATCGTCTGGCGGTCTCCACTAAACAGCAGTGCAGCATGGAAAGTTCATCAGAAATTCAGTGTTTTAGCACATTTTTGTGGGAATACCTTGAACAATGACTCCATATGCCATATTTTACCAATAACAAAAGAAATCCCTTTTTAC
The DNA here is from genome assembly GCF_003343035.1 of Apteryx rowi. Taxonomy (NCBI): domain Eukaryota; kingdom Metazoa; phylum Chordata; class Aves; order Apterygiformes; family Apterygidae; genus Apteryx; species Apteryx rowi. The sequence goes on from NW_020450708.1 coordinate 672,853, forward strand.
TACAGTATTTCTACACTCATACTGTTTAGATAGTGTAGACAGAGTATAACATAATATGTGCACTTTTTTTCTTGTTTACTACAGTATTGCTTAACAGACCATAGAGGACAGGAGCCCATTATGCCTGGCAGTGTATAAATAAAGAGTATTGAGCAGTCCTTATACCCTAAATAAGTGCGCTATACCCAGTTCAATGGGAGGGCAAAAAAAACACGAGAACAAGTAGCGTGAAGTTACTTTAGATCTGTGTATGAGTGTTCCCCTCCCTAAAAAACTTTGAAACCCTTTGGCCAATTTCAAGAGAGATGTACAGACCTCCATGACAATAAATTCTTATAGGTTTCATTATATCAGTAAGATAAATGATTTATCAGTAAGCTAAATGACAGTAAGATAGGTAAGATAAATCTTACCTATGGCCCGACAGGCAGAAAGGCTGCCCCACGCGCTCACCCCTTACTAAGCATGAGAGAACGCACAGAGGAGAGCTCTTACAAATGCCTCAGACATGAGAAGAAAAGCTTCGAGCACATCTTACACCTTGTTAGACACTAAAGAACCCAAACAGAGGAAACAAAGCAGTAGGAACCAGGATTTATTTTTCCATAGCACACAGAGAAGTGCTTGTTTTACTGGGGTCATGGGGAGGGGGTGGAAGGAGTGAGGAAGCGCAAGGAGGAGGAGGAGGAGGAGGAGGAGGAGGCGCCTATTGGCGCACAGACCTGATGGAGAAGCAGGAGGAGGAGGAGGAGGAGGAGGAGGAGGAGGCAATGGATTTACTTCACAGAACCTAAGGAGTGTTGGGAAGGCAGGGAAGGCAAGTTGAACCTTTCCCTTCTGCCGCTAAGAAAGCGGTTCCTGTCTGGCTGCTTCTGACTCTCTTCTCTCCTAACTTTCTAAAACCTTTTCCTTTTAACAGAAAACAACATCATATACATTTCTAAGCACATTTTATATTTCTGCTTAGACAATATTAAACAATAAGCCAGTAATATAGTTTATATGACACAAACCTCTAAATTTGTTTGGTTCTCCAGTTTCAAAAATCTGAGTTCATGTTAAGTCCAGCATTGTCCCACTGGACAGACCCTCAGCTCATAATTCCTACCATTGAATTGTAATGTCCTGGGTCTCAAATATGCAAGATTTGCAGTTGGAAAAAGGGAAAAACTGACCCATCATATTTCGAAGGTCTAAAATGCAGAAACATCTGCTAGAATCATATTCAGTTGGCTGAGGGTTAGGAATATGGGAGCCTGCAGTTGATCAGCGCTGCCCTAGGTGTCACGGAGGCCAATGGGAATTACACTAAGAGGGTTTCAGTAGACAAGGGCGTAATTCAGTCAGCTTTTTAAAAAAAAAAAATCATGAAACAGAAGCCTAACTTTTTTTTCTTTTTTCCTTTCAGCCTCCTACTTCTTCCTTGCTGTCTAGTGAACCACTTGTTCTTTTGACTATACTATTAGAGATGGAGGCCTTCCCGTTCCCATGCTGGCTAAAGTTCAAAACAAGTATCATCCTATTTCATCATTTTTACCATTAATAATTTTTTAGCTAATAAAAGCACTTAAAACAAGCAGTATACAGTTTTGTCAAGATCAGTGCTGGCAGAGCACAGTTTTTTTCTATAGTATTATTCTTCTGGTAAAATGATTTTGTTGCTTTTATTTTCTTGCATGGAAAAAATGATGGGGCACAAAGGAAACCAGAAAAAAAGCTAGCATTTAATTTATAGCAGAAAGCTTATAAGCTGCTTCTTCTTCATCTAAAAAGTTTACATGTCAAACGCTTCAGTCAGTTAACTTGAGATAAAAATATGAAGTTTCCTTAGAAAATACACCTCAAAATGTAACTTTCCTTTGGAAGAGTCCAGGTTTTGATTTTCATCCTTCAGGTTTGTACAGCTCTCTTCCTTTTATCATTGCCCACGTTTCACTGAATACTAATTCATAACTGCAGTCTTTCTATTCCGTTCTTGCTTTTATCTACTATCCTTCTCACCAGTGTTGCATTCTGAATACTATTCCACCTCATATGAATTTAAAATGCTACCAATCAAGATATAGCATGGATTAAACTGGTGTATTTCAAACCCATTCAGTCCTAATGCATGTGTTAATTCAACCAAGAAAAGCATTCTTGTTTAAAGAGGATGATTTAAAAAGAGAAAAAAAAAAGAGGAGAAGCAAATGTTATGATTTTTTTTATTGCAACTGTTTCTTCAAATTTCCACTTGCAAATGGAAGTGATTTAAACTACCAAAGAAAGATTAGAAGATTCAGCACCTCAAACTCCTAGAAGCAGCTTGTGGTGTCTGTAAACCTGAATCAGTGTGAATTCTGTCTGTCCTCTAAGCAATCCCATCCCTAGAGAAAGTAACTGTCATTTCTCATTCTTGCAACCTACACTTTAAAACAATTATTTTGCCACTTGTATCACCTTGTAAATCCACCTATTTCCTATAGTTCAACAAAACATGCAAAAGGCTATTCAGAGTGCGGCCTTTAATCTTTCCAGAGTATATTAGTTGACTTAATACAACAGGTTCTTGAAAAAAAGATTTAAAGATCATCTGATTATCAACTATGTATAGCCAGTTTGTTTCAGGGTAAGGGAGCAATGTGGGAGGAAAGAGCTTATACTTCAGAGACAAAATACATTGTAGGAGCATGGTTCAAGCACAGCCAAAGTGCAAAAAGTAGTAACCATTTATGGACCTCTTGTCCATGAATTTGTCCAGCCCCTTTTTGAACCAGCTGATGCTGTCTGCCTTCTGGGGAAGCAAGTTCCAGGAGGTCACCAGCCTCTCTGTAAAGCAGGGCTTTCTTCTATCTCTTTTGAATCAGTCACTGATTAATCTCAACAAGTGCCTGAAATTTCTCTTGCTGAGGGATTTGGCAAACAATAGTTCTGCATTCAGCTTACCCCCGCCTCTGTGATTCTCTAAACTTCAACCATATCCTCCCCCCACCAGCTTTCTCTTCTCCAAAATGAAGAGTCTTTAAGTCTCTCCTCATAAAGCAGCTGTAGTATCCCCTTGATCTCTCTACCATTCAGGTGCTGGGGAAACTAGTACAGGAACTAATGCTGCCACCAAACCCTGAGAAGCATTGTGGAATTTCCAACAGAAAATGTTTGCGGGGCCACTGACCTCCAGCTCCATATCTCTGTTTTTGTATTGAGGGAGGATACTGGAATGGGCAGAGAATTAATGGTAGCACAGTCAGCAAGGGAAGTGTACTAGTAGGGTATAGGGATGCAGGTACAGTTAAAATCCCCTCCTGCCCAGCAGATACCTCAGACCATATGGGTCACAGGAACCTGGAGGATCTTCTTTACAGCTAGAGAGCCACGAGCAAAGCCTCCTGCTAGAGGGAACAATTCTCAGAAACTTTGTAAGCTTAAACTTCTATAGTTTCCTGAGAACATTACTCACAGAAACACATGATGCTTAAACCAAAATAATTATGAGATGAAGAAAAAAAGTTGGTCAAAAACCAGACCCATTTTCTAGATCAAAAAAGTATACACATTTGTTATAATCACGCCATGTGTTACCTGTTGACTACGTTGAATCATTCTTTCTGGTTTGTATTCAGTGAATGCTTTTGTGACATGAAAAGCACAAGTGCTTTTCCATGCTACAAAGGAAGACATTCCCCTCCGGGGAGGGAAACGCATTCAAAGGTTGCTACTGTGTTCTCCTGCTGTCTAAAGGGGACCGGAAACGTGGGAGATGCTCCAGCTTCATTTACTGGGATAACCACACAAAAGCAGGCAAAATCCAGCATCTCATATCATGTTTCAGAGAAATCCTAAATTGATCTCACCAACCTTCAACAGAAGGTGCAAATATATTTTGAAAGTAACTTAGTGCTTTAACAAGGAAAAAAAGAAGAAATGGCACACTTCCTTCCCATTCTGATGAGATTTCAAACATCACATACTTTAGAAAACAAAATCAAAATACACTATTATTTCTGTCTGAATGTATAAGACTCAAGTTTACAGAAAGTTGGTGACAGTCATGTGTCTTTAAATAGGTGAAGCGCTTTGCCAAGCAAACGTTTCACTCATTCTGTTCTCAGAGAAACATTTTATTGCCTTGTGCCCCTTCGTTGTTTACAAAAGAAAAACATCTCTTCATTTTAGTCAAGAAAGCTTCTGTTCCAGAGAACAAAGCCTTCATTTGGGTTTCTCTAATCTTTATGGTGTTTGCAAGTTGGTGTCAAAAATGTTAGTCAAGGCATGCTGTGTTACAGGTCTGTGGGGCAAAAGCAGTCACAAGAGACTTTCCACCCAAGTCAGAAGGAGACCACATTACCATTCTAACTACTTCCTATGGAAGTCACAGTTGTATCAACATCCTGCTGTTTTGTTTGTATTTAACTTGGGATATGACTCTCTACACTCTCAGCATGAATCCTACAATTAAATGGAAGCAGTCCACAGGTTACTAAAAAAGTCTAGTGTTCTACATTTGAAATGGTACAATTTTTGAGACAATCAACTTGCTATCCACCAACTGAACATGTTTAGAGTATATATTACTACAGCTGAAACAAGTCAGAAGAATCTCTAATAAAATTATGCAAAATGGTAAACTATTTTCAGAAATCATTTTTTCTCCACATCTATTTATGCACTGGTCTGCTATTTGACCTATTAAAGATACATTATTTTAAAGAATTCACATGGTAGAGAAACTATCATAGCTATCTTTCTCAAAATACAAGCTAAAATTTAGTTAACCTTGTGTTAGACCTGAGAAATTAAAAAAAAATTATTCACATGCATCCTGTTTCAAAATATTACTTTAACAACAGATATCCAACCCTGGTATATTTGCTTAAATTTCAAACCAAAGAACAGCTTTTAAGTCAGGTATCCAGCAATATTTTAGCCTAGAATTATCTGCAAGGGAGGTGCTGGCTCCTTTTAGAACAATCCTTCAATAGACCAGCATTTCAAAAAGGAGCATAAACTAAGCATCTATGCTCACACTTCGTAATAAAACACCTCAGTTTCCAGTGTAGGCAAGAGAAAGGGTTATCTGCTTCTTTGCCTTCCTTTTGGGGTGGGGGGAAGGGAACTACTGCGTAACTATAACATAGAGAGCAGGCAGTGTCTGTAGGGAAGTAATAGTTTTAAGTGGTTTTAAAAAGAGAGTTTTAAGCAATTTCAAAGAGTAGTTCCACCCTTAAGTCACCTGCAAATTTCTCCTACCTTGCTACAATGTTTTTCTCATCCTTGCTGCTGTATAGAAGACCTCAACAAAAAGGAAATTAACTTGATGCCTACATGCAAGTAGAGTTCCTACATTTTCATCAGGGATTTTCCTGTCAGTGAGTCTCCTGCTTCTGGCCTGTGCATGCACAGAACAGGTGAACTGCACACGCAATTACTCTGAAATGTTCCAGGCACACTGGATTTACTACTCACACGGAGACTTCAGAAGCAGGTTTGACCATAGCTGTATCCACAGAGATGAGGAAGAAACCGCTATCCTCTGGAAGACAGAGCCTCTTGGGGTGGAGTAAGCAGGACATAAATAGAGAAAAATGTTAAGTGCCTTTCCCACCCCCTCCCCAAGTGCCAGTCTGAGATGGTGATGGATGGAAATAGTAATAAGAGAAGGTAAGGAAAGGACATGAGCTGATTTGTCCAGGTGCTGGAAACATGTCTAGGTTGACTGGACATCCAACAGCTTTTGTCAGAGCTAAAGCTCCTACTGAGCTGCTACACAGATGTGAAATCCCTAACTTCTACTCAGGTAAAATTTATAGACAGAAAAAAGAGGGTATGTCTGGGGAAAACCAGATGAATGGTAGACTTCCTTATACCTCTGCCATTAATACTCCATAAAACATTTTGTCTGCCCTACAAACTGTGACTCTCCAGTTTCACCTCTTACGAAGTCTTCCCTCCCCATAGGCTGTGATCCCTGACTTCCAGAATTCATTCAAAGTCCCTCTTTATCCCTGCAACATCCTCAAAATTTCACTTGAAGCCATTTTTATATACCCATGCTTGAATCTCCTGCACTAAAAGAAAGGAGGAGAACCAGTCAGATATGGTGACAGACGAATGGACAAGTTTTGTTCTCTCCCCCATAACAGGACAAGCTTTCTGCTGGCTCTGTGAAGCTGCTCCTTCTTCTCACTCAACGTGTTGAGCCAAGCAGCCCCAGACCACCATCTCCCACTTGAGACTGGCGTCTAGTGGCAAACGCGGCTGCCTTCTCCTTGTTTGGCAGATCAGCTGAACCACCAATCCAGGAGGTAAAAGTGCAGTGTTCAGCTCTTGTGCTAAGAGTGGCAGCTGGTAGGACTGAATGTTTGGTAAAAAAAAACATTTTATCCCCTTCTTCCCACAAATATGTCATCCTGACTATGCCCAGGTGCTGTTAAAAGAATAAAGTAAACATACTGAATAACAGAGATAAGCAATATTCATTTATTATTTTCAGTGAAACAAATGATGGGCATTCTTAAACAAAGGAAGGGATGCTTAATTTTATACTGTCACTGTAAGAAAACGTACTTCAAAATCTAATTTAAAAATTTAAAAATTTTTGACAGCACAACAATGTTCTGTTTTTGTTATTCAATCAAAAAAATACTAGCTAGTTATTGCATTAGGATACCTTTACTGAACAAACTTGTTACTAAAGCAATCTGATTTTTTTCCACATGGGGAAAATATATATTCTTCCTCTGGAAATTTGGGAACTTTCCTCTGAAAATCTCAGGGCAAAGTCATTTCCAACAAGACTGATTTAGCAATACACACCAGTGATAGCATGAACTACATGAGAGACAAGGATATTATCCCAATCTTTCAAACTGTTGGCCAGAACAGGAATTTGGGATGGTCTGAGAGCTTCAACAGTGCACTGAGTTGACTGTTAAGGGAAACACTCAGTAATTAACTGTCAGTCTCAAAAATTAGGAATTCACTGATCTTCAAGTCAAAACATGAAGTTCATTGTTTTATAGATTGTCTGGGATTAATCCCACAGCCACTTACAACTAAGTGCAGTGATTATCACAAGGAACTAAGTCACTGAAAAGTCATCAAATTAATGTAAAACCACAATGAAGTCTCTTTTTTTAAATTTTAAATTTAAATGTATATCTACGTAGGGTAAACACTGCAGAAACTGAACTTAAGGGCTTTTTTAACCAAGAAAACTGCAAATTTTGATAACAAAGTTTGGGGGGGTGGTGTTAATTCAATGGTTGCAGCTAGAAAATGAAATGCATGTAATTTAAAAAATTGAACTAACAAGAAGGGTGACAATAATTGTTAGATCTTTTCACATGGCATTAGACTTTCTTCTACGACTGTTGGTTCTCCAGGTCAAACTTTACATCTTTCAAAGGTGAAATAATATTGACAGCTTCTAAAAAGATGGCAATGGTCTAACCCATATAGTAAAACTCACTTTCCATAAGGGAAGGCATTTACTTCACATACATAGATAGAGCGTTTTAATACACATTTATATAAATCCCCAATTATCTATCTATCCAGCTATCCAATTTTGTTATGGGCATGTTTATGAGAGTTTTGTCAGGAACCACCATATCGGAAAGGACATCTGTATGAAAGCATTGTGGGTGCCTTGTGGTCTGAAAGCATGCTCCACAAACGTGGCATTTCTGAAAAATCTGAAAAAACACCACCACATCACAGAGCAGAAACTGCTCCTACCCTCAAATTCTTCATATTACAAAATGAACAAGCTTTTCTAGGCAAGCTTTCTGAAGTTTTCAGTAGGCTCTGCTCCTTCTTGTAGACTTCTTGGAAAACAAAAACACTATCCAAAAAAAGTAGTCTTGATACATATTTCTAACTAGGCATTTCTAATTTCAGGCCAATTGAAATATTTCTACGGATGATAAATACACTTTTTTAAAATGACAGCATGACTTTTGCCACATTATGCAATACAGAAGTAGTTTTTAAACTTATTGCAGATTTAAAACATAATAAGCTCATTGATTTTATTATGCTCAGAGATAGAATAAGCACAAAGCATTACGCCAATTAGGCAAAATGATGGATTTGAACACATGGTGCATTTTGCTGTTGACATGTATGCGTAACTTCCATTAATGTCAGTGTGAGTTATGCATGCACTGGGAAAATAATATGACCATAACAAAAAATATTTCCTCCAGAACTAATATAGTAATATTTTTTGTAGACATTTGGAAAAATCACATATTTAGAAAGCAACATGCATTTGCATGCAAATCCTTCTCCAAACTTCAACACTGTGGAATTCTTTAAAATAAATCTTGTCTTTTCACATGTTGGCATCAAGTTAAGGATAACTATATGTTTATCTCCTTCCATCAATGTGCCTTTCCTTTAAAGGCTACTGATCTAGTTTCCAGTTGAAAAAGACAAACCAGATAATGAAGTAGATTAAGATTCCATCCAGTTTTATTCTAAACTTCCTTAAATAACCGATTCTATATGGGAACATGTAATGACCACTGAAGAAGTTATCTAAAACTGACAACTGATTTTAGCCAGTAAATTAAGATGGATCTTGGCAATGTCAGCCAGATGGGCCTAGAATGCAGAGTTATGTTTGGAACTTGAACATTATATAAGCATAGGAAATCATCATGAAGGTTCTTAAACACACAGCTCATGCCTATTTGACTAGAAGCCAGCAGTCAAAAACTGTAATCACTCAGCATTAAATAATAAAATGATAAATAGAAGTTAGGGTCATCGTTGCCAATTAATAAATTATCTTAAAATATCAGAGGGAAGCCAGATGAAGAAATACTATTTTAGTATATTACTGTTACACAGAATTGTCATTATTCTGTCAGCAGATGTCTGGGTCTTAGCTAGCTTCTACAATCGACTTTTGAGAACACCATATTCATAAAAATAATTTAATGCCATATTTATAATATTCTGTTGCAATGCAGCAGTTTTATAAAGCTTGTTTGACATGCACTTATTTCAGAGAGTAATTTAAAAAATTAAATTACAGTAATAAATTTCTGAATTATTTATACAAGATATTTACCAATACACATATATCTATTAGTTTATGCTGTTTAATATATTTTACTAAATTAAATAAACAATCTAGTAAATTTAAAATTAAGACATACATTGATTTAGACATTCCTATATATAGCAGCAGTCATGTAACCCTTTTCATTCACAAATGAAAAAAAATTAATAAGTGTGTTCATTTTTTGCTTCTTTGATGCAGTACTACGGTTGTTTTAGCGGCAATAACTAAAAAGAGACAAAAACTAAATACAATCATGCGAATTTCTGCCACTAATCTCATTATCTATTCTGTTTAGTAATATTGTGCTGTGTTTTAAATACTGTTGCATTCATTAACTCTATTTTGTGTCTCCAAGATCAGCAAAACTCATCCTGAAGTCTGAAAGCCGTGCTTGGTTATTTCCATCACACTTACCACAAGCAAAAGTTCTGCTCAACATGTCACAAATAAACCTATGCAACCATTAGGATATCGCTCAAACACATTAGTTAACTCCATGAACACCACACAAGCGACCAAAACTCTTTTTCAGAATAGGACTACACTTGGATGTTCCTTCTCCAATATGTACTCTTTTTTCACACATTTCACAGAAATTAAAACGTTAGCATGTAATTAAAAATAGTATATATATATATATATATTTTTTTAATGAAAGGGAGCTCTAATTGCAACTAGGTTATTAGCTGAGCTCACAGACTTCAGTGGGGCTCACCTATGCATATGAGTTAGAGCATCAGGCTCTTACAAGCAGCAGTATAGAGCTGGGCAGCTGGGAAAGCTACCTAGGAGAGGAGGCTGGTTAGGTAACCCTCTCCTACCTAGGTAGGAAGACGTATATAATAAAATTTATAGTGGTTTACTATTTTAGGTTACACGGGTTGTTAACTTTGTAGATTTCCAAACAAATTGGAGCTCATTTTAGGGTTAAAAATGAAAAATGTATATGAAAATTGCTTTTCTGGAAGACAGAAAAAAAGGTGACGGCAGAAAAAAAATATATGTACTTACAGACCGAACAAAAACAATGGCAAAAAGTAAAACAAAAATATATAAGAAAGTAGTCTTTTACAAACAAAACAGAAGAAACAACACTAATGACTACACAAATAAAGAAAAAATCTAACATGCAAAAATATTTCATTTTTTTATTTAGTAATTTTTACTGTCAGTAAAATCACTCTATATCTTTATATATCATTTTAACTTTCAAATCTTCCTAACCTGGACCTTTGATAACTGGATCTTTCACCACCAGAACCATCCACTCAGTCTTTTATTCATAAAACGAACACATTTTTATCAAAAATAAAAATAAAAATAAATCAAATTTCACCTAGTTTTTGCCAACCTCACCTCCCAAACTGAAGATACATGCCTTGTGCAGCTCTTCAATATCCAGGAGGTTCTGCATACCCAACCAAGAGAGTCACAGTAACAGAATGAAAGGTACTGCTTTTGTTTTTTCTATATTACCCAACAACTGATAATTATGATCACTTATAGGAAAAAAAAAAGAATCATTCTTACCATTAGGGCAAAACCTAACCATGCACTCAAAGAAACAGATCAAAGCACTAAGAAAATAGACGACTTCATGAAATACACTAGCACTGACCATCTGATTTATAATAGCTGAATCAATATCTACATATAAAACAAAATCAGAAAACTAAATAAAATAACTGTTATCAAATATAAAATCACATGCTCACTACTACAAAGTATCAATTTGCATGTTTCCACACATATAAATCACGTTGTTTATTTATGAGATAAATCACATTAAAGTCAAAAGCTGAAGTTCTTTTGACTTCATTGGAAACAGCATTCCTTTTTAAATTACAGGTATTTATAATGTTGCACCTGTATTACATAGTAGCCATTCTTAAAATCTGCTTTCATAAAACTATATTAAGCATATATCTTCATTTGCCATGTTGTCTTATTTACGGTAAAAGTATTAAATAATTTTTCTGATTATTTACCTTACTTTTAAGTGTGAGGATTTTTACAATAACTTAGCTGAAGTTACACAAAGCTTAAGTGTTGGTTTTTTTTTTAATTTCCCCCAAACAAAACAGTCTTAAAATTACAACTCTGGATTTTCTTTGTTGAATGTTAACCACACACTTAACAGCCTAGCCAAGTCCTAACAGGTTAACTCTTTTCTGGTAAACACCGATTTCAAAGATCATGTCACAGCTTTAGCATGGTATAATTACAGATGTTTTCACTTATTGTGGGGAGGAAGTCGGACTTTAATTATAGGCCTATCTTCCTTTTTCTGTTCTGTATGCTTATAAATGCTAATAATGACTGATAAGGTTTGTGGTTTTTTTAACCGATTAATTTCAATAGACTTTGTACCATCTATACAAAGCTGGTAAATCCCTTTCCTTGCATTTGACACTCACTGAAACTCCAGCACAGCGTTTTCACAGAAAGATGGGGCCTTAGACCCTCTGTTTCCCATGAAAGTTATACTGTACTGATATTTTACTTGCATGTAACAAAGAACAGCTTTCAAAAAATTCTTAGCATGTCAATTATTGACTACTTTTTAAATGAAGACTTTTACACTTCTGTATTTTAAGAGGAATTTAACACTTACATTTTATAACCATTAGAAGTCCTGAAATTCAGACTTTAGTGTGTCTATATACATAGAAAAAATATTTACAGAAAAAAATCTCTTATTGCAACAAATAATTTTAATTTTTCTAGAAATTAGAGAAATAAGTGTACTCACTTCATTTCTAGAATTTCCTCAAGCTGTTTTCTCCGCTCTATTCTTAGGTTAGCCAGATGTGCTTCCTTCTCAGCCAAAGACTGCTGTGTTGAGGCAAGACGGGCTTTGGTAGAATCTAATTCTTGTCTAGTCTTTTCCAATGCATTCATCAGTTCTTCTACCTAAAAGTGAGAGAACTTTTTAAGCTCCTTGTTCTCTACAAGAACTAAATCTTTAGGTAAATATAGGGAAAAAAACCATGGAATTATTTTAAGTAAACAGCTGTTAAAATCCATTCCTATTTTAATTGTTTTTAAAATAGTCTTTAAATACCAAAAAACCTTAATGTTTTCATGAATCCATCTAGTAATGAGCAACATTTATACAAACCAGAACTGACGCAGATTGCCAAAAAGCTATTTAACCTGGGCCGCTGCCATGTACAGCCACAATTCATAAATAATTCCTACATCACTTACATTATTGAAACACAGGATGGTAGTAACTCATTACGATAGCAAATTCACAAAATTTAGATGCAGATATAGATATATATTTTAATATAAAATTGATCATGAACTCCAAATACTTTCCATCAAAAACATACGCACCCTTCTGTGCTGGACCAAGTTGTCCAGATAAACTGTAGATTCTCCATGCCTGGGAATTTTCAAACCTTGAAAAGGAAACCTGGAGAATCTGATCTAACTTTGAAGTTATCCCTGCTCTGAGCAGAGGGGTGGACTGCACGACCTCCAGTTGTCCATTCTAACCTAAATTGTCCTAAGTTTCTGCACTGGATTTGTCTGCTATTGTTCTAAGAAAACAACCAAGTTATTTTCCTCAGGACAACTGTGAGAATTCCTGAAGTAACTATGAAATATAGGAAAATTAGGGTGATATCAATCTTTATTTGACATTGATAAATATCAGCTGGATTTAGGGTAAATTGCTTATTGCAGGAATTCAGAAAACCTCCATGTTTTCAGAAAACATGATTTGGAAGTAAAAATAGTATCTGCCATATTGTATCACATTATTTAAAGAACAAAATAAGAATGGAGACTCCAGCAAAATTTACTTGTGAGGTGAATCACTACATTCAAAGAACCAGATGGTCATGAGTAGCCTCTGCTGACCAGGGCACTTCAGCGTGATTTCCCCATTCTTGCACAAACATTCAAATGACACCGTTTATATAAAAAGGTGCAAGTATACAACAAAGAACTCATTTATTTTTAGGAGATACAGTGATCTAAATAATGAATGCCATATTTCCTGTATTTTCTTTCTCACCTTTGTCCAAATATTAACATTTTATAAATTAGTCAGCATTTTGGGAAGAACATCTAAGTAAAATGAAATGGGAGAGAAAAGGAACAACTGGAATATATCCAATCTAAATGCTTCTTTAATAGCATGTTGTTCATGTTACACAAGTCATTGAAAAGCATGGACTTTCATGCAGTGACAAAGTCTGACAATATTCAGCTGTGGTCATATCATAAGCGTGTCTACAAAGACAATAAGACATTTTCCCCCAAGTCCGGGCTTAACTGCTACTTACCCCCTTCTGTTATCTAACTCCTACTCGCATGCAATCAGTGTTTATAAACCACTTTATTATTATTATTTTTTTTTAAGTTGAACACACATTGCTTTGCTTGCCTCCCACACAACAGGTTCAGTAAAGCAAAATTAACAATACAATCTCTATCAAATTATAACGAGCAGATGCACACCCTGTTGGAAAATGATACACAGATTACTTACCGCCGTACACCAGCTGCATCTGCAGTCTTTATAAACACACTAGTAAAATCAATGGATGCTGCATCATGTTGGATACAGCTAGTACCTAAGAAGTCATATTTCACCAGGGCAGAATCAGAATTACCAACACATTTAAGGTACTGATCTTCTCAGTACCTTCTTACTCTTCCACTCAGAAAGGAAAACCAGTGCAATATCGGTATGACTGAAACAGCCAGGACTGCCAGCTGTGCCCTGCGGTCCGTGCAGGTGCAAGATTCCACTAAAGCAGACCCTGAAGAAAGACGAGGGCTATAGATAACTTTGAAAATGGCTAGCTAGTGCCCTTTCACAGTAAAAGTAGCTAAGAGAAAATACAGTCGAGGGAAATGAATAATAAAAAAAGCTGCATTTGCACTTGCATCACAAAAAAAAATAAATAACAGTAGGAGACAGATCATATTTCTTTAAAAATATACTCAGTTTCTAATACAACACCACATAATTCATTCTCTATTTTAATACACACAAACACAAACTCATGCTGTCTCCAGCAAGGACAAGCCTCAACTACTTAAACATAATGTTCCTCCCTGCATTCTTGGGCTATTTCTTAATTTCATCCTTGTGTTTCTTAAAAACTGCACAGAGTTTCTGCTGAAAACCATACAATAAAGACTCCAGACTGTTACTTAATTCCAGGTAGCATACATTAATGGAAACAGTAGTGGGGATTCAAGACTGCGAAGTCATTCATTCATACAGACTCTTGCTTCAAGACGGTCTCTCATGTCACTCCGCACTTGCAGATTTGCGTGGCAGAGGAGGACCCAAAAAGGCAGAACAGCACTGCTTCTGCATCGTTAGTACTGTCCTCCTCCTGCCCTTCAGGTTCAGCTGAATGTAGTATCCAGCCTGTTGACTGACTGAATGCTCACCTGATTTCTTATATAGAACATCAGCTATATTTTAAAGCATTTAAAAGAATTAAACAACTGGGAAAAACAAAGCTGTGGATTTGTTAAAGTATATTAATACTCACATATTACCAGACAAAAGTGACCAGGTTTTAAGCAAGATGAAAAAAAGACTTTAAAAATTTAAATATAAAAACCTTTTCAAACCACAAATCATTAACATGTGTAGACTTGAAAGTTACACTTTCATTTACATTTTCAACACAATATTTGCCAGTTGATTCATTCTTCACTTTTTGAATACGACCCAAGTTCAGAGAGATGTTTTCCTAGTTAACTCTCTCACCAACACCGAGAGCAGCAGCAGAACTTGACTGGCAGGCATTTATAAAAGAAACTGATTTTCAAATATCTTATTAGCAAAGATTTTATTATCTAATCTAAATACATAATGCTGAAGTTATACACATAACCACTATACCTACACGTTTATTATACAGCTGTAGCACCGATATTACAATGTAAAATTAACTTCAAACATTGAAGGCAATTCTATCTAGATATAAAAGTTTAGGGAAAAAGGCTGTGTAAAACATAAACCAAATTCCTGAGTAAGTGCCTATTCTCTTCCTTGATATTAGAATTAAATGACAGCAGAAAATATGAAGGATAAAAGTTGCTTTACCACATCTTTTAGTCCTCCTCTAAGGAATGGAGATAAATCCAGTACTAGCAGTGCAAAATTTTAGCTTTCTGAGCTATGGCAAATGCTTCTTTGGGTGCATTCAGGGCCTATGCACGTAGAGAAGAACATGCATCCAGGAGCCCTTTCCTCTCCAGACCACTGGCATGATCCTGCCTCTCAGTTTTTCAGTTTCTCCACTCTCCAGACATTGAGCTGACTCCCCTGCTGAGGGATCAGTCCAATGGCAAGGAACACCTTTATATAATTTTTATATCAGTGTACAAAAGATCGAGACAAAGTTTGTATTGATGGTTATATTTATTACCTGTGATACCTCATCCAGCCACTTTCCTTCCAAACTGAAGCATCTATTTTACCTTAATTATTGCATATGCTTCACTAAGACATAAATACAGAAAAGCCTCTCAAATTAATTACTGCTTATCAGCAACACATTCTAAAATCCAGGCAGCATTTTAAACTACTTCATGTGCTGAAGTTGGTGCAGGCAGTGCCATTGTGCAGGCGGACGCTCCTGCGCGGCGGCTCGAGGGGGCTGCGCCCTGCCCAGAGCAAGAGCCGCAAAGCCCGCTCTTCTTTCTCCACGGTGTCTGTTGGTCTCATTACTTCTATGCACAAACCTGGCTATTTTAAATATTTACTGAAGAATTAATAGGAATCCATGTTTTGGAAGAGTTTATTGTGAGACTCTCACTGGATACAAAGTCCTTACTAGATAAGTGCCCTCAATACATCAGCTGGTTTTTCTCCCTTTCTGAGAGACAGCAGCCGCCTTTTATCATTTCAAATTTCTAATAAAAGCTTTTTTTATATATATACTTTCAGAAAGCTTAACTGCCCTCAGCGCTCCAAGGATTTGGCTAAACACTGTCAATACCTGAATTTAAGTTTACATTTCAGAACGGCAGGAAACTGGCAGACCAAACTATTCCCATTCTCTTTCCTGGCTGTGTGTCTATTTTAAATGAACACCTTTAACTACTTCTGCAGCTTCACATCTTCAAGTGCAACCAGCACTTTTTCACACCCAGATAAGAAAAGAAAAAAGAAACGAACGTGGAAGAAGTATACATCTGCCTTACCAGATTCTGTAAATTGAAGAAGGTTAGAGTTCAAATGAATGACAGTTTATTAAAAACGCCCTGGAGCCTTCTTAATTCCAGATTGGATTCGGCTCAGCACAGCATAATATAGTTCCAGTTTGTGGGAATAAGGAGGGGGAGGGACAATCGCATGTTTTTTTCAGTTCAAGTATGATATATTGCTGCAGGATGACGAAGCGCTGGCAACTTTCCAACAATCAAGATTAGTATTAATAGCAATACTATCTTTAAAGGGTTGGCACTTCATTTTAACAACAATATTAGTGATAAATACAAGAGTTTTGGATTTCCCTTACTGACTTTTTCAAGTATCGGTAGCCATACAACTCCATACCTACTTTAATTTAAAACTTAAGCTTATGTTAGTACACACAGGTCATTTTTGAATTCTACATAGTAAAATTCACATTGATAAATCCCACTAGTTTGTTACAGTTTCTTCACTTGTCTTTAATACAAGAATATCAACCATTATAAATAAAGGAAAAAAAAAGGTTTAACGGGCTTTGTAATGGTCGCCCAGTACAGTTTATGTGGGTTGTATTTGTTTAACGAAAAGTCAGTTAGTGTAAAAACCCATCCATTTTTTTTTCCAAAGGTCCTTTCTTTTCTCCATTTGCAAGAAAACTATTTTTTTCCACCAAGTTACACACTACAAAAAATTCAGTTATCCCCAGCTCTGTGAATATTAATTTAATAAAAACTATATTTGTTTTTTTCCCCATAATTATGCATGAGATAGCGAAAAAGGAAAGACCAGATTCCTTAGAGTTTCTTTTTGTGGTTTTCCTACAAATTCATTCTGTCGCTGGACTAAAGGATCTAGATAACATATTCACAGAGATGAATGAAAACAGATTTAAAAGAATGGATTTGTACACACAAATATCCACTTACCAGCTCTTCTGATTCAGGCAGTAGACTTCAGCTCTTTCCACTAATGGATTGCCTGTTGCTTTCCCCAAGGAGAGACGGCGTGCCAGGCACCCCAGGGGGCTGTGCCAGCGGCTGCTGGCCACGCGCAGAACGATTCGACTGCACAACTAAATCAATTACACACCTACAGGAGGTCCAACCCAAGTCATATGGACCTACTGCTCTTAAAATTGCCAACACTGTCCTGCAATACAGTTTGTAAATACCTTGTTTCTTTCTAATGGGAATTCCTCCTGCGTACAACTGCCTACATGGTTTCATCGCAAACATGTTTTCCACAAAAGGGAGCAGACGTAGCAAAGTGTCACACTGAGCGCCCTCCCCTCCACTTTCTTCCCATCCCATTTCTCACCCATAGCCAAATTCCTCACCTCTGACTTCTTCCCATCAAAGCTTTTAGACCCAGGAAACGGGTCTAATGAAACTGGTATAGTTATGTTCTTCCTAAACCTTTTTAAACAGAGAAATCAGACACATGTTGTGTTTCAAACAGTTTTGGATATGGACAGAGAAGAAAAATGCAATTGTACTCTAGAACATATATATAAGCTTTGAAACAAACATCCTCAGTGAAAGTTTTGACAGAAGAGTAAGCAGAAGATTTATAAAATCCAGGATAATAGTTCAGTTTGATTTTTTTGATCTTAATAGACCAGGCAAGCAGAGTGCAGTGATACCACCCAGCAATGCAGTGGTAGTATGATGCAAATTACTGCACATGGTGCAAGGGGAATCCTCATGAAATGGTTTGCCATCTCCATAGGAACACAATTATCAAGTGGGATACCATCCTGAAGTATCTGAAATCAGAACCTTATTGAGATTACTTAACTACATAAAGCAGGCTTTAAAATATTTTAATGTTTTTGCTAAGTAATATATTGATAATACATATGGCTATATCACAAATTTCCCATCTAGACTTGTAGGGACCACAGTCAGAGAAAGGAGGTACTTCAATTTCCTTAACATTTACTTACTGGCTGTCCCATTCTGGTTAGCAATCATGTTAATTGATATCAGTATGGCTTTATGATGGTGATACATGTCCATCCCCACAGAAAATAAATCTAGAATTTAGTGGAAACTGTGGCCTTCCCATAGATTCCTATATATTAGAAGAAATATATATATATCCTGTGTAGAATGATTAATAATTTATCAGTCTTTATTAGGTTTATGTAGGATTTTCCAGACAGTTCTGGGAAATGGATTGAAAAGATTAACTTCCTTGATGTTGGCAATTAGAACTCCCATAACCTTTTATTCTAAACCTCAGTAGTTCAATAAAATATAGGATCACAACAATGTATTTCTTGGATTCATTATCTGGACTTCCAATGTATATAATGATTTCACCTAGAATTGAAAAAACATAATGAAATAATTCTGAAAATATCTGTAAGTCAGTTAAAACAAAAGCCAAACCAAAACTGCAGCCCAAATCAACAAACTACTGTAAATAAGTTCATCTCTGAGGATAAAATTATACATAGCTTCAACTATATCAAGTGAAAAATGATTCATCCTTTTCAAATTAAATACGATGCTTGTTAACCTCTGCGCTCTAGGGCCATGTTTCTAGATAGGTGGAAACAAAGATTCTCTTCAAGTGCAAACAAAAACAAGGCATCTGCTATAGCCCCAGGAATACTGTAATCTATTTAAACACTGTTCATCTTGTTAAACACAAGCTCCAGTTATAGTATTCTCAGTGAGCTTCAACTAGATAACACTGTATGATGAGCCAGTATGAACATGGGAAGACGGCCTCCTGCAAAACTGAAAAGGACGAACAAAAGGGCAGAACTCGGCTTGGAAACTCCTTCACTAGCAGCACAATACAGTTACAGATGGAGCAGCTAATGTCACGTTCTGATATCTGTGATGCTAGTATAAACTGCAAAAAAAACCTCTCAACATGCCAATAAAGATACGCTATTCAAAGTGTTGCAAGATTCAGTCTACAAACGTTCTTTGTCCGAGGTAAACCTCATGCTGACAAAGCCTAACTCACTGTAGACCTCATTCAACTCTAAAAATCACCCAGACATTCACTGTAATGGAAACAAGATCAGACACCTGAGCAATTGTGCAATCCCACTTCTTAGAGAAACAGCACCAGCTTTAATTTTTTTCATTTAGTTTGAAAATGAATCATTTCCTTGGTATATCTTACTGTTTTCCTCTCTTTCTCCACTGAGCCTCATTTGCGCAAATCTGTGATATTCTAAATGACTGGTGGCCTCAGCTCTGTTCTTACACTTGTTTGATACTGTGCAAACTTAATTACAAAAGTAGCATGAAAGGCATTTTATAGTTGTGCACATGACAGAAGATTTAGATGTAATATATTGATAAATTACAGAGCTCAGCCTAGTGTTTCCAGAAGTATAAAAAAAATATGTAATTGAATTAGCTATTGAACATATGCTGATTTCAGTAGGACACTCAATTGTCCTACAGGATATTGTCCATGGAAGAGAAGTCTTTTTGACTGAAAACAATTATGCTGTGTGATTTCAGTGTTGAGTCTTTTTAGATAAACCATGCAAGTAGAGCAAAGCAACTCTTTAGCTGGTGTTAAAGTACAGCGCTGTCAGACTGGCCTCTCTGGTTAATGTCAATAGCACTGCGTATAAAAGGTGACTAAAGTGTGTACAAATGTTGATCTTTGGAGAAGGCATGCCTAGAATCATACACACATCTACTATTTCATCCACCAGGTCAACTTCAGGGAGAGAGGGCAAACTGGGAGTTTTCTTGCCAAAAGTTGATTCTTAGCACACTTGTTAGGTTACACTGCCCAAAGCTGCCTCCCCACTGTTTTTAATTCATAATCCCAATATATTATTAAAGTCAGAAACGCTTCTCCCTCAGAATATTTCCAAAGGCATTAGGGAGTCACATGGTATGTGTAAAGTCTTACTGCAAACAGGTAGTTTATGTACAGTAGAGAGTTTCCCCACATACTGCAATGTGCTTACATATTGTGAAATAACAAGTAACACTTACTGAAGTTATGTTAGTGCATGAAAATACTTGGATAATTTTACATGAAAACTTTGAAAAATAAGATTTCCAATCTAGCTTTTATACAAATTAAAGAATAGTAATATGCATAAAGAGAAATAAAAAGGTTCATGCAATTGGTAACAAGGTATAGTTTCTGTATCAAGGAAATTTGGTATCATCTTTAGTACTGTGACTTTTAAAAATAAATTTGTTTGAGTACTGGATACCTAATAAAGCTGAATCTGCACTCTTGTTTTAATGCAGATGTGCTTTTTCTGCTTACTTAATTATATGGCATTTTTGCTATTTTACAGGCCTGGCACAAAAGTCCCAGTGACATACGGACATGCTACATGCTTAAAAATTAAAATAAAGCAATTGCTACTGCATATAATGCAATAATCCCTATATAAATAACTTTAAGGAAAGTCATGGTATGGCTGTAGATTTTTAAAGAGTCAAGTTCTGGCTGTGGCACACCCATTTGCAAATCACTCCTATCAAGAAAAATGTTAATACTTATTATAGTAACTAACAGTTTAGTTAAACTTTTATTCAAATTTACCTAGAGCCAGAGGTGAAGCACGGGAGAAGAAACGGAGCAGAACTCCAAACCGTTCCCCAAGTTGTTTCAGGCACAACACACACACAAGCAGCACAAGTTTGGCCACTATGAGCTCTGTCCCTATACGCCAAATAAGCTGTGCTACAGCCCTAGAAAATGTTACCTATTCTGTGTCGTTTCTGGTATTTTTCCTGTTAGCGGGGCAAAAAGGTTCCTTAGAAAGGAATCTTTCACGCAAAGAAATAATAAAACAAAAACCTGCTCTGGAGGGTCAGCTCAGGAAGAGACCAGTCGGTAGGATCAAAACTGAAGTGCTCCCGAGTCTCTCCAGAAGAGGACAGAACGTGGGACAGGCGGGGAGGCCTGCAGGGGACGACAAAATGTCTGGCAACTGGACTCTGCTACGAACACAAGATAAGCGAGGAATGATCACACGATGAAGCGCAACTACCGACCCAAAATCTGTCTGCACAAATTCCTCCACGAAGGCAGTTTGCAATCAGTGTGTCGAATTTTAAGAGCGCTGAACAGAAAACTTTCCTAAATAGGAGCTCCCTCTTCATGAAACCATCCCCCCATCAGCTACACAGGAATAAACTTCCTGGGAAAGCCTGTCGCACATCACAGCACCTCCCCCAAACCCCCTGTGGGAGGAACTCGGCAGCCGTCTCAGGAATTACTACTTGTGCAAAAGGGGAGCCAGCTGCGAGCGCTTGCCCAGCCCGCTGCCTCCGCGCGCGGGGCTGCGGGCGCTCGGCAGACACGCAGAAGGCAGTAACCGAGCCCGCGGATGCCTCCCGGCGCGGCGGGCGTCACCCAGGAGCAAACCGCAGCAGCCAAACAGATCCTTTACGGACACGGCACGTGCACGAGTGCAGAGACAGCATGCAACGCTGCCAAGCGAGTTTGCAAAGAGAAAGACAGAACGAGCAGAATTACACACACACACACACACCCTGCAGGAGTGAAACTATGCAGGAAAGACTCAGCACGACCATGGACATGAGAGAAGAACATCAGGTGGCAGGAGCCGAAGAAACACTGTTCTTTTGAAATCGCAAAATTTTCCTCAATCACTATCTGAAGGAAGGAGGAGGAAGTAAAGAGGTTTTCACAATGGTTTTACTCAAAATTAGCTCCTGGAAAACTCATCACCTTCTGTTTGTGAAGGAGAGCAGCAGTCACCAATGA
This sequence comes from Apteryx rowi, assembly GCF_003343035.1. NCBI lineage: Eukaryota > Metazoa > Chordata > Aves > Apterygiformes > Apterygidae > Apteryx > Apteryx rowi. Next base: position 694,821 of record NW_020450708.1, read on the forward strand.
ATAAAAACATTCCCGGGAAAAACAAAGATGCTGAATAACTTATTCACTTCCAGGCAACAAAAAACAAAGCTGTCACTGAAACTATCACCTCACCTACAACGAACACAAGGATTTCAGTTCCGCCACACCGGTTTGTGAGGGCTTGGCCCAAGCATACGGGTGCAAATACCGTAACTCAGAGTTAGCCTTTTTTGCTTTGTTTTCTTGTTTGCCCTCATGCAGTTAACGATGTACCAGGCAAACATTCGTTTGGCAATGTACTTCTACCAAGTGACATATTTTGTTTTGCTAGACTGAAAAAAGGGGGGGAGGAAGGGAAAAAGGTTATAAAACTTACACTGGCATTCATCTCATCGTGTGTAATATTCCAGATTGCTTATGTTATCACAACATCCACCAGGACCAAGAAAATAATAAAAAAGGCAACAAAAAATGGCAGTTAGCTCTCTTGTTCTTCAAATTCAGTTGCTTCTTCGCTCTGATAACTGTGCATGAGTACTTCCCTAGTAGGGTACTCTGCGATTCAGTTTTCTCGGTCTGTTCTAGTCCCTTTTCAGCTTCTGACAGAAGATCTATCACAGAGCTGCCTCTTCAGCAAGCTACCAGAATTTGCTGAACCAAGTCTCCCTCTTCCACATCATCTTCTCAACCTGCTGATCTAGGTTATATTAGAACATTTTTCTTATTCTTCTTGGAGTGCTTCAACTGTTAACTTCTGCTTCATAGAGTCAAATAAGTGGTGCTTTTGGTCTTAGCCTTATTATCTTCTTGGCCCAAAGATGTGACAGTTGAAATATTCTAACAGAACTTCCCTACAGGACTTAATTGATTTCCCAACTACTATTTCCGTGGTTTTCAAAATTATTGCTCAGCCTGTGTATGGGTTATATTCACAACGTGCAACAACTGTGGTAAGGCAACTTTTCTTATTTAGGGATTACAAGTAGTTTTTTGTCTTCTGCTAGAATAAATATTGAAGAACAACATTCTTCAAGAAGCTGTTAACATTTAGATAGAGCTTTCTTGCTTCCTAAATTGCACTTCCTAAATTGCACATACATTAGGCAGAGTTTGATGAGAACAACAAGGTTCCTTACCTCGTTGGAGGTTCCATGAAAATGGAAAAGTAGTAACAGAATCTTTAATTAACATGAGCTACCTTTTATTCCTCAGCTGAAAGTTTGCTTTCCTACCTATTCTCTCAGGCTCTTTCCCACATGAGGCAAAAATCAGAAGAGTATAAATAGAAAACAAAGATCAACAAGCTGGTATTATTCACTGTATTTCCAGGCAAAATATATAGGCTTTAAGAAGAAAATACATAAGCTTTAAGTGACAGGACTTCAAAACTTTCAGCAGGGAGGCTTAAACTGACCTTGATGTATTTAAATACTTTCAATTAGATCAGTCAGAACTTTATTTTGGGTCTGCTTGACCTTTCATGTAAAGAACCCTTGCCACAGTTCACATTCTGTAAAATAATCCTCATCAGGTTTAGGTTATTTCATTTGCACGTATCTTTTATTATGTTCCTCTCATCCAAAGAAAGATTTGGTTTCAGAGACCATGTCCACATCAAGTTGTACATCTGATATATTAAGTTCTAGAGCACCTATCCAACGAACACACAATCTCACAACTAAGGATACATTAAAACTATTTGAGAGAGAGCTTATGAACAAATGTATGTTCCCAGCACACTAAATTAACACTTTCTTTCTTTTGCAACTTTGTACAGACCTTTATCCCACAAACACAAACTTTGGCACAGAAAACTCTGCTATGCCCAGCATTTTATCAATTACTATAAAGCATCAAATTTCTCTTTTACTTGTCCAGGTAAAACATATGAAACAAAAACAAAAATTCTTAGATGTCTTATGTATTAACTAAGTAGGTAGGTATTATGAATTAAATAAGCTGTTTTTATAAATAGAAGAGCATTTCCATCCATTTCAAGGTCCTTGATACTGAAACATGATTCTTCTAATGCTTAAATTATACATACTGCTTCAGATGGACTATTCAGTCTCTCAAATTAGCTCCAGTACGTGTTACAGTAAATGAAATTTGTTGAGCATCTGATCTGCATTACAAGCAAAATCCTCAATGTTGTATTACCATGTCTTAAGAGATCTCACCTCCAGAATGTTCGGGAAAAAACTGTAAAGAAAACCTTAGTCTTTCATCCACAGGATAATGAAAATAGAAACACCCAAAATGTAACTGTTCTCTCACATCATCCAATGTCATATTCAGAAAACTACCTAGGATGGTTGAAATCATGGCTCCTGTGTTAAATATATAAGACACTTTAAGAAGCAGGTTATATAGTTATTTAATTATTTTATTCTTCATATTTCCACCAAGATGCAAATAATACTTGAAATGTTTGGATATGAGGATAGTCTAAATATAATATACTTCTAGTGGAAATAACATTTGCTTCATTTAGACCTCAGGCACTGCTGATGGCAGAACAAGATTGGAATGTGCAGATAATTATCTTTGAGGCTAGTCAACAGCTAGAAGTCCCTCATAATATCGCCTTTAAGATCAAGCCAAGACATTCCAGTCTGAATCAAGGTTTATTTATTAAAGGATTTAGCACTTTTAGATCCCATATTGCCTGGAAGACCACCAATTTCCATTCCCAAATATCTAATTTCTTCAGTTTCTTGGTACATACATAAGACCTTCAAAATCACTTCAGTGAGCACATAAAGGACATCTAAATTCCTTTCCCTCACTGAGATGAATTCCACAGGAAACACCTCTACAAAGTAAAATCTACACAGAGACTAGGAGATTTTACTAATTTTCATTCACTTAGGCAACAAGGGGTACATAATTGCAGGCCTTTTTTCACTGAAAGTTGTATTTTTCTAGATCTTGATGGGTGCAAGGAATACTGAGAAAAACAGTTTTTCATGATTAGTAAAAAATGAATTAAAATAAAATAAAAGTCCAGTGGCATTACTTCTATGTCAGCATACAAAATGAGTTATCCCCTGATAAAATCTTACTTTTCAGAAGAGGAACAATATTATGGCACTTATTTCAGCTGCTCTCTGGCACAAAGATATCACTGGTATGTTCTGCCCCTTTTACTTAGGCTAACAAAGACAAAAGACGCAAAAACTGGACAACAGAGGTAACCACATAAAAAGATGTGTTTTGAATATTTTCTTACATGGGGAGAAAGTGGGGCACTTAAAATTTATGGTTTTTTTTTTTCCTTTTAAGAAACCCTGTTTAAAACAAGGAAACAAATTTGTTATTCAAAACTATACCTCAAGAATTCTCTTGTAAGTTGGCTTTTTCAGTTTAGGGTCTTTTTTGTGCTTGTGCCACTTTTCTAAAATCTATTGTTCATGACAAAAGATCAAAAGTAATGGCTTATAATACAACATCTGTTCAGTAAATTCATCTGATAGTGTAATATTAAAGAGTCCTTCTATAAATGAACAGAAAAGAAATATAGCCTTTCTACACATAATGGACTTGGTCAACAAAAAACTAAACATTCACAGTACGATCCTGGTTATCCAAACTGCCCTGCTGTATCTAATGAACTGTTAACATGTCTTCCCGTCTGACAGTGACTCCTCGTGATACAAACTATGAGTTATCCAGACAAATTTAGTGTTGTACAAGTTGTTTGAAAAACTGGGATCCCACTGTACTGCATTATGAATACAGTTTGACCCAAGATATATCTTAAGGCATTTCATGTAACCCTATTCAGTAATCCACCTCAAGAGAAGAAAAAATTAGTCATTATAAAAGACTAATTCTCATTGTTATAAATCCAGAGTAAAGCATGTTAATAATAATTATTAGTATTAACTTACTGTTTGTCTGTAATACTACAAATGCAAATGTAAGCTTTCTCACACTGAACAACATAAGTTTCATGGGCCTGGGAAAGGAGATGCAAGCTCCGTATCTTAAAGGAGAGCAATCCCCTCCCCACCCCATCCCTTTATCCAAATGGGGTTTCAAAGAAAAAAAAGAATAAAGAAAAGCCAATTATACTTGGTCAGCAGGATAAATTGCGCCCCCACTTCTTGCCATTGCCTTCAGCAGGGTAGAAGCAGTATAGCTAATACAGATAGCAACCCACTATTATTTCAGGATTGCATTTAGAAACTAAAACCATATTAATATTCCCAACACAGGCTTATAGTAAAAGCCCACATGGTCCCATACACACTGTAATATCTAAAATGAGAGTCTTGAAAAAACAAAGAACTGAAGCAAAGCTAAGAGCATTGCTGTCTTTACCAGAGAAGTCAACTCAAAAATAAACACAACTGTTCATGAGAAAGATATTAGAAGCAGTAAATTTTCTAGTGATGAGTGTTTTTAGGTGTATAATTTATGTGTGCAAACACTCACTGGTGGTATGACCAGAAACGCAGATATCGTGGAATGCAAAGGAGAAAAAATAGGGGAATCTAGAAGATGTGGATACATGCTCTACTAGGCTGATAAATAAAACTAGCAAACTTACATGAAAGACTACATTGTGGCATATTTTTACAAAAGCAAAAACAAAAACAAATGTTGTTGATTCAAGAATGAAAGTTGGCAGGAAGCTGCCATTAGGTCTTCTATAGTTTACATTATATTTTTTTCTTCCAGACGTTGCCAGTGGGAGGTTTTATAGGATAATGATATACTGAGAAACTTATGACAAGCATGTCCAAACAAAGTAAAACATATTTTTCACAAAACAGTAAACTCTGATAGCTTTAAACCATGGAGCCAGAGGTAGCCTGAAGAATAATTATAGCAGAATTGTTAACTTGTAAAACCTGTTTAAGGTATTTAAGTACTCTTGACTTTTTTCCAGAAAATATTGTTAAAGCAGGAAGTGACTTTTAAAAAATAGAGTTGAAATAGGAAAGGGGTTAGTCATACAAAAACGCTGAATAGTAATGTGTTTAGCAGCTTGATGACAGCAAAAATAATAGACAAATATAACAGGCATCAATTAGCAGAATTTCTGGTGTATTAAACAGAATTTAAAAAAGGACCAAGTAGGCATAAAGCTTGATCAGTCTTTTATTCCTAGATGTTGTCTTTTCTAAGTCCTACTTAAGAGTTTGTTAACAAAACAGTACATGAGGGTGTACCTAAGTTTTCCAGTATGTTTAAATCAGTTGTGTAAATGGAGATATTAACAGTTATCCTTCAGTAACTTTTATTGTACAGCCACATGACTGATTTCCAAAATACCGAAACCCTTTAAAAGCATGTAAAGCCCTTTTCACATATTAAAAAAAGTTTGGCTGAGCCTTTATAAAATAAAAATATTGCTGAAGAAGAACCAAAAATATGTTTAAAGATATTATGGATATGAAAGATAGAATTCTAAATTACTGACAACAGAAGCTCTTCTAATCCTTTTCTTCTTCTTAAAATACAATCCAGACACAAAAAATAAAATCCTGACTCAGACAAATTTCTCAGTTGGAACCTACTAGAGCTGTACAGACACAAAATTGTTAGGCACAAAGGCCTAATCAATATTTTAGGATTCTCCTGACTCTTTCAGATAGGGAAGATGAAGCAGGCAACATTTCTCTGGCTCTGCAATCCCACATCTATGCCAGAGTGCCAGTTTTAACCACCACCTGAGCTTTAGTGTGTTACAGGAACATATGACTGAGCACATGCATTATGACAGTTTTCCTTCTTTCCTCCTAATATAAGGAATTAATCATTCTTTAATTCTAATAATCCCTAATAGGGCATTTAATGGGCATAAGGACACAGACGTGGCTTACCCAATAGAGAGACGCAACTGAATTGTCAGCCAAGCTTCTGGAGAGGACAGAGATAATCTCCTAGCATCCCTACATGGCACAGCCAGCCGCTATTACAACTAGGTGCCTGTTGGTTTGTTTTCTTCACGCGATCCCAGCTGAGGGAATAGCAAACAGATTCTGTGTTACCCAGACACTACAGGTCCACTCTGGCTTCCACCTGGTGCAAAACTGTTCTCAGAAATTAAAGGACTAATAGGAAACTTGAATGTGGAACAGAATAATAATCTAAATATGACAGCTGTAAAACAGTACCAGGATCAGAGCTTATATGAACACAAATTAACCATATTTTTCAGCTACCCTTTACATATATTTCTAACTGCACTGATAGCATAGCACTTGCATTTCAAGTGTACCGTTCAGAGGTTAGTCCATAACTCTCTAAAGCCATTTTTCTGTTGTTACTGAAGTACTCCTTTAAATACGTATTGACTAATCTATGGTTTCATACATCAAGTAGACTATTTTTCATATACAAACTTAAATCTGGCTTTAAAAACTGTACAATGAATTGTAAAAACAGTTTAAAGTTATGATTGGCTGATAAAGTGAAACTCTACTCCATTTCACTTGGATTAGTGTGCAGCTGCAAGATATAAATTCTGTGTGAGAAACAGTACATTTTTTAATGCTCTTTGAATTATCATGTTTTTGCTAAATGAAAGACAACTGGTTTCATATGCAGGTAAGAAATATTGGCATAAGGAAAGTTATTTGATTTTAACTGAGTCATGTTGCCAGAATGCATGAAACAGCTGCATTAGCTGAGTATCTGCCTGAGGCTACAACTATATTTCCCTCATCCTTTACCACCTGTCTGTGCTAAAGTTACTGGATGCTGGTAGATATCAAACCCCACTGGGATCCTTAACCATCGCAATTATGAAATGCCTTCTATACTACCCTATTGACACTTTTAATGTGCACACACTTGGTATTACAGGAGACAGCATTATTCCTTTCATTTGCGACACTTTTTAAAAGGAATGTCATAAATAATAAACTCACAGGCAAACAAAATGACTGAAGTTATGCTGAAAAGGAGAAGCTAAACTGTTTTAGGCTTACTCTCTTTGACACATCTGTAAATTTATTGAATGATTATGCCACGATGACCAAAGGTTGATGCTCTTTTACATGAGATCGAATAGCTAGTACAACTAGCAGTACGGGAAAAAGGGAAAGTCCCATTGTTAAAGGGAGAAAAACAGGTAACAGAATGTTTAATATTAGCCAGGTATAGTGAATTTTGTCCTAAGATGACAAGTGGCTGATGAAATCTCAGTGCTGTTGAAAACAAAAGTGTTTTTGAGAACTCTTGAAGAATAGTTATGTTGCCCAAAAAAATGGGGAATGACAAACATACTTTTGATCTTAATGGAAAAAAGCAAGACTAGAGAATTATAGATAAGTCAATTTTGATTCTGAGACATACTGGAACAATTATCAAACAGATTCTAGATTATTTTTAAACATCTGGAAGAATCAATATGGACTTTGCAAGAAATTATGTCAAACCAATCTAATTTTTTTCCTATGACAGAGTAGTTGGCTTTGTTGAAGGACCAGAGTAGCAGACATTTGATAAAATGTCTCAAGATATTCACACAAGGAAGATAAAGAAAAATGTGGTCTAAATGAAAGTAACATAACACAAATGCAAAACTATTTGGGAAACTGTTCTGAGCCACCAACAATTCACTGTTAAACAGGAAAGATGTTTAAAAATGTTTTTTTCATAGGACCATGTGCTATTTAATTTCAATTTTTTTTTAATAATAACCACAAAAACTAAGGCTATAGATTTGCAGATGACACCAGTATGAAAAACAAAAATGTAATTTAGAGATCTTGCCAAATTTGAAACTTAGACTGGAAAAAATTATAACGATACATAACATGGACAAAAGCACGGCATTGAGGCAGAACTACTCAACTACATAAATCTAGGAAGGAAACAATCGGCTAAGAAGTGGTCTTTTTCTACTAAAGAAAGTATCAAGAGACTAAAGTGACAAGTCAACAGTGTCATGTTGTTGCAAAAAAACACAATAGAAAGATGTATACATAGGAGTAATCCTTCTGTTTTCTTTGGCACTGGCAAGACCTCAGCAGGGAACTGGATCCAATTTTATCCACTCTAAGATGTGAATAAACCGGAAAGAGTACAAAGAAAAGTAACAAAGACAATCAGAAAACTAGAAAACATGACTTATAGGTAAGACTGAAAGAATTAGGGTCTATCAGCTTCAAGAATAGAAAACTGAGGCGCAACATGATATGCATTTTCAGATGTACAGACAGGCTATCACAAAGGAGAGGAAATAATCAGCTCACTATGTCTAATATGGATAAGACAAGAAATAACTGTCTGAAATTACAGAAGGAGATTTAGTTAAGATATTAGAGAAAACTTTTAATCCCTATGGATAATGAATCACAAACAAAGTTAGTATAGAGGTCAATAAGAAGTTAGACAAACGTCTCTCAAGAAAAACATAGGTATAAGTGATCATCACTTAGCACTAGGGATGCACTAGAAGATGCCTTCACATCCCTTCCAGGCCTAATTCTCTAGGGTATTTTTATTTATATATAAAACCTATTTATCTTATTTTCTAGCACAAAAGTATTGCTAGCCAGAACAATCAAGACTTGCCAAAAATCATTTGAAAAGAACCTAGTCTCCCAGCTAAGACAAACAAGCTGCTTAAACCCAGCTGCAATGACAAGAGGTAAGCTTTGCAGAAGGACTTTATATCTCAGAAAACACACAACTGAAGAAGATATGAGAGAACATAAATGCTATAGAGAAGATGAATTAGGAACTATTGTTCAATATTTCTCACAGCTGAAGAACTATGGGCACCTAAGGCCATTATTAGACAACAGGCTTAAAAAGCACATAAAAGGATGATACACAGCTTAATATTCATTCTGGACAAATATCTAAAAAAAATCACACAGCTACATCACACAGGGTACACTAATTCAGCCTCAGAACTTTAGTGATGTATAAATTTACTTAGAACCAATCAAAAAAACCTCAAGGTGAAAAGTGCTTACACAAATGCATGATTCATGTTTGGAAGAAAATTCTCAGTCATTCTTCTGCATAGAGTGAAGAAATCACTCTTGGCCACACTGCTATAGTTCTTAATCACCCAAGGATTTCAGAATAGAAACAGAAATGCTCATGGAATTCCTCTATGCTTCTGCTTAAAATCAGGAAAGCCTATCAAAGAGCAACTAGATAGTAACTAGAAAAAGTACCAAAAGCTCTTGGCTGTTTCATGAAAATAAAATAAATAGTTAGGAAAGAACAAAATATATTATAAATTGAAAAGACAATTATTATGGAGACCAAAATGGTTAGTACTGAACAACAGAAAACACAACAGGAGCTGGAAGTTTGTGATCTCCCCATTAAAGTGAATAAGAATGGCATGCTTCCTACCCTTCAAGAAGACTTTACTTTTCAGTGGCCAACTTTGCCTATAAATCAAGTTGTTTATAGAAGTGTGTATTAGTCGCTTAAATACAGCTGTGAGTAGGTAGATAAGAACAGACATATACTCTTGGTCCGCTGGTATACAGTAACATAGATAGAAGAGCCCTACTGTAAATCATGATACATGGTACTAATACATGCACATTTTTCCTTGACAATACTGTAATTTAAAATGTATATATATGCCATATCATTACATTCTTAACAACCTTACTGAAGTGCAATGATCACATATAAGATCATATGAAAATCTCAGGAAACACATTTGTCTCCAAAGAAACAGCATCACAGTTCAGATGACTCAGGAAACAAGTCGCTTGAGCTGCTATTTTGGGTTCTTTCCTGGGGAAGTAAGGTACCAGCTGGCTGGATTATGGGCCTTGATTTCCAGGGTCTATTCTGGGCTTTTACAAGGGATCAGTGACTTACATCATGAAGCTGTTGTCATGTTCAGAATATGCTGTTGTAGCATGTTGGGGAAAAAAAATTCAAAGAAACTCATACAAGTTATTCTCCAGGTACAAAAGTTTAAGACTTTCATTCAGATTTAAAACTAAAGAAAACTCTCTATTAAAAAAATGTCTTTCACAGACTCTTACCAAGACCCAAGCACAATACTGACAGCTTTTTTCCTCCAGTTACAGATACTATAAAACATTCTGTTACGTATTTCTATAGTGCTTTAGAAAGCATAGAATTAGCTGGGGGTTGATATTCAAAAGGATGTAAAGCAGGGTCGCAGACTTATTGTATTAGTCTTTTATTACCTAAGTCCTGAGTAACAGATCAACTGACCCTATATCCCTGCATAGCAGTTAGAGCACATCCTCTTTCCTTATTTATTATTCATGTGTTGAGTGACTGTAAAAGTTCTGAGACATGATAGTACCAAATGCATCCATTTTACTTTTGCAGCCCAAGAATTTAATTCACATTTTCAGCTTTTGCATAATAATTTCACTGCTTTCAAACACTGTCAGTTTTCTTGTCTAACAGGAAGAAGCTGTTCATCTTTTAATCTTCATTATACATTCTTCATTCTGGGAACCAATGTTTGCCTAAATTTCATTAAAACACTAATTCTACCTTTATTAAAGACAATGGCAAAGCTCTCAATAATTTCATTGGTGCAGAGTCCACCAAAACGTTGAATTAAAATTGTCATTCCTTCCTTGGGTAACATTAAATATTCAAGATGCTAGATTTCTCAGTTAACTGCTTCTTGTTCTGTTACCAGATAAATTTTCTTGTAAACGCCATGCTTTTTACATATTCAGCAAACATTAGTTTATCTTTATTTCTGTTCTGGATAATTCAAGGGCACTGAAGTCAGTGAAATGTCCTTTCACTTTAACAGGTTTTGCATTAGACTTAGCTCAATTAAACCTTAGGTTTAAATTCTTGCTTTCTAAGAGCAGGAGATGCTTTGTTCTTTGGCTATAGTGAGTTTGCTTGTTTGAATTTGTTTTTGTTTTTTTACTGCCTTTAAACAGATGCCTGTTAAGACTTATACCTGTTGGTCTCGTTATCCCGAGCCACACTTTGGCCGTAAATGAAATGGATTGCCACACTGGCTATCAAGCCACATGTCTAGTCGACAGCTCAAACACAGTTCTCTAGATTGGGCTTCATGACACAACTAACAGCAGCGCTTTGCAGCAGGAATAGAGCTGGGCAACCTGAATCCCTACCAGCTAAAATCATGAGACTGTTTTACACGCCTGCTCCGTGGCTAGCTCAGACTCACCCACAGCCCTCCTAGAGGCAGAGTCATTTCCTGCTTGGTGAACAACCCGAAGAGCCCATCTTCCGCCTGCCTACTTTTGATTTTCCAAGGTATGAGTCTTGTGGCTCCCAGCCATAAAGCTTTTGGTCTACAGGGTGTAGGATTAGGGAATCAAATCAGCTCTGTTATAAGGTGTCACCCACCCTGTATCTGAATGTGTGCCTTTATCTCATTTCTAATCTGGTGTTGCAGCTTTAACTAGCAAGTATGATGTGCAAAAGCAATATGTGACAGCCTCCTCACAGCTTGCTTCATTCCTGCCTCAACTAATGACATCAGTTCACATGATCCATGAAGTACAAATCTTGATTCTTGATGTCATTCCTGATTCTACCATTCACCTCATAACTTTCTCAGCTAATTGCATTGGACAGAATTAAGCCCACTATTAAAAATCTACAGATTTGCACCAGTGCCCTAATTACAGTTTCATGAAAAGAAAGATATTTTCATTGTTTGTAGTAGGTATTTCTGTAAGCTAACAAATAATTAATTTTAAAAGCCTGTATGTTGATAGCCTGACATTTCATATGAACCCCAGTATATTATTTCTAGTATTCCATATTTCTTTAGAAACTTTTACCTTGGTTCCTACAAAACTACAATATTAAGTGTCCGAATCTTCTTTACTATATAATTTTCACCTCACCAATGAAATTTCTATTTACTGAGTCAAACTGTTAGAAGTGGCAGTATGAGCGTGCAGAAGCCTTTCACACACCTGTGAATTTTCTCGAAGACTTCAAATGGAGAACATTCTCTCTGTTGTCTACCCCTGCAGAAGAGGATGTTGAGAAGGACATAAAATAAAAGTGCAATCTCATTTTTTTCCCCACATTCTTCAGCATCAGGATGACATGTCTAAAAGAAAAACCTGTAGCATCTTAGTGGAAAGAACTGGCTACACATTCCTCACGTAAAAGCAGAAGTCCAGGAGATCATGCCTGCTTACATGATGAAAAAGCCCCTTTGTTGGCACTGTAATTTCTCACATATATGTATATATATATCCCCATTTCTAAAATACTTCCTTAAAACTCCATATGAATCTCTTGCTGAAAAGCTGATCCAACCTTGACTTATAAAATCTAAAAGAAAGACAGCAAAGGAAACAAACCTCCAGCTTTGTTATTCTCAGTTATAGCACAAACCTGCAAGACCAAAAAAAGAAGGAAAAAAAAAAAACCCTGCAGTCTGCCAAACTCCAAGTATATATCAACGATCGACAGTATACACAAAATCCAAGTAAAAACAGTGTACGTTAAACTGCCCAGAGAGTTCAGCAACAAAGGAGATGCTTGCAGCATGAAAGAGCCTCTCTCCCTAATCCATGTCAGATACTGATTTACCATGGGAAGGAGACACAATAACAGAACTAAAGCACTACACTGCACTCATGATAGGCAGACCTTGCCCTGAAAACAAGTAGGAAAAGATAAATAAGTTTGGTCATGTAGCATTCATTGACTAACAGACTGTAGTTCCTCCTCCTCCCATCAGTTTCCCAGGAGCTTTGTTTTCCTAGTCCCTCCTAGTCCCTAGTTCTAGCAGCCACAACAGGTTCCTGTCTCCCTCTACTGCGATCACTGGTCTTCCTCCTTCTTTTTAATGAATTAGAGACGAACAATTGCTCCCCAACAAAGCTCAAAGATGAAGTTATGGACCTAATGTAAATTCACATTTCTTCAGTGGCATAACTAATTTTAGCTTATGAGTAATAATAGAATAATTCTGGCATTATATGAAAGTAAGTGAAGAAAAGGATACTAAATTTATTGTTTTCAGTTATATGCTGGACAGTTCAGCCAAAGATATTAATTTATTCCAATCTATAAAGCCAATGTCAAAAATAAGACTATCATGAAACTGCATATTGAACTGGGATACAGTCAGTTAGGACTACAAATATTCTTTCCAGTTAACATCTTCCTGATATATACAATAAAATTCTGGAAAACTAAGCTTTCAAAAAGAACCTTAAACTCAGCTCTTCTGAGCTGCAATATTTGGCTAAGGTTACACGTGAAGCTTTCAGAACTCTATAATTCAAAAATCGGCTGTTCTACTGCAAATCCTTCCCCCTCCCCTTTTTTTTTAATGGCAAGCTGAGTGTAACCAGGAAAATTTTTAGGCCAGAGGAAAGCTTAAAGTGTAATCAGTTTTGTAACCTTATAAATGGGGCCGCAAACATGGCCCCTTAATAATATAAAGAATAATATGTTTTTGATTTGACCATATGATATAAGGAAAAAAAATGGGAGAGGAACTTGATGGTCTTAACTTCCTAAATCCCACATGGTATGCATATCATTTACCATGTGTATAGTGTCTGATGCGCATACAAAGACTATGGATTTCAGAAGTGCTCTCAGGCCAGCAGTTTAAACATATCATATCCCTCAGTTTCATGAGATCCAAATAAGATGCAGAACATGCACCATTTACTGTACAGACGTGGCTGTCTCCATGGAAAATTGTATTTGCATTACCAGAATTTAAGAGATACTTTTTTAGAAGTGGTAAAAGCTCAAACTGTTTCATTTTCTTAAACTGCTTTGGACATCTTAATTACATCATTTCACATTTTCAAATCCACAAGGAGGGCCAAATATCATTAACATTTCCACCAAAGAGACAGAGTAAAATATTTCAGAAATGGACATGAAGACAGCTCATCATTTCAGGTGGTATCTGCAGCCTTTTCATTCAAATTCTACTGTAATACAAAAATGAGACAAAAAACCTTTGAGCTCTCACTTTTCATCTCCATACATACATACAATAAAAAGGCTTTTACTGAGTGGAGAGACTCCTATCCATTAACAATCAGAAACAGAAAAGCAGCTCTGGAAAACAGTGTAAAGAAAGAATGAAAGGGGAAAACCATTATCATAATTACAGTTGTGTCAAACTTGGCTGTTATGGTTTGTACGGTTCATCCTAACCTTTTCTTTGGCTTTCATTCATATCCCAAATGTTGCTTTGACTTCTGGGCTTAAAGGAAGCCAAAAACTGCAAGTGAAACTTGGCCAAATCCAACATATTTTTGCAGGTTTGGGGTCAAAAACACACAAACCTGCAGAGTTCCTCCTACCTTCATAAATCAGCTTGAGTTTGCCAAAATGTTCTTTTCTATTCTGCATAATCTTTTTCACTACACTCTTCCCTGTAACATTTAAGCTTCTTGCAGTCAGTATTGCATTTAGTAACGTAATTACATACCTTCACATCTCACTCTCATTCTGTGCCACAGACTTTTTTTTTAAGGAGAATCTTACATTTTCTGTTTTTTAAATACTATACAATTTCCAGAGTTTCCAGAGATCAAAGAAACACTCCTTGCTCTTGGACTGGGTGATGCTGAATTTCGTCCTGGTTCCTATTTTTCTCAGGAATTTCATTCTCCAATCTCAAACTCATCTACAGACAATTTTGGATGAGCTTTCCTCTTATTCTAGGTTTCATTGTGTCAAAAGACTAAATCACTGAGTGGCATCTCCAGCCAGAAGCAATTCTGTGCCCACAACACTGAGATCTTTGAAGACAGAACTTCAACCCTGAACTCAAAGCAAAATGAGAAACCAATACTTAGAGCAAGCAACACGTTTACAAATGCCTACATTACCAAAGACACATTTCAGTTATTGTGAAGCACTTGCAATTACCTATGAGCTGACAGCTTCAAGCTCAGACTGCTACACTCCTTTGGTTTACCTGAAAGTTGACAAAACACAAGAATAAATGAGAACAAGTAATTTCTATCCAGACGGAATTTAAAGATGCAACTGTGAGAACTATGAGTAAGAGCACACACCAACGGGCAGTACTGTAGCTGAAAACTGTCATACTGTTTCTGCCCTACTCAAATTCAGCTCCTGCCAGGGCCATTTTTCCCAAGCACTTGTTTACATGGCTTTTTTTTCAGTGTGTTTGAAATTTTTAAGGGGGATGTAGAGTCATGCATATTGCTCATACTTGGATCTATTTGCCAGAGAACAATTTGTCAAAGCAAAAGAGGTATTCGTTGCAAATGTTAACATAAAACCAACCATATTAATTATCTAGTCTAGTATTCTTTCTCTAACAGTGATCAATAGCAGATATTTAGGGAGAACAGGCAAGTAGCCAGTGATACTCCTTCAAAACATACTCCCAGTTCCAGCAATCTGTAGTTCAGTGAGTTCCTCAGCCAAAGGTGGTGATCTGTATTTAGTAACTCCCAATGGATCGTCTGGTCACGTTTTTATCCATTTAAAAAAAATGGCATCCATTACATTACGTAGCATCTTAACAAACCACACAACAATGATTGAAGATATATGCGGTTTGGCTCTGAATCTGCCTACTGCTACTTTCAGCTGATGACCTACTTCTCACACTGAAAAAGACCATGAACTATCTATTCACTTTCTCTAAGACACTCAAGATTCTACAGCTCTCTTTTTACCTCATCTCTTTTCCCCTATAAAGAATCCTAGTCTATTTTATTATTGTTCATATAAAATGCCTTTTCTGTACCTTCGATCATGCCCTTTTTGTACCTCCCTGGTTCTACCACATTATTTTTTTAGTTGGAGGAACCACACCACACACGATACTCAAGATGTAGGCAGACAGTGGATTTATACAGTGTCATTATGATGATCTCTTGTTTTCTATTCCTTTCTTAGTATTTCCCAACGTTCTACTTCACTTTTTTATTCTTAGTGTCACTCCAACATTTCATAAAACCGTGTATTATAGACACAAATTATTTTCTTCAGCAGCGACTGTCAGCTCAGAGCCCATCAGTGTGTAAGTCACGGTGGGATTATTTTTTCCCCCCATAGTTAAAAAGTTGGTATTAATCAAAATCTAATTTCATGCTGATTTTATCACATAGTTTCTCAGTATCAAATGATCCTTTTGCCCTTCTTCACAGCCAGCCCTCATCTTTATCGCCTTGAATAATTTAGTGTCATCAGAAACTTTGTCATGAAACTATTACACTCTCTTTTCCTGGTCTGATAAATGCACTGGACAGTACAGGTCACAACACAGATTCCTGTGGGACTTCTGAAGTATGTCATGACTTGTGAACTCATAAAGAATGACTTCATTTTAGAAAAGATACATTGTCTCCATCAACATATTATATTTAGCCATGTGCCCACTAATTCTACTTTTTAAAAACTGTTTCACTTGATTTGTCCAATACAGATGTCATACTGACTGGTAGTTTTCCAAAACTTCCCTGGAACACTTTATAAAAATTCACATCACATTAGCCACCTTCCAGTCATCTGGTAAGAAGAAATTTTAAGCAAGTTATACACCAGAGTTACAAATTTACATATTTTACCTTGAATTTCTCAAGAACTTTTGAATGAAAACTACTTGGTTCTGGTCAGCCACCTGGTCTGACCGCAAGCTGACCCTGCTTTGAACAAGAGGTTCAACTCAATGACCGACTTTCAACCTGAATTATCCTATGATCCAATGATCCTACGATGATGATAGTGTTAGTTTTGTTAATCATTACATAAGCTCTTCTACTGTCACCTCACTTTGAGATGAGTCTTCCAGCACCTTGTCCATAAAAAGGGTTCCAGAAGCAGAAACTCCCCAAGCGCCTTTTCTGTGAACATGGGAGAAACAAATTTTGTTCATTTTTTTGACCTCGTGGCCTGAAAGCACTCCTTCTATTTCTTGATTATCTTTGGCTCTATAGATTCTCTGGCAGGCTTCCGGCTTCTGACACATTGGAAAATTACTAGTTTGAATGCCTTTCATGACTTGCTCCTATTTGTGCTAAATGTGTTTCATGGTCTGCCTATTTGTGCTTTTTACATTTTACTTGCCAGGTTTTACGATCCTATTTTCCTCAACTGGACAAATTTCAGTTTTTTGAAGGATGGCTTTTTGCTTTTGATAGCTTCCTTTATCCTGCTGTTTAACTCTGCTGGTTTCCGTTTGGTCTTCCTAAAGTAGTTTTTGATAGGTGGTATCCATTTCCTCTGAGCCTGCAATATAATTTTCTTTAAATAGCCTTCATGATGCCTGCAAAGATTTTACTCCTTTGACTGTCCCTTTTCATTTCTTTTTACCAGCTTCCTTAATTTTGTGCAGTTTCCATTTTTGAGTTTAACACAATCTATCCCTTGGTTCTAGTAATTCCAGCATGGATAGTGAATCCAGGTAAAATATGACAGCTGCTACAGAACGACTCTCGATCCCCAATTTTTGAACCAGGTTTCAATTTAACTTTTACTTATTAAGCACAGGCTAGCATTTTCTTTATTTTACTGAAAACATTAAATAACTACAGAGAGTATAGTATCAATAGTTAATATCAGTGGTGGTTACCACAGTCGTACTGCACTTGACAACACGAACAGTATTTTGCTATCTTTCAAGCTTTACCCTGTGAATTGTGAAACTTTATGTAGATACAGACAGTTAAAAAAAAAAAAAACTTGAAGGGTTTTCTGAATGACATCTGTCAAGGATGCTGCGGTGGTTTATGAAGAATGAGAATGTGTTGATTGTTAATACCTATAGAGGCACTGAAACAAAATTCCTTAGGTACTTAACACAGGGAATGAAGACATAAATTTGAAGACATGATGTTGTCAACATGCAAAAAGATATTTTGATTATTTTAAAGACGCGAACAATAAGGAGAAGGCTTTGTACCAATGTTAAAGAGATTTATGAAAAATCATGCAACTGAGAAGTGTACAGGAATAAATACAACCTCCATATTCTAAGAAAAGCTCATTTTTGCCATGCTTCTCCCAATGACATAGAAGAGTATGAAAAAGCTGTTTACACTTTATACGCAAAAATTAGTTTCTTTGATTAATATATAGCATCAATCAGAAAAAAATTGCAACATTGGTCAGATTTTAGATTTATATACTTTTAACATTGGACTAAATTTTCAGATTGCAGAAAAAAATTAACTAATATAAATATGGATACTGAATGTCTCTGACAGTGAAACTGCCAAAAGCCTCTGAAAATTCATGCTTTCTTGAGCAGACTACCATTTATTCATATTTCAGACAATAATTCTACTAAAATCACTTTTTTCACAATTGATAACTTCTCCATGTATGGAATGGTCTACATAATTCACAGAAGATAGATAAATTTATGCCATTCAGGATTCATAATAGTATGTACAATATTCTTAGGATGGACCTAGTTTGACTCATATTTTGTTCAGGTTATTATATGCAAAATGTAGTAGGAAAGTTCTCTTTTCTTTCTGATTATATATTCGGGGTAAACATTTCAAATTCTCATGAAAATATTGGATTATATTGCAGCATCCTAATACCCAGAAAAACACTTAAGATTAGTCCTTTGTTACTAGCTCACTGAATTTATTATTGATTATGCTTGCCTTTAAAACACAAATACTATTGTTACATTCTGCCTGATCTTCAGTCACTACATGAAATATCTGGCCAGCTGTTCTTTTGCTTACGAACTAGTCTTGGGAACAATAAATTAAAAAAAAAGAAAAAAAAAAACACTATCAGAGACACCAGGCTCTTCAGAACCTTGCTAGAAGAGACAGCGAGGTGTATCCGTATATGGGATATGCTATATCCATCCATACACGGGTTAGAAAACAGATGGTCACAGTGCGCATGTGGTCTAACCTGTGAAGGAGAATTTAACACAGGTGCACCAAGCAGGGTGATTGCTGCATTAATCCTGGAATAGGAGCAACAAAAAATGCCTGTAAGATAAATATTTAAGCCTATCATTAGATCAGGGAAAGGGAGGAGCACATCTTTAAAAGCTGAGACCTTTATAGTGAAAAATCAGGTTGCCAGCATTTATAGATGTTGCTCACATAAACATTTTTGAAACTGTGGGTTTGTAATTTCTCATAATGTTCCTTTCACAAGAAAGGATTGCAACAAAAACACAAGAGGACAAAGCTGCATTTATATACGAACTGCGACAATGGAGGTATATGCAGAAATGCAAGAAAGCTAATTAAAACAAGGAGGCAATTATGTCTGTGTCCTCTCCAAGTAAATCTACTGCATTTGCAGTCTACCACAAGCATGGATTTAAAGACTATCCACTTAAAAAATTCATTACTCAGCCATTTCAAGTATAAATATTAATCTGTTAGCTCTTTATTATAAAGCATGGCAAAAATAAATATGCATTTAACAATACCTTAGTGAAAATGGTTTAAGTGAATGATCCAATTGTTTTAAACAAAAGCAATGCTTTCCAGTAAACAGCTCACATTTCCCCTGCGACCCTGCAACTTCCACTCTGCGTTTGGCCGCTGTTTCTACCCGAGCTCCACCTCCGTGGTGTCGGCCGGTTGGCGCGGGCACCGTCCGGCCGAAACGCCGAGAGAGGTAGAGGGACAGGGAGAAAGGGAGGTTCTGCCGCTCCACAAAGTCTACGCTTCCCAGCACTTCTCTTTAGGGAAACCATTTTTTTAGGTTTGCCTGTGTGAAATAGCCCGGCAAAAGCAGTAGTAAGCTGAAGGCAAGGGTTTACCTGGCGTAAGGTGTCCGTGCCGGAGGTACGCCGCATACCCGCGCACAGCCCTGCCTCCGGCCTCGGCCTCGGCGAGGGCCCTGCGGAGGGCCGCTGCTGCCGCCCCTCTCCCGCCTGCCTCCAGCCCCCGCGCCGGCGCCCAGCTCTGCCCGCCGCCAAGCTCCTGCCGCTCCGGCCCTGAGCCTCCTCCTGTGGCGCCGGCGCGGGCCCCACCAGCCAGCACCAACGGCCGCCGCCGGCCCTGCCCGGCCTCCCCCAGGGCCTCCCCGCTGCCCTGCCCGCAGCCGTCCGGAACAGTCATCGCGTGGTGTCTTCCCTGTCAGCTTTTAAGAAACACTTCCAGGATTTCAGACATTTGGTTCACCTGAATGCCCGCCATACGCTCCAGCGTACGTGTCCTAGTGTTCCAAAGGTAGTTTGTACACATCTGAATTTAGGTAAGGAAAGACTGTAATTTGCCATCGACAAGTAGAATCGAGCACCTCGAACCAACAGCAGCCACTACCAGTTAGCTTGCGTCCAGCAGCTAAGTTTAGTTAATAACTTGTGGTCTTCCACAATCAATTTGGGATACCCTCATCCAGACATCCTAATCTCGGCAATATATCGCAAAAGTGAGAAAACTGCTGGCAAGGAAGGTTTCTAAGCTTTTCTGGTTCAGTTACTTCTAATCAAGGTCAACAGAATAACAAGAGATGGCCTGAGAATTCTGTGGGATTTTAGCTCTTAATTCTTAGTGGACATTTGTTATTAAAATAATATACAATAATCCACAATGCCATATCTCCATGGGCCTTGCACAATATACAGGCTGAACGGTGATATAAAGATATCTTATATTTACTGCTCCCTTAGTTGTTAAGCCAAGGGAATGTCAGTCTTTTCCCTCTGTGGAGGGTCTTATCTGCTTTCACAATACAGAGAGCAGTTAACCTCTATCCACATTGTAGGTATCTACAGCTTTGATGAGTTATTTGCACATGACTAAGAACCTACAACAAGATAAAATAAGGTTGGCTTTACTTATATGACTTAAAAGTACTTTGTTTTGATCATATAGACTGCCCAGTACTTTACACTATTGAGATGCAAATCTTTGTATTCCACGAACACGTTTGCAGTATGTTATCCTCAAATCTTCCGTGTGGAAAGCTGTTACATGATATTTTGTATGCTATTAGGGAATAGTACATATTTATTGCTTGCAGTTTTCTAGTATTCTTGTGGTATCTTTATTTTACATTTAGGGAAAAGATACAAAAAAAGAGTTTAGCACATCAGTTATCCTGCTCATAGCACTGATTATTTTGTTGTCTAATACTTTCATAAGAAAAAAGGTGAACAATACTCTGATGCAGACAGGATCAGTCTGTGCGGAAAACATGAGAATCAGACAGCAGTCTTCTAACAGTCATTTCTAGTATGTGTATTAACAGAAGTAATAATATTTGTTAGGACTTGGCAACCAAATGCTTTTATAAAAGAGCTCCCAGACAGAAAAGTCAATCCTGACAAACCCTACCATTGACTGTGGAAAGACTCTCTCACAAGTTACAATTCCCATCAACAGATCAGATGTATAATGATGATTGACAAAGGACTGTTTCCACTTGTACTTGAGATCTGCTTTCTGAATGACCTTTTATTTTTTGTCTGTAAAGGTGGGTTTTTTTAATTATTTTTCTCCTCAGGTGAGAAATCTTTGTCTGACAAGGCATTGGCAAAAATCCCATTAACAAACCCCATTAACTTCCCTAGAGCCAGGAATTCACCCCATATGCAGGAAAACACAAAATTCTTTATTCAAAACGAAGGAAGGGACTGCAGCGCTCGTGTCACAATGTGACACACTGTTCGCATTGTTATAAAGTCCCTTTGAAGTCTTTTAAATAAGGGAGAGATCACATACACCTGGCTTTTATCTTTGCCATAGCTTCTAGATGGATAAATTATGGTATTTCTCAATATGACAAAGCTATGTGACAGCTAAAGAGTAGGTGTAAAATGCTTCTTTCATTATGCCAATATGCAACTGTGAAAAGAAATATGACTGTGCGAAACTGAATAATATTGCTAAATATAACTCCACTCGACTGAAGAACAATGCATTTTTAAAAGCATTTCTAATTAATGTCACTAAAGTATCCACAGAAATTCAGAGAATGTATTTTTTAGAAGGCAGTAAATTGGGATCTCTTTGATAAGAAATCCAGCTGGGTTCCCTATCTCCATATGACAAATTCTCCATGCTCTTTAAAATACAAAGAAATGCAGTGTTCTGTGCATAATTCTGGTGTTTAAGATTCAAAGTTAACATTATTCATAGTTCATCTACATCAAACTAATATTCTAAATTGATTAAGTTCATTTTTCTCAATTGACAATTATGACAGGTGTCAAGGAAAAAAGAACTACATTCGTGTTGATAAATTTATCTAATGAAAACATTGCGACTTTGACAGTTTCCATATCTTTCCATATCAAGGGGGACTTGCTCCACGGTATTTCTTGGGAAGAAGTCTTTTTCAGACACAGAAAGGGGAATAGACTGTTTCCCAAAAAAAGAGAAATTGAAAACTACAAACAGAAGTAGTAGAGGAACAAACACATGCTCATTAAGGCAGAAAGGATCCTAACTTGAAGGAACTGAGAAACATCAGCTTTCTAAACAATTTAATGTACTGCACACCAGTGTTGTTTTTTTGTTGAATTATCACATTATCTGATTATCTTGATAATCCATATCAAAAAAAAGCTGCATCCATTATAAAAGAAATCTAAACTGCAAAAGGCACTACTCACATGTAGCTGTTATAGATCATCCATAGAAAAGCAAAACAAGAGAAAGGTAAAGCTATCTAGTTGCTGTAAATTATTTAACATGGCATGTAGTCTTTCTCATCTTTCACACTCTAAAGACTGATCTTATGATCAAGGATACTACTGTTTCTCTCTCTGGAGAGTGAGAATTTCTCTCTCTCTCACTGGACCAAAAACTAGATCGAATTCATCTTCAGTAAGTACCTCAACCAGCAGCAATTAACTAGCAGACTTTCTTAGTATCATGACTAACACACCACTTTACAATCTTAATTGTCAGCAGTTCAGTCCCCTAAACCTAACACTGGACATACCAAGACTCAGTCTATGCTCCGAAATGCTGCCATTGGCAATCTGAGCCACCTTGCACAAATCTTTGTTATTCTCTATGTCTCAGTTTCTAGAAATACAAAAAAAGGGATTGTAATACTTCTATTCTGTAAAATACTTTGAGATCTATTAATAAAGCCATGTGATGTAAAAGATGTGGTTTCTTAACTGAAGAATGAAAGTTTTACCTTTACTGCAAGTCACAAATGAGCACTTTCTGGCTTTTCCATACTGTTTTAACTTGCATATATTGCCAAACAGCTAGGATAATTTACTCTCATATTTCCATGGTTAAGTAGTCAATATCTGAACGTGATTTTGCTCTTAGCGACTACAAATGTCAGCAGGTGGCCAACACTTACTTTTTTCTAACTGTGTTTAATCTGATTATGTATTAATTTGTTTAATGTATAATTGAAATAATAATTTTTGTTTAACTACAAGATCTGATGGTTCAGCTTGAGATCTGAAAATCAACTCCTTTTCTCCTGACTTATATATTCCGCCATCACTAATTTGTCTGGCCAAATTCTGTCCGGCTGTAACCAAACAATTCAAAAAAGCGATCAGCATGGTGTAACAAACTCTGTTATTTGGTCCCAAAACATTCCGATTAAATCTATCCCATGAAAGTTCCTCAAAGCAAAGATGCATTTACAATAAACAATTTAAAGAAAACATTCTAAGGTATGGGGTGTTCTAGACAAGACTATGTAAAAGAAGCACGCTCACCTCCCTTTTTTTTCTAGGCTGTAAGACTAAATAGTCTGTAAATAATAGTCTAAAGGCTATTACAGAGCATTTGCATGAAAGGTAAGTAGTAGGAATATAGGCTGTCAGCAACCAATAAAAGTAATTCTAGTTAGGCTCATCTCAAGTAGAACTTTTGTTACTGACCAGATGCATTAGTCCGAGTCTTGCATACTATTCAAAACGGTCTATGGAGAGTGACGAACAGCAGCAATAGGTTAGCACAGGTTCCAAACACAGGTGTATACAGCAAAAGCAAATCATGAAAATAGCTAGATAGCTCAGTCTCATGCAGACCACAAGGAGGTTTGTGAAAAGTTTTTTTATATTCTTATCCAGGCTATCAATCTTTTCTTTAACAAAAAAAAATATACATATATATAGCTTAGTATAAGCTACAAATATAAGAAAGTCTCTAGTGATGCAGTTCTTAAAGAATTTAGCTAATCAGTTATATTTCTAGAACATGATTATTTTTTATTAGTATATGTAGGAAAATAGCTTTTGTTTAGGAAAATAAAAGCATCGGCAACATTTTTAAATTGAAAAAATCTACACTAATAAAAAATTTCATTATGCTACTTCTGTATTACAGGATAAAAACTTCCTATATGAATCTTATGTTGAAGACAGCTACACAAATAGGGTCAGACATTTTACTGCAATTTCACTTTGCAGAATTTCAATCTAAATTATTGTTTTTGTCATTGATTATAATTTATGTAATATAGGGTGTTTAAATACATAACTTGGTAAAATATTAGACAAGCTATAAGTCAATGTTAAAGTTAAAAATGAACTATACGTGGCTGGCTATATTGGACGGTCATGTGCTGAAATACTAACATCTATTATAATGAGGTTATTGATGTAGAGTTGACATATGACTTGATTTGCAGATGCCCTACTGACTAACCTTTTGCAACTATATCTCAGTGTAAACCTGTGGTAATTATTGCTGGGTATGGAGAGTTGGTTTAACTGAACTATTTCTTTTGATGCATGTTGAATGTGATTGCCCCCTGGAGACTACAGGAGTCCCACATGTGTGAGTTATTACATAAGTATTGAGGAAAAAAAGGTGTATCACATTAAGTTTTTCCTGTTTCTTATTGTTGCAGTTTTGTTTTTTTCCAACAAGAGCTTTTTCTTCCAACACCTTTTCATATATCTCTTTTTCAGTTAATAATACATTTAAGGCACATAGTATAAATAATTGTTATTTAATCCAAACATAAAATATTTCTCAATTATTGCAGTTTACACATTTCTAACTAAATTTAACTTTGTTTGCAAATCAAGACATCCAGGTTCTGTTCCTGGGTACTGAAGTCATTGAATTAATCCATTACTTAGGCAACACTGAAAAACATTATGTTGCTGACTTAATTGTAAAAACTAAAAGAAGATCAGAAAGTTAGTATTCAGACTTTCTGATACAGGATGCTCTAGAAGTCCCTGTAATAGTACAAAGGTTAGATTAATAAGTATATACAATGTTTTATAATAGTGTGTACTTGGTTAAAAATCCAAAAGTAATAAATGGAGATAGTTCTAAGAATAAAATTCACGTTATTTTATACATACACATATAATGTAATACTCCAGACAAAAAAAAATATATGACAACTACATACAACAGTTGTGCTGATAATTTTTTTTACCTACTAAACATTTTTTTTATTATTATAGCTAGTTAAAAGACATAGCACAGAACACTGAGTCACTTCTGTCAGCCTACCAATTATGACAAACTAAAAAAGATTTAAGAGACTGTGAGTCTACTAGAAACTGATCTTCAAGTGAGATTTTCATAGATTGTCTATAGGGACATTTCAGAACAAGAGTAGTTTTGGCTTCTGGGGATTACCCTGCACAATGAAAACAAATGTCAAAGTAAATCCCCAAAGAAAAAAAACACTTCTGGTATTGATCCTCAGACCTACCAATCAACCTTCCTGCCCTCTGTAGACTCTCAAATACTTTTCTTCATCTGAAACCTTTTAGAAATATTTTCTTCAACATAATCTTAAACCACTGGCTGAAGTTCAACACGCATTTCAGCAACACATATGGAATTTATCCACAACTTATGGAATGTCCACAGGCCAAGAACAGAAAATTCCTAAATGTCCATCGTGTTAACAATCTGAATTTGCATATCTAGGCAATTATATTATGTCAGAAATCTAAATATATGTACATTAGCTGTGTCTTCAATAGTCTTGTGTGTTGAATTGATTAGTCTGATTTTTGCAAGTATGATGCACTTCTAGTCTGGCAATCATTTTTTAATATATTGCATTAAATTATCATAGGCTTACTTGGATTTTCTATTACTCCCAGCCCGAGCCTCAACTCTAAGACTTTTTATAGTTTGGTTATCAACATGTCACAGAAAAAACAGTTTTGTTAAGTCCTACTTTTTCCAAAAGGTGGATTGTCTATTACAAATTTATGTTCAGCTACATGAAAATAACTGTCCTAAGAAAATGCAATTCCTGCCTTTTTCCTAGATATTTGCAAAGAAAACACAACAAAGTTCCCTGAACTGTGTGAAATTCATAATAAGCTCTACATTTTGCTGAAGGCTGGACATTTTTGAGGTTGTAGTTATTAGCTACACTTCCTATCTTGGCAAAATCCAGCTATAATTAGAGAAGCAGAGAAATGGCAAAGGAAGTACCCCTGAACTTATCACTAATGCACATAGTTGTGTAATCTACTGTGCTAGATTCTCTTCTTTTGCTATTTCATACCTCTTGCTTTATAAGGATAAAACTATTTGATATGTATATGAACACTGATTTTCTTACAAGCTGATCAAACTTCAGCTTAACCACTGGAAAGAAAGAAACTTTACAGTCCCCAAGGAACCTATAATTTGAGAACAGAAGCATACAAGAACATAATTTAGTTTTCAAGCAATAAACTGAAGAGAATTCTGCAGAGGTATTACAAAAAAGTGGCATAAAATATTGGCTTTTACATTTCTTCATATGTTAGTTCATTAACATAACAGAGTATATATGCAGAACTTAGCCAAAAATTACAAAAATTGCTCACTTGCAATTGTCCAACTTGTATTTGCAACAGCAAATGCAGGCAGTTGAAATAATTACAATTTAGTGTGAAACTCAGGAAAGAACCTTGTTGTTGAAAATATTTCTGCGCGGGCTACAATATTAAATAAGAGTTCTACAACACAAGACCATCACAGTCTTCATTCTTACATGTCCATTGCACCACTAAGCTTCTGCTTTAATTGTAGAAAAGTCCTGGTAAAATAAGATTTTAAATTCACCAAAACTATAATAAAAGTAAGTTGTTAGTCTGCATTTTCCACAAACAGGTACATGGAAGCTTTGGGGGAAAACTTCGTTCTCACTGTTACCTACCCCATCTTCTGAATTTGTCGCTGAACTGGTATCCAAAAGTTTATGATTCTTGATTAACTTAGGCAAAGACCGAAAAACTTGTTGCAACTTATCTTCATACGAACTTGCAAAAATCCAACTTTTCTTTTAAAACATTTCTATGTGATATCAGATGTCCTAGCAAGAAGTAACATCTTCACGACCATTACAGCAAGGAAAGGCCATAGCTTATCCTTTTTTTCTTCTCTGTACATATTTCTCAAATTCAGGATATCTCCATTTGTGTGTCCTGAGGGATATACATTGCTCACAATATAGAGGAATGAAAAGTAAGATCAGTCTCCTATTTCCCCTTATTCTCTACCCACAGCTGAGTGAGAAGCAGGAAACAGTTCCACTCAGAGCTAGAAGATGATGTGCATTTCATGCACGCACATTGTGGAGATCAAAGAGGAATGGTGTAAAAGGCAAAAACCCAACCTCGTCTCCATCTTCCCCCACAGTTACGACCAGCCTTCTGAAGAACACATACGGAATCCCCTACACACTTGAAATTATTAAAGCCTTCCAGAGAGGATTATTAAAGCCTTCCTGAGAGAGGATTATTAAAACCTTCCAGAGAGGCACAGGCCCAACTTCAGATGCATGCTCTAACTAGAATTTGCTTTTAATATAATAACTCATGATTTTAACCTCTTAAAAGGTTGAGCTTTCTCACTAGGTGTGTATTTCAGCACTAATAATACAAAACTGTGTGTTTATGCAATGAATTCTCTCCTGTCTTATGTCAGCTATGTACACTAATGCCTGTCTGCATAATAGTCACAACTGTTTCCTCTGTCTCTGAACAGATTACACTGCTCTGCTCATTTTTATTTGCAAGACTTCATCTCATTCCCTAGCTTCCTCCTTTTATTAACATTATAGTTCCAAAGTCTTTGAGACAATGCATTAGGAAATACATTGCATTAAGAGAAAACCATAATAAATGAATGTCAGGTATACCAGTTGTTTAGGCCATGTTTCTATTTTATTTTAAGAGACACAGACATAACATATGGCACTGTGCTATGTCTTCAGGATATTTTGTATTTCTAAAACTATCATGGAGATGAGAATTATATACTGAAGCATAGAGTAAAAAATAAAGAGTCTGTTCCAAGTTCAGGATTCATACTGAATAGTTGTGAAATCTCTTGTGAGCTAATCTTAATGAGTAAGATACTACAGATATTTACATGGCAAGAATCAAACAGCAGATGATGTTGTAATATTAACTACCAATTCTCCTGCTTCTTTTGATAGACTTTCTCCTGATCATGCTTTATTCATCATCTAAGACTGAATTTCTAGCTATGTACATACAAAACTATTGAAAACCCAGAATTTTTGCCCATTTCCTCATTATGTCCAGTGGTCAGCCAAGGTTCAGGTGCTGGACTCGGTTTGGAAGAGCTGGATATTTACATATATGTGTACACAACCTGTTTCACAGTACTTTAGGCTCTGAGCACTGATTAAGCTGCCTGTGCATGATTCTTGAAATCAGTGAGGACTACACGTCGTCTCACTCAAAACCAGTTCCTTCCCAGTGAAAAATCTCTTTCCAGCATTTGGACTTCTGCCCTAAGATTTTCTGTCCAACCAGCCTGTAAGAGAATTGTGACAAATAACCCAAGCATTCAAAAAGTTAGGAGAGTCAAAGCCTTTTTCAGCAGATAAACCAGAAGAAGAAAAGGCAGAAATACTCAGAAGCTGGGTAGACCAAAGCAGAATAGTCTATTAAACTTTTTTACTTTCTGTTCAGGCTGGTCTCTGCTTCTCCCTTGTGACATGCAGCTGTGTGACAGTTTACATAAATTTCCACAGAGCAGTGTTTCTGGACTTAAAACAGATATGATTTTATAAGGTTCCATTCACATACTAAATTGATGTTTTATATTTCTGAAAAGTATAATCAGACAGAAGTAATCATCTAGTTTCCATTGAAGGCTATTTGATAAGACATATGGGAATATTATTACATGCAAATTCCTATTGTTTCAAACTAACATGTGGGGATAATCATATCTAGTATTGAGGCACTTTTAAAATATTTAGTTTCATAAACTGGCTTTTTAGACCTGCCATCATTTGAGATTGTTGGTGTCTGGTGCTTTAAAGGAGACTGATGTAGTCTATGGAGCAGCAAGAAATAGCTGTATTCAGTTCTTCATTAGCGTTACAAGTTTTTTGCTATTACAGCAGGTTTGGAAATCAAAACCAAACCCACTGAACTTATCAATGTTACCCAAATGTTTTCTTTCCTAATTCTATTGAGGTAACAGAGTTACTGGAACAAACACGTGCCATACAAGAAGCAAGAAAAATTCTCTCAGGAAACAAGCACTGATCACCTCAAAAATGAAATCTAGCATCTATAAAATTTCAAGATCCTGCAAAGAGATTTGTTTGAGCAGTTGTGCACAACTTCACAACATCATACTGCTATGTTTCTTAGCTCAGCACTTCTACAAAAAGCTTATCTTTGTAAGACAGACAACAAAGAGAGAAAAACGAAGGCATGTTAGGTATACCATTCTCAAAATAATTCAGCTTCATGATAAAGTGCTCACGGGACAGCTCTCCTGCTGTGATGCTTTATGTAATATATGACCACCATGTCTGGCAAGATTTGCACAGGTCTGCCCTTGATTCGTGGAAAGAAAAAGCTGAAAACCTCACAACTACTCTTCAATTCCAAGAATTAAGAATTAAGTCTAGCTTCCCGATGTTTCCAATTTTAAAGTGATCCAAATAACCCCCCAAAAACCACACCTGAAGCATCACTCACAATTACAGCTGACAGCTGAGAGACACCGAAGTGGCTTCTCTCCATGGATGTTCAGGGTGCTCTTCCTCCCAACAGGGGCCTGAAAGTGCTGTGAGACACGGCCAGCAGAGACTCAGACTTGTCCTGCAAGGGCTGACGCTCAGGTCTGAACCAGCCTTGAGAGGCTTTTGTCTTAAAAGCTAGCGAAAAGTATCATGAGTATACCAAACGCTACAAGCCTCAGGAAGAATTACATACTACTGAAGCTTCAAAGAAACTACAGACATCAGAACTTCTTCAAACCTGCCAGAAAGCAAGTGGACAGCTGACTGGGGACAGCTTCAGCGCCTGTTCCAGCTGGAGAAAACAGGTGGCAATTCAACCAATTCTGTTGCCCTGAGCGACACCCTGAAAAATGGTCCATGGGCAATTATCCTAGCTTTCTCGTTAGCTCCCTGCCAGCACAAAGGGGATCGACACCTAGCTGGCATAAATGTGATTTGATTAGTCTAATTGCTCTTCAGCAAGTCTCAGCTGAGCTTGTCACAGCTAGCCAGCAGGGACTACGATCACTACATCAGGCCAGAGAATTTTAGGATATGCTTTAGTCCTTGAGCTCTGTTTATAACAGCTCAATACATCCTTCACAGAGATAAGAAGTACACTAAAGACACAAGCACTATGTGTTATACGAACCTATAAACATTAGTAGGAGGTATTAGAAGTAGTAACAAGAAAAGGAAATAAGATACCTATGGTTTACTAAGGTATATACATTAATTCGGTATTTCTTAAAACATCAATTAATTTCATTTCTAACCAGCAGATGGATAGTACTCCCAGAAACTCCAGGTACAAATCTTGCCTCAGTTAAATTCTTAGACTGGTATTGTTACAATGTTTCTATTTACTCTCCATACATTATTTATAAAATGAACTTTAATATAAAGTGACCAAGTATTATATTCTGTCAGGTTATTAACTTAGACAACTCTCATATCCTAATTTTGGATTCCATACACACTCACATTACTAGCAGAACTTCAGTTTATATTCTTCCTCCTGAGGATGGGATTGCAGCCTCGATAGGAAAGGCGGCACACGTACCTGTTTCTCGCTGCATCATACACATCCTTTGGAGCACACACATTAAGAAGTTCAAACCTAGAACGCTCCCAGGCGCAGTTACGTGCTGGGACCCGCAGAACAGGTGTGTTCCATCCCTGCAGCCCCGCCGTCTGCGTCCACGTGTTACAGCAGTAAATGTTTATCTTATGCCAAACATTAAATAGGTGGAAGTGACCAGGTGCAAAAGCCTCAAGTCAAAATCACCCTCAAATCACAAGCTGTACAAGCCAATCAAAATCATAACGATACATCTACCAGCGCTCGATCTAATTTTTTAAAAGCAGAAACCTGCATTTTAAGACATACTTGCTCTTTAAACAACTCCATAGAGGAAAAGTATTTTTAAACAAATCTTAGGGGGAAATTTCCTTTGTATACCAAAGCTAATTGACTAGAGCCTTAGGGTTGGTTTTTTTAACCAGTCATCCACTTATTTATGAGATTCATGTAAGAACATGACATGACACTCACCTAATATTCGTAATTACCTTACACATATATTAACAAATAAACCACATCAGGGAGTGACTTTAAACCAAAGTATTCTATTATCAGAATAAATTCATATCACAGTCATGTTACCTCCACTATTTGCAGTCAAAATATTTATTTGAAAGTTTTGCAACAACATTTATGTAGAAACACTAAAAGCTCCCCA
This sequence comes from Apteryx rowi, assembly GCF_003343035.1. Classification (NCBI taxonomy): domain Eukaryota; kingdom Metazoa; phylum Chordata; class Aves; order Apterygiformes; family Apterygidae; genus Apteryx; species Apteryx rowi. Next base: position 726,350 of record NW_020450708.1, read on the forward strand.
AATCTTGAAATGAATAGGGAACTCCAGAGCTCCCAATATGTGAGGCAGGGACATGTTTCCACTAGATTTAGAAACAGTATGATGAGCTTTTACTAGAAAAATGAATTTTGTGGTTCATTTCCTAAAGCAAACTCTAAGGAGCTTTCACAGGGAATGACAATTCCTTTACCTCCCGAGAAGGACAGAAAAAAGCCCCCCATACTATCACTATCGCATCAGCTTATGAAAGAAGCATACAAGGACACATGTCGACAAGCCCATTTTGGGAAGGGCCTCTTGCACTGGAGCAGTATCTGCCTCCCTCAGGACGGCTCATAAAGAAAAGCCATTTCAACCTCTTTGCAACTTTACAGCAATTGCACCTACTAGACCATCCCTGTATCCTAAGTTGCTGGGGAAGGTTAACACTGCCAGATGTCCATCAAGTGTGGCTGCTCTTCTCCACCTCTCTCCATTCACCCTGTTTCCTTATGGATTTACTTAAACACATCATAGTGCTGTAGAGTCAAACTTCTGTTACAAGTGCACCTCCTCAGGCATTTCATAGCTCAAGCTGTAAAGTCAAACAAGCCATTTTCTTTCGAGTATATTTGCCTCCTTCATGATCCACACAGTGACAGCCAGCCTAATTCACTAAAGAAGCAAATTTCAAAGAGGGAACGCATCCAGCCCTGCGTGAAAACAACAGTCAACATTAAGAAATATATGGGAAGAAATAAACCAAAGGAATGAGGAAATGTTTTAGGCACATAAAACATAAATAACTAGCTAGGGCAGCGCATTCTTGAGAGCAGCAGGTTGCCTGTTTTGCCCAGGCCAGAAAGGATAGGACGGGATGCTCCAGCATGCCGCAGCCCAGCCAGCCGACGGTCCCTTGCTCCCGCTGTTCCTGCTGTATTGGGGAAAGACTTGGGAAATGCAAAGCAGGTACCGGTAGGCAGCGGCAGCTGGGATCCTCCCTTTTTCCCTTTTCCAGCAGCTCAGCAAGTGTAGGGTGGGCCACAACACAGATATTACCAGAAATAATACGTTAAAGTATACATTTGGAAATGTTAAAATGTTAACATTTTAAGGGCTAATTACAGAAACAGAGAAATAACTGTTCTTAGTTAACTGTTTATCATAAAGTGCATCATAGTTTATCATAGTAGGCAAACACTTGATAGCAAGTGAATGGCACAGGGGAGCTGTATAAAAGTTATGGCTATTTCTTTCTAAATTCAAGCTATTCAGCCATGCTGCTTCCATTTCATGGACCCATTCTCATTACATGATTTGAAGTTTCCAAGCATAGGGTTACATCAAAGACCCTCAGACCGCCCTCTGTTCTCTAGTGACCGCTCCACTGACAGAATTCTGAAATATTAATGAAAAAATACAGCTCTAATATATTCTCTTTCCCAATCCAGATTAAATTACAAGTAGCTGTTCAACTCTGAAATTTAATTTTGATATATCATATCGTCAGGCCAAGCACTTCGCAAGGTTTTAGTGCTGTATCACGGGCAGTGGAATGCATGGTGATGCAATCAGTTTGTAATGACTAGCGTTACAAAGTACACATAACATTACGCAGATACATAAATAATGTATCATTTCCTGAACTTGATTCTGACACACAGTTTCACTGACACAAGCCCAGAGAGAGGTGCAGTGTTAGTTTCTTCATTTTGCATACAGAAACACATAACAAATACAGTACAGTATGCAGCATGAGGGTCAAATTCCATCTATTAGAAATTTTCCAGAAACCCATTATATTAACCAGATCAAGCCAAAAACGACATATTGCACTGTAAATTAGACTGTACCTATAAACACTGGAAGCAGACATTGATATTGTTGACAGAACTCAGTACTTCTGTTCACAGTTTTTCATAGTCAGCTCTCAGAGAATAATTCTTAAGTCAAGTATCAAACCTGTTTTGTTGTCTTTAATATAATTTCTGTTATATAAAATGTATCATTTAACCAGATCAGCTAATTAGCTTTCAAATCTTAATGTCTGAACTCTAATAAGTTACAAACTGTAGAGATTCTCCTAAAACAAAGTTCAAAGACTAAATTATATAAAAAGGAGCTATCGGAGAATCTTTTCCTACCAACAGCAAGAAAAAAGTTTTTGTGATGCAGTAGCAAGGTAGCGATGATTACAAGAGATCTGTCAAGAAAGACAGTTAGAGCTGTCTCTGTGATTCCCTATCTAAGTGCGTGAGGTAAAGGTCTTTGGTGAGAATTCTTACTTCGCCACGACCCTGTTTGCCAGTCTAACCTCAGCTGTCTAATCCACTCCGTATACAGGGACAGAGAGCTAATATGATCAAATCACACTAAGTGATCTGAGTACGTGACTAGATTATCATATCCCTCCCAATACGGACCTGCACTTTTGGACAGCGGAATTTAATGTGGAGAGCTACAGCTAGAAACACAGAACAGGAAGGGGCCCATGGGTCTCAAATGTACTTCCCCGCAGTCTCCACACTATTATACAATTCAATGCTTTTGAGAAACTGAATTGTATTTTACATAGCTAATCACCTGGGCATGAGAATGTGTCCCCAGTTAAAAAAAAGTCTCTCAGAGAAAGCTACTATTTGATATTCAAACATGCTGAGCACTCATAACCCCACTGTGCAACCTCGCTATGCTTGGGGATGTCACACTGCGAATGCTGCAGAAACCGAATACAGAAGGGATAGTTATCCTTCTATTTTCTGACTCTCCTCAAAACCGGCTAGAATTACTTTCTTGATTTTAAACTAGTAAAATACGGTCCTTTTGAGGAGAGACTTCACATTCTATTTTGCTTTTTCCTCACACTAAACATTAAATAGTTCACTGGTGCAACTGAAGTCATTAGTACCTTCTCTGGTTGGAGAGGAGAAAGCCGTCAGCTCTTTGTATAGAGAAACTCATTATACATCCTGGAAGACGCACACACACAAAAAAAAATAGAAGAATACTTTCTTTGGTGATTTTAAAGCACAATTAAAAAAAAATCAACTCACTTGTAAATGTTGAGAGTTGTCCGTCATATTGTCCTCTCGCCTACGAACTTCTTCCAGCAACTGTGCATTCTTCTTTTTCTCCATTTGCTGATTGTGCTTCAAATTGGCAACCTTCTTGTTTTGGTCCTTCATATGTCTAAGAATTGTATGCACATACCCATTAGTGCTAATAACTGCAATCACATCTGTTTCTCTACAAAGTAACTTGTGACTATGACACAGATCATTGATCCACCAACAGACACAAATATTCTGAATATCAGTTTTAAATCATAAAACTTCATCTTGTTTTCGAACTGCAATATCAAAATGGTTTTGATGCCATGAGATCATACAGTGGTGAAAAAATCATTCTGGCCTACAAACTTTTCTTCCTTTTTCATCATTTGTTCACACACGTTCCATGCACTACACAGAAAAACCGCTCTCCTGACAGAGGTGATGATCCCCCAATCCTTACACAAGCAGCGATTTCAGGGCCAACTTTAATGGGCCCTTTAAGGGCCAATTCATTTCAAAGGAAGCAGAAGGCAAAGGTGAATGACTAATACACGTTGTGAATTTTTATTTTTGCAAAGCTGGCATAGAGATACAAAGTTTCTGAAGATTATATTGTAATGGAGTAGAAGGTCAGAACATAAATATACCATGAAAAATACAAGAGGCCTTTACAAATATCTTCTTACATAACAAAAACACTTCATTTGTATCTTTTTCAATAAAGTGACTTCTTTCAACAAATGGTTATCAGCAAATTTATGAATAATCTCTAATGAAAATGAAACAATCCTTAACACCATTAAAAATTTTCCTAAGACTTTACTCAAGCAAAAATTACATTTTTAATTTGTTTCAGGTCTAATGATCTTTTTCTGTGGATCTTATTTATTAAAATACTAGCAGCTTTTCTGATTCTAGTACTTAGCATACACCCTTTTAGGAAGTGGGGCAAGTTAACTTTGCCTTGGATGCTACAGTTACTGCTCTGGCTGGCTCTGAAAAATATCCCTGCAGCAATGCTTTCTACCTTCTTGGACTTTTGGATATTATTTTCTCCACTTCCTTTGATTCTGAGGAATTTATTTTTATATAGATAAAAGGGAGCAAAGTCATGTGCAAATTCCTAATGAGATCTTCTCATTAATCCCATTTTGGCAAATGAAGGGAATATTTTTTAGTGCCCAAAAGGATCACTGGAAATGTCTCTGTGCTTTCCACAGTAGAACTTTCAGAGAAAAAGAGGTTACAGAATAAATTTCTTGCACAGATTTTATTGTGCTAAAGAAACTAGGACATCGTATATTTACTTCTATCACTGCCTTCTTTGTCCTGCCATCAGTTCTTTTGCTTATTTATACTGAAAGTTTAATAATGAATCTCAAGTTAGTAAATGTTGCCATGGTATTAAAAATTCTTAGAAGACACTGCATATAAAAATTTGTGGGTATACTACATAACAGAAAAGCTAATATACTATTATTATTAGAAAAGAAACTTCAATTTTCTTAGAAAAATAGGAATGAGTATCAGTAATTCAACTGAAAATCTTTGCTACTTTAAATGGCCAGATGGATTTCTAATAAGAAATCCCATGGGAACCATCATATCATTATGCTATATGATCAGAGATACTGAGAACAAATTCTGCTTTGTGCAAAGTCTGTGAAATTAAGTGATTTTTACAAGATCTCAGCAAGGGTTCCAAAAACAATCTGTGGACAAAGGATCTGAAATCTCAATTTTCTCTCCTGAGAAAATTCCAGAAAATCTAGAACGTGGCCTTAACACTCTCCTTTACAAGAGTGCAGAATAATCTTAGTTCTCCCCACTTATTTACACACACTATAGTTTTTATTATATGTTTACTTACAGTATTTTAAACTATACAATATATCAAAAGTCATAGAAACATTTATACATCTGTGACACTACCATATAAGATTTGGTTGGCTATCAGAGAACTTCAAACAGATAAAGTAATGGTATAGGAGTGTTAGCTTTTCACCAAGGGACCTCCAGAATGAAAGGTGACAGTTTAACAGCTTCATACTTAACAACAGAGATATTTACAAAAATAGGAAACAGAACTGTAGAAAATAACAAGGCATTCAGTGAACATAAAGCTACAAGATTTAATTCCCCCCTTTAATTCCATTCTAAAACTTTGAGTCCCAATGTGAAAGAAAAATCACTTAGATATTTTTGGAGTTTGATACAGTACTACCACATAAAATACATTATAAATTCGTTTTTATTTGATCTTAAATGTACTAAACATTGCCCATAAATTTAGCTCATCTCCCTGGAACTGTATTCATCTGATTGAAAAAGAAATATGTGCACAGAAAACAGATCAAGACAAAGACTAAATGTCACCAATCGATGAAAAATAAATTAGTATTAAAACAAATCTACATGAAGCTCACAGATATGTTAAAAAAAAAGACAAATATGAAGTACTCTGTTTAAAAAAGAGAATTATCCTATAGTTGTGTTACAGGGATTGCATCAGTCTGTTAAGCACAGACAGATATATTAGCTTCACATGATTGTCTATTTGCAGCACTTCTCTCTTACACTCAGTTTTTAAGGTCATACATAAAATGTGTGAGGACTGAAAAGCATTCTGGAAAGCAAAAAGAATCCCCAACAATACACTGTCACAAGAAAATAGACCAAGTTCATAAAACAATCGACCAAAAGCCATCCATTTGGAATGTTTCTCTTTATTTATTTTTAGTATAATCATTTTTAGGTTACACAAAACTCACTGGAGGATGAAAAACTGAGCCTCTCCAGGTTGAGCCAACTCTGGTTGGGAGCTAGTATTGTGTGATGCTAGAGGCTTTGAGACCTTAGCCTGTATCTTCATTAAATACATTCAGATATCATTTATAGTACCTGGATGAACAACACACCCTTTCTGATACACCTAGGACTCTCTCCCCTTTGGACATGGCCTTAGCAAAATGACAGGACCAAAGACCCCTAGGAAAATCTCTTTTCACAGGTAGAAGCAGCCAGCAGCACAGCACGACCACTGCCTCTTTCTAGATTCCCAGCATCAGTCCCTAATTCAGGTTCACTTGAGAATGAAAAAATACAGTATAAGATGGTCAGAAGAAACCCGCCTACATGAAACCAACCCCGATAGCCCTGGGCATATAGCGATCACCAATGTTTTAAGTAAAGAAAGGTGGATTTTCTAAAAAATACAACACTGTGCCACAGCTTATCAATAATAAGCAAGCAACATGACAGATCTAAAAAGCAGGAGGGATATTTCTGTCAAAGTTACACTGACAGATTAACGGAAAAACAACGAGAGATTTCATCATTCAGTTTAAACTTGTTCCTAGGTCTTAAGGAATATAATGGGTTTAGATACCAAGTTCTCTATTAATTAATAAAATATCTCAAGAATTTGAGTGATGCTCTTTCTATTTATAAATCTAGGTATTCATATACGTTAGAAGTACTGTGCAACTCCAAAAGAAAATCAGTTCTCTTTCATCAGTCCGGACAGTGTCATCATAAGCATAGACCTAACTGGCATGAAAATAAAGTGAATGCAAGAAGAAATATCTCTTGCAGAACTTGGTATACAAATGTGGCATTTGGCAGAAATTCTGGCAGTGTAATATGAATTTGTGCTGTTACAATATAAAATGGTTTCAAATCTAATGCTGAGTAAATGATAATTTATGTTTAACCTCTGCAAGAAGTTGAATTTTATGCCTATGCTGTTTCTTTCATCATGTGACTTCCTATTCCAGCTTCTGTCTAATTCCACACCGAGAAGTAGGGCACGGTGGAGCTGCAAAGAACATCTGGTGCCTGTGAGATGCGAAATCCTGAAGAAGAGGAAGCAAGAGAATGCTGTGCTGTAGCCTCTCCTTCTTCCCCAACCAACTACATGCCTACGGCAGTGAAGAGACAGTACGATAGTTAAAAAGCTTAGGTGAGCAGTTCTCTGAGGCCTTAAAGATGCAGGAGTAGTTCAGCACATGAAATAACTACAAGAACGTATCCCCCTGCCCCCACAGATGTTAACTCTGCTTTGTCTTTAGAGGAGACGCTGGTTTGCGGGACAAGCCTGGGAAAGCAGGAGCACAGTCCCGAGGCCCCAGCTGAACGCCGTAGGGATCTGCAGTAGGAGGGTGAGGGATGCGTAAAGCATGGGACACAGGTAATGATCTGGAGACAGTATTTGCAGTAGAAGAGCAGAGCACTGCACGTCAGTTTGTGAGGCAGAAGGTATATGTGGACTGCGTGTCATCCTTCTGGGAGGATTTCCTGAACAAAATACATCCTCATGCTTTATGCAGCCCATACGTAGGAAAGCAGCATGCACAGAGAATAAAACATTTTGTGACGAGTCAATGCTTACTGAGCATACTAATAATCCTTCTGTGCAGGCGCACAGCAAATACACAGAGCGTGGGCAGTTAAGTCCAGCAGTTCTAGAAAGTTACAAAGTATTCACTGTACTGTCAGTGCACATAACTGCTTTTAAATGTCCAGGATTTCAGACACAAAACAGCCTAGCTACAGCAGTAATTTCAATATTCAGAAATCCCGGAAAAAACAAAACATCAATTCTACGTAGACAATCAAGCAGAAAAAGAAATGTTTGAGGAAATCAGGCTCAGCCCATGAAGGAAATGAACTTAATTTCCATACAATTTAATTTTTGTTTAAAAACTATCATAATTTTGAGCGGATTCCCTGCCTTCTCCACAAATTTCAGATTCTACCCCACTGTCCTGCTGCATGCCAAAGAGAATGTCTAACCACTGGGAAAGATCTCACCCTGACATCCCATATTACTTTCTAATAAAGGAGAATCTTGCAAATACAAGGGGAAATATTGACTTTGGATTTGGAGCACTGCAGAAGTACATCAGTTCAAACGTTTGGGACCACTACTGCCCTAGGAATGGAGATCCCAAGGTATGCTAATCAAGCTAAACCACCCTGAAGAGTTAAATAACTGTTTTTAATGAAAAGCAAACATTAAGAAAGATGCAAGGAACTATGATACAACATGTCTTAGATTCATTTAAGACTCTGTTTTTTCTTCAAAGAATCTGCTCTTTTCCCTTCAGTTAGCATATGAGTAAGAGAAGTTAATTGAGAAGACGGTTCGCACACCTTCTGGGACAACTCAGCAAAGCCAAAGCCACCCCTTTTGGTAAGACCTGTCCTCAGGTTAGGAAATGGATAGCATCTTGGGGAGAGAACTTCCATTTTATCCCCTTTACCTAACAAGGATTCCTTTTTTTTAAACATGAATTCATTTGGGGGGGTTTCTGTACTTCTCGAGCATAGTAACTGGTTCAGTAGATACTCACTCATCTCTTAACTCCCATCTTGTTTGCTGTTTGACAGAACTTTACTGTTGTCACGTAACAACAGTTCCAGGATTTCTCTCCTTGCTGGATGAATCAAGCTAAATTGTAAGCAAATGTAGTCACACAACTCAGATGTTCTCCTCTGTGGCAGAGGGATGCAGAGAAATAAATCCTTTGCTTAGCCATGAATTTAAAGACATCTTTTTAATATACAATTTAAGAACTAGTCATTATAGAAACATAAGCAAAATGAATAAAAGTATCTTTACTATTCTGACACTATCAAAAGCTATTTTCATTAGCTTTGAATAAAAACTAGATATGCTGATAAACATCATGGGAGTAACAACGTGTTACAAACAAACTACCACTCAATCTGGTTTGCTTGAATTGGGAGTTATCATGTCACCTTCACTTTTCTGTTTAAAACTGGTCATCAAAATTTCCCTTTAGATTCCAGGTCTTATACACTATGCAATATCTGTCAGCCTTGCCAATAAAATTCTAGTAGAAAAGGGGAGATTGCATTCCATCTGCTTCTAAGTTAATTAGAATAAATTTAAAAATATATATCTTAGGCCATTATAAAAATTTTCAGGAAACAGAGTGCACTAAATTGCAGTATTTTCCATGTTAAATGTACATTTTCTTTGAGAAGCATTCTTAAGAAACCTATTCCTAACTTCGTAAGCCACTTCACAGTACTTTCTGTATTACATTTAAAAACATTCACCAGGGTAAATTACGGAGACATAACTTGACACTTTGAGGATTCAGCATATTATGCATTCTGCATAATTTACCAAGTATTTTAAATATATATATTATATACATATGCAGGCACACACACGCATATATATAATTCTTGGTCCAGTACATTTTTCCAGTATGCTGGCTCTGGTGTATTTTCACACAGCTCTGTTTTTAAAACTCTTATGAATAAAACAGAAGATCAGGAAAAATAATCAATGATGCATAAGAAATACAAAAATATTTGGGAAGAGTACACAGTGAGTAGAAAATATCATATGCCATTACCATATGGGATACAAAATACCCACATATTTTTGTAGTAGCTGTGCTGATGTGCATAATTGAGTCTACATTATTCTTTATCAGGAAGAATTACTTTCATATGTTCTGCTACACGGTTTCAATTTAAAGTTCTAAGACCACAAAATTCATTAGACAGAATAAAATAAATAAAGCATTACTGTTTAAGATACATGTTTTCAAAACCTGAAATGTATGCTGTAAGGGTGTAAGCAGTAGAATAGATCTTACCATCACACGTTAATCATATTCTGGTACTAAAATTAGAAGTAGTAAAAATGGATATATATGCAAAAGTACTTTTTGTTTGATATTGTAACTGCCCACAAAGCAGTAAGATGAAATCCACAGCTTTTTGATTTTCCAAGTTAGGTTACAGTTCATTTTGAAGTTGGATATCTATTATCTTATAGCGAACTAAATTATTTACCACTCAACTAGACATTAAAGTCATCTCAAGTCATCACAGAGTACTATACAATGTTCTCTGAAAACCTGAGAAACTAAAAATCTGTGGCTAAGTTTTCAGACTTCACATAACTGGAAAGCCAGTCTCAAAACTAGTTCTAGAGAGCCCAAGCCCAGAGTGCTTTGAAGAGGTACCAACACTGCGTTTGGCTTAAAGAGATTATGTTCTCAGCTCAAAAGCTAAGAAGCAAAACACAATCTAAAAAGCAGAGCAGATGACTAACGCTACACAGATGCTTGGTCGTTCCTAAACATTAAAATGGTTGGGTAATGGCAGTTTTTCAGATAACAAACTTAGGTTTCTGTTTGTGTCCCTACAGTCAGTGATCAGTTCTCATAAAACATCTAGCAGCTTCATCAATTGACAGAAAAGAATTCAAAGTGGAACCAGACTGGCCAGCTAGAATGGTCAGCACATCTTGACTAGAAGACAGACAGACAGACAGACAGAAAGAAAAAGGAAACAAGGACTGCTGAATTCCATAGTTGCAAACTGAAGGATTTCATGGGCATTTTTCAACTCATTGGACCATTCAGTAAAGAAATGCAGTATCCAACTAACTAATCCACGCCACATAAATACTAGAAGACAATGATATTGAAGTTAACAAAGAATAGGTGAAGAACAGTAAATAGAAAAAAAATCCTGACTAGAATTCGGTTCTTCCAATACATTAGACATTCTTAATAAAAAGATTATATAAACTAACATACTTCTCTAGACATTACCTTATTTTACATTAAATATTTTGAAGAATATCCTTTTATAGATATTTTAAGTCTACATCAAGCCATCGCTCTAAACCCTAAACACACAATATAATACAGCTATGCTTTTTCAGCAAAAATTAGTCGGTCATAATTCCCCATTCCTCCTCCTATAATTTTCTGCAACCTCTTGTAACACACAGAATGCTCATTCCACAGCCATGCATATCCATCTCAGCTAGGCACTAGACTTAAAATCAGGTATCAAAGTCACAGCAATATGTATATCCACTTGCCTCAGCATCCAAGATCATTTTCATAAAAAAGGCATTAAACTATCAAGAACACAAGAATCAAGATCAGATTTCTGATATCACTGAAGAACCAGCTGGCTATGACTGCTAAACATTTAGGCAGGCTTAGAATGTTATATATCTGAGCAAGATAGGTGAAGGGAAAAGACAAAACCTCTTATACCACCCTGCGACTGTCTCCTGCGAAGTCTGGACCAAAGGACTCAGAGCCTTGTAAACTTGCTGCGCAAACAGTACAGGAGGAAGTTCAACGTGCCCATACATCTATGTGCACGTACACTCGCCTTTCATACTAGTTGGTTCTTAAATAGAAAAGTTTTTGTAAAAAATGGACATTAGTGTCAGGGAGATTCCAACAGAACCTTAATCAGCAGGAATACGAATATCAAAACACTGTGACACTTCATTCTTGCTAGTATGAATATCACTAATTCTAATGACTATGTTTAGCCACATTCAACTTTTCTTTCCTTGTTCTTCTGGAAGAACAGGCCAATTGATCTCATAATCCAGACTACACTACATCTAATTCATTTAGTTCAACTTTTAAAAGTAAATATTTACATTTAGCGTCAGCAAATATGTATCTTTCAGACTTCATTTTACAGTAGTGTGTAATTGGAGTCTATACTCCAAGACTTTCTTCTCTGATAATACAGAAAGTCAAGCTATTACGCTAAATCCCCAGTTTTAATTAGGCAGCTGCGTACCTTGGCCAAAAACTAGGTAATGTCAGCCAAAAATAAGTGTTTCATGCTTAGTATAGCCTTTACTCTATATCTCAAAGACTTTTTTTTTTCAAAGCATCCAAAAAATGCAGACATGCAAAATATTCCTAAGAGCAAAATTTGTAACATTTTCTTAATGAATATGTGTCTGTAATACTTTTCATTACATTAAACAGTATTACAATAGGACTACCTGTCTGAAAGTCAATCAAAAAATTCTCCAGGATGCCAAAACATTTAGACCTCCCAGCTAATTTTATAACAAAATATGCAATAGTCAATTATTAGAATAATACATATAGGAAATAAGATTATAAGATTTTTCTTTATGGTTTTTATATAAGAAAAAAATACAGAGCGCAACTGACATCAAAGATAAACAGAGAATGTTTTTAGCAAAACAGTCATATTTTTATTTTATGAAATATAACAATTTAGTCAAAACAAGTAATTAAAAAAAAAGAAAGTCTCCAAAAATCTATTTTAAAATTTAACCCTGCACATTGATTTTAAATATTCAAACCTCTTCACCTATTGTTCTGTTTATGCATTGGGAAGATTTTTACCAAGGTCTTTGCTTGAAAAAATTATGGTGCTTTTAAAGTTTTAAGAAAAAACAGATCATGCCTTTCTTCTTTATAAATATTCTGCACCTTCACAAAGGATTCATGTACATGAACAATAAACTTTATCTTAACACTTTACTGGGCACTCTGGATCTCAGTAGCTAGTCATGCAGAAGACCTGATCCTGTAAATCCTGTCCATGTGAGTGTCCATTCTGAATGACATTACTTCAGCAAGGCTCAGCAAAAATATTTCCAACAGTTCTCACTGTCTTAAAAATTGAAAGCGCATACGCGTTCCCATTTGATCTATTAATTGAGCAAAGCCTATGAAACAACAGCATGAGGGGTTTTTTAAATAATTTTTAAAATTAAGATCCAACTCCACCAAAATCTGTAAGATAAAATTCCCATTGAGATAGGAGCAAAGTTAAGTACTATTTCTGGTGTTTTGCTGGAATACGAATAAATTTGCTACCACCCATTTACAAGCCTGAAAACCAAAGATGGGTTAGACTCTAGCAAACTGTAAACATCACAAGAGATGTCAAGAGCATTACTGACAGACACATTCCTGACAGAAATACACAGGGACACTGTTTATTCACTTACAACCCATAGATGGACTTGTTTGGGGAAAATAGGTATCATCACAATAAGAAAACCTATATGCATGATAGGCTGAAATTTTGACATGACGAAGAAAACATGACATATTTCAAATAACCAAAATTTTTCTTAAGAAAAGCCCTAGTGGTTGTCTGCTAAATTTATTTAATAAATTAGACTTCAGTCATTTTAAAATTTATGATATGCTAATAAAAAACAAAGTAATATCTTGCTCTGCTGTCATTTGAATGTATAAAAACTTCCAGTTTGGGGGGTTTGTTTTTTTAATCCAGATTTATATTCTACAACCTAAAGAATTAGTAGTATTCAAAACATCTTTTAAATTTTTGATTTGTTCCTTATGCTTACCCTTTACTTTCTTTTTATTGTCTAATACCATTGCCATGATGACCAACAACTGAAGTATACTTAAAATGCAAAAATAGAAACAACCATTCCAACCGTGAAGAAGTTAATTACTTTGATACAGCCAACACGTCCAAAGAGCTGAGCTTCCAAGTAACTTTCATCCTTGCTCTTACTTCCCCGACTGTAAAAAATGATACTGGGCCTGGCACTCTTCTAGGATGCAGATGGTGTTCAAGTACGATCACTTGCCTGTTCCATGCCGAATCATTCATGTAATTTTATGCACTGATATAAAATGGCAGGAAGCGATAATCATAACCACAGGCAGAATGGAACTAAAATTTATTAACATATAAAATAATATTTTATTTCATGAGCATTTTGCCTTTTTTCCTTGTAAACAAAAACTACTCTGCAAAGCTTCAAAGCCAGCTCACCATCCTACACAGTGGTTATGTTCTGTGACCACCAAACGTGTCCCATGGCAGCAACACCGAATGCCACTGCCTTTCATCGTTGGCGCAATGCTAAGAGCAAGGAATTACCATGCCCAAAGTTGACAGGAGAAAGAACAATTCTCGTTGAGGTAAGATGTGTCACCACTACAGTACCAAAAAGCAACAAGGGAGAGAACCCAAAGGTACAAAGCAGCTGCCTGTTCCATCTCCCAACAGGGAATCTTCAAAACAGAGAAAATTATATACACGTTGCAAGGCTAAATACATCAGTGTGAACTGTTTCGGTGGAGCCCTATCAGGACTGATCCATACAAACAAAGTGCGTATTCACCACTGGTACTAAATACTCCACCCACAAAACAAGCAACATATGTAGAATGGAGCCTAAGAAAGCTCCAAAGCTGTAATTAAGCAATTTACTACTTCTAATATGTTACCGCTCCAGAGTAATTATTTCAGTTGGGGTTTGTGTCTTTGGTTATTCAGACTTCTTTATATGCAATATGATGACAGAGCTGCTATGAATATTTGTTGCTTCATTAAAAATGATGCCAAAAATTGTGATCTCTTCTCTGTACAGCCTCTTTTATACTATTTCACAGCACTACCCGATGCAGTGAAGCTCTGAGAATATAAGTGGCCAGATGATTGTCTGCTTTAAGGAGGACATGGCTCATCCTGATTCATCTGTTACTAAAGTATAACATTAGTGTAAATCAGCTGCCATTTTTTATTTCTCAGCTATAAAACCATTTTTTAAATAACATCTCTTCTGATTCTTTCAAATTTGGAAGTCTTCCTGCTTTTAATGTAAATTTTTGACAGACTAACATAAAAAGCTCATGGATTAATACAAGACTAACACATAAGCATATATGACAGTAAAATGTTTTGAATGAAGATTTCCTACAAAAAAAAATGTCTTTTCATTGCAGCAAGACTTCCCATGGACTAAATTCTAAAATCATTCTTAAATTTTCTTTAGACAGACTTCAAAGAAGAAAGCAGGAATTCTATCCAGAAGGGGGAAAAAAGGGAGGGGGGAGAGTGAGTGAAAGAGTGAAAACAGTGGTCGCTCCAGAATCTATCTCCTGATGAATTCTTTACAGGCTCTAAAAAAATTCCCACAAAGAAAAATGAGGATGTGTTATCATAAAGGCTACATTTTGTCTAAATCCAACACCTATGTAGGTGTGGTGGGAGACATAAATAAAGAATGTTTAGCAAAATTACGCTAATACCATTTAATTTGTACCCTCCCTCCCCTCTCTTGCTGCTGCTAGCAAAAAACTTCATTTTTCTCGGTTATGTTTGCTGACCAGAGAAGTGAAAAATCTTACTGTTTTACTTAGTTTTAAATTCTAAACAATAAAATGAATCAGATAATAAATTCTAACATGTACCTTAGGTGAACTTGGAGGAATACTTCACCTCCAAATCCCAAGGATTTATTTCTTCACATGCCTGAATAACTCCGTCCTATAAAAACAACCTTGGTTCACATTTTTGCTTCTAGGCCTAGTAGATTTTATCCCCACTCTCTGCCTTTTCCCTGCAAAATAACTATGTTTTCCCCTCTCTACTTCCTACTGAAAAGCAGCAGGGACAGGACTTCAACTGCCTGAACAAATTGCCTTTACAGTTGTTAAACTCCAAAATTGTACATACCTACATGTATACCAACATAACCTATCTCCCTATGGCTGACCTACGTTGCAAATTCAATTTTACAGTGGTAGTTTTATTCAACTCTTTATTTTGTGGGAGGAAATGAATAGTCTCATAGGTGCTTCAAACCAGCAGTCAGGGTTTCTCTGTCTCACTGAAGAGAACTGGTGTACCTGAAACAAATACGTATCCACTCTACAGTGACAGTCACTGTATAGACATAAATGGGAGTAGCTTCCTTAGCATGTCTTTTCCCATACAGGATAAGAAGAAAAGCTTGAGCAGATGCCTGCTGCAGAGACAGGAGAAAGACGTCGCACTGGCGCTGGACTGGCCTTACTGCCGAGAAGGATGGCAGAAGACCATGAGGCCTTCCCTCATGGAATAAGCATAATATAACTGAGGAAATGTTTGATGCCTGTTGGACAAAAGAATTTGGAAGAAGAGAATACTCGCAGGTTAACGTTGACCAAACTGACTTTATCTTTCAATAATAATGAGTACTGTTCTGCTATATATCTCAGAGGAGATTATCACAAGAAATTAATTTTGCCTTCTTGTAGAAAGAGAATTTTGGGTCTTTTTTCTATCATTCACCTGAAGCTGAGACTATGGCAAACCCCATGCCACCATTCATATCCACCCACTCCCTAGAACTGAGAAGCACCCTCCTTGTTCTCTCTGTGTCAATATAAAGTAAAGTACTGGAATCAAGATGACCAGCACAAACAATGATTGAAAACTCATCCAAAAATAGCCAATATTTTAACAATCTCCAGATAATTTGATTCACAGATCCCTAATTCTCCAACTGAATGAAAAAATGCTATAATGTCAAGTTGCCAGTCATCAAGAAGAACGAATTTTAGTATATTCAATGTTTTCCTTATATTCCCAGCTTCTGATATCAATGGATTACATGGCTATTTCAGTTTCATACAAAGGAGCAAGCTTGCAGCCCACACAGATCGATAGGTCTCAAAAAACACCACCAAGAAGATTCTAATGCTTCAAAAAACAAAGCAAATACAAAGAATCCTCCTTTCATTCTTTAAATCTCAACATTTCAAATGTTTGAAGCCTGGCCTAAGATTTCTCAGTAGTCAGACTGCTGCAGTTTGACAAGTACATTTCCTCCAAAAGCATCTGCAAGAAGATATGATCGCCATGAGAGAACCAATGACTTTTCATGGTAGAAATAATGTTGGTGTCACAGAAGCAACATTTCTCACCTCAAAGACAAAAACGTGGGAGGAAAGGTTTACCTAGCACACACTCTGGGAAGTTTTCCAAAATCTCTGTTTAAGAAGTGTTTAGTCTGACACAGTTCCCTTCAAAGCCCTACAGAGATGCTACAAATATCCACATGAGGATAACGCATGAATGAAAAAGACCTACCAAAGTCTCCTTTCCAAATTATGGTTCATATCACTTTGTTTCAACACATGATCTGCACTGCAACCACTGAAACTCCAATACAGGGCATTGCACTACTGTCTGTCTCAGCACATTCTTATTGGATGACATTTTATATGAACATGTGTGAAATCCGTACCAGAAGACTCATCTGTCACACATCTCTCTTGTATACCAAGGATTGGTCTGCATTTGCTTCTTATGGCTTTTTTTTTTCTTTTTTTTTTTTTTAACACTGCTGATGACAGGACATTAGATGAGAAGGATATTTGGTCTGATTTAATATGGCAATTGCTTGCTCAGCTATTTTATTAATTGATACCATTAGGAATAACTGTAAGCAGTAACTGAAAAGAGTTTGTTGCCTAATATCTGACAAAGGAGTTACAGTCCTTTTGCTGCTTCATCAGGTCTTTTCCAGCTGTTCTCCAGATAAAATTCTTTTTTAACGACTCCTGACTCCAGTTGTTCTCTGGATCCAACTCCTCCATAGCATGTCCACCTCAGCCTAAGAGCAATCAGGATCAAACCTCCTCTGCTGCACTCCATGTTTCTCTGCAATTTCCTTCTGAATCAAATCCTTCTACTGCAATTCCTGGCTCAACCTAGCAGTTCTCAGGATCAATCTGGCCATTCCATTCAATACATAAACCAAACTTCCCATGCTTTTGCAGAACCCCTTTCAGACCTCCACATAAATCAGGTACACCTTGTACAATTTCTTGTTTTGACATACTAACTTCCCATTATTATAAATTTAGATCAGAGCATTTCAATCCAGTCAGCCTGCTCCTGCATTATAGAAGCAAATGACACGAGTGGAAGAGGTGATTCCACCAACAGTGCAAATCTTGAATTTATTTTCCGTCTCTTTTCAGTCACAGCTTTTTGAGGGTAAGCTGTACTATCTCACGATGTCTGTTCGCACACACGCACCTCTGTTGTACACAGGACATCCTGACATCATTGTACCTCAGGTAGTCACAACGGTGATAAATGGTACCTTTTCATTGTTTATCTCTATGTATTCTGCTTATTTTGTAAAAGATGATGATTTGACTCATTTTTCTTTTCAATAAAATGCAATTCCAATGAAATACACTTTCTACTTTACTATTTCTTAAATAAAATGAAATGTAAATATACACAAATTAAAAATGTATGTGCAATCAGCTAAACGCAAATGATCTTTATCAAATCTTCATCTCTTTCAAAATGTTTAAAAGGCAATTTTGTATATATAGCCAACAGACTATAAGAGAAAGACATGACAACAATCTGCCAGTTACCCAGTATGACAACTATGTTTCTCACTCAGACAAACCAGACTCTCTGAAGAGTAAAGTATATCACAGATTCTCTCAGTTTTCATTACTGCACTATCTCATTTTCTCCAGGGAAATTATCTTCGAACAACATATCACTCTGCCCTTGGAACCATCAAACTGACATTTGACAAAACTGTGGAAGGCTAGTAAGTTAAATTTAAAACTCTGTTAAACCTTCCCTTGCACATCTCATTGAGCTTTTGCCTCCCATGGAAGCAATTAGAAAGGCCAACATCAGAGGCTGGTGGGAAATTTTCTAGCACTGATCAGTATATTACACGTGTAGGAAAAAATATCCATCTCCTGTTTATCTACAGGCAGCAGAGGTTGGGGAGTATCTAATTTGCTGTAAGCTAAATGAAAACAATGTTATAGAACTCTTTCTTGTGCTTAGAACTTGTTTTATTATGTAGGTAGAAACACACACACACACACATATATATAAAAATACATATATTTACATAATAATGTATTTTATTTTCTTGTTTGTCATCAGTATCAATAGCACATCAGGTTATGAAACATTTTTCTAATCATTCTAAAAAGTCTGTATAAAAAAGATGAATAAAATGGCAACAGAGAATATATATATTAGCAGAAATTAAATATTTAATAGATCTGTTTCTTAAATTAAGTTCTGACTTTAATGATGATTCAAGCTGTGAAACCTTAACACTTCACTGAAATCCTACAATAAACTCCAATCATACGCTACGACTTATCTAAGACTCCAGGGATGAAAGTTGGCAGGGTTATGAGGACAGTTTGCTTCAATAAGGTCAGCTGTTTTTTTAGGTTAATAAAACATAACAGAAATTGCACCTCCAACTGCTGAACAAATGTTTCTGCATACCAATCATTGAATTCCAGTGAAACCAACCATAATGACAACCGCATAACATAATACTTTTCTTTAAGCTCTCCCTGGCTAGTGAGATTTTCAATAAATGTTGAATATGTTCTGATAGAAATGCCACAGTGATCATTCAGATACTAACTTCATAAAAGTCTTTTCCAAAGCAAATGCCTCTAATTAATTAGTGGCAGAAAGAAAGGCTGAAAATAACCTGTTTCAGTATTTGTACAACTCAGGTGTAATAACTACCCATTCAAGTACTTTAAAATTTGCCTGTAGGAGATATACAATAAAAAGAAAGTCAATCAGTGTTCATGCAGTTCATTACAGCAAAACAGTAAGATTCAAACTGCAGAAACAGAGTTTGCCATCTGGAAAGTAACTGGTGATCGTGATAACGCAGGAAAGAAATATCTTGTCTCATCAATGTTTTAATAATGAACCATCTTTTGCCAGACGGTTTCAAGGCATCTGCATTCGAATGCTCTCTGGAAAGCAAATGAGAATTCAGTTTCGAGACTAAGATACAAAAACTCTCCCAAATTGGAGAGCTCTGCTTCTATGTGGAGAGAGACTAATGCTGTACAAAAAGTATGCATTACCATAAAAGGTCTGAAAACTTCAGATCTGAACATGTCGTAAGGGCAGACTGGAGATTTGCCATAATTCTAGCCAAATGTGCCACATGACACCTGATACCAGGAACCATATCTGCAAACGCAAAGCTTTGACACCTGAAACTATCTGCCTGGAAAGTCTTTGCAATTTACTCCCTCCTTTTTACTCCAATTCAATTGGTCTGTGAAAACGTAAACACATTCTACACTGATAGTGACTGAAAGCCTATTCCAAAGACTGCTCCTGCCTAAAATAAAGCTGCTCCAGCACAGGAAACAAAACTTTGCATAAGTTTGAATCACCTAATTCAGAAAAATGAAAAATAAGGAATGAGTGTTAGAGTATGGAACTAGCCTAAACACCTGTCACTAGGAAGGAGTGGAGAAAGGAAGAAACAGATCAGCCTGTAATAATCCAAATCATATAAAGTCTTCAGTTTCTAAGATAATAGGTAGACTTTCTGACTTTCTAAGACTTCATTATAGACACATTATAGTCACTCATAAGCATGAGAAAAAGAAAAAATACCAACTACATACATTAAGAGAAAAAAATGCTGACTGGATCATTTTTTACTTTGAACACACACCACAAGATAACATATTAATGTGTAAGAATACTTGATAAGTAATGTCATAAGATTATAGTCATATAATTGAAAATCTACCTGACTTTATAGGGAATTGCTTTCAAAGTTCTTCCAAATGAACTCTAATAACTCTACAACAAGGAAAAAATTATCACATTTGCCTAAGAATTTCTATAGAAAAACCCACAGTACAACCTGTATGTACTCAGCTATCTTGAAAAGGCATCTGAAGAAATGGAGTAAATCTTACTTCTGGAGAGCTACATTTTAGCCACATCATGTTTTGATATTGTCAAAACACTTGACCATTATCATTTATTGAGGTAAATAATTTCTGGACCTATGCTAAGTAAAACAAGATAGAAAAAAAAGAAAAGCCTTCCTTCCATCCTGCAGATTGCAGCTAAGACAACGTACAAGAATTACGTTCAGGCTCTCAGAGTCACTGTTTGATACAGGTACAGGCAGTGAAAGAATGTCTTATTCCTATTGTTCATTGCTCTTCTTTTGCTCTTATGCTTTGTTTATATGTTATTTTAAGTTTGAAATAGTTAAAAAAAATTTTAACCTTTACATCACAATGTACCTGCCTACTCACCACAGGTACTGCAGTGATCTAACACTACACCTTTTCACTTTTTTCAACAAGCTGTTAATCCATGCTTCTTAAATTATAGATATACAGAATAAAAGTTGTCTATAAAGTCAGTCTCGTAAACTTTCTCCATCCTCACCCTTTCCTTCACAATGGTAAAATAAATAAAATATTCAGATCTTCCCACATAGGTCACTGGGATGCACATCCACAAATGCAATTTTCCAAGGCTGTGGTTTCAGCAAAACCCAGTCTGAAACTTTTTCTACTGCTCAAAATCAAATTTGCATATCTCAATTGCCTCTTCTCTGTCCAGGTTCTTGGAACCATAGAATCCTCTACTAGAAAGCCAAATATACCTGCATTTTAATACAAAAAAAACCCACAGTAGATCTTCAGCTAATTTCTGAATAAACCAGATCTCAGGTCTCATGGTAGTTCTTGCAGCACTGTTCAATTTAGTAAGTAATATTTTGGGGCGCACTGTACTACACGAAGGGAAAAGTCATGAGAACTCTACAAGGCTTGGAAAAGAAAAAGAATCAGTAGGACAGGAGCTTTCCTAGGTTCATAATTTTTTCATCTATGGTCACAAGACTGACGTCTGAGAAAGACTCCGGCTACCCCAGGAGCGGAGAAAATTGGCATCTACATCTGTTCAGTCCATGAGAACATTACCCAATCCTTTAAACATGCTACCCAAAAACAACACATGAGAGTAAACGCTGGCACAACTAACCTAAAATGTGGAAGAAAGAAAAACTTACATCTGACCAGAACACACGGTATACAAACACTGCACAGAAAATATACACATACCCATACACCTCCCTTGCAGTTACGTACTGGTCCAGAATCTGGCCAGTACAAACAGCTGGAAGTTTCTGAACCAGAAGCTGAACCACTCCAACTTGTCCTATTATGTTTGCAATAATAGTAAAAGTGGTGGCAGTAAAAGTAAGACAAAATCTCTGAGTGTAAGTATAAATCTCTTCATATATTATTGTTATTGTCCAATTCATGACTTATTTGGTTGGGTTGCCTACCCATAAGCTTTTCTGAAAGATGAATTCCTAAGCAAAGATAATAAAAATAAAACTGAAAAAAGAAAAAAAATCTTCATACCAAACAACATATGAATTCAGTATGTTGTTAATGAGCATTGTTTTTTTTAAAAACTTTTGACAAAGCATTCATTTACTGAAATAAGTTTCTGATCCAGAAGTGGAATGACCAAGAACCTCATAATAGTATCTAACATTTAAAAAAAAAAAGCAAACACAAGTTATTAATATGGAATTCAGACAGGAAAAAAAGAAAAGAAAAGAAATATCAATGAAAACCTTGGTTGAGGAAGGAGCAATTAAGTAGGAGAGCAGAAAATACTGACCTGGAAGTCAAGCTGGTTGGAGTAGGGATGAAAGCAGCAGTTTGGAGAAAAACAGATAGGGAGGGAGACAGCAAAAGAGAATAAAGGGAGGAACACATTAGTTCTTTAAATATATAACAAGCAGATGTTATATCAGCAGTCTTTTTTCAAAAAAAGAAAAGGAAAGGGAAAGCAAAAAGTAAAATAAAATTCCTGTACAGTATTTCCTTGCTGAGCTCCAAACAAAACAGAAAATTTAAAGTAAAATGGCACCTTGTCATTTGTGGACTTTGCAAAACCATCCATACTTATAATCATCCTAATATACACATATACCAGAAGGAGCAAACAAATTTGGTGGAGACGATTTGGTATTATTTGCTGCCACACAAATGTCTCATATGGCATGAAGTCTTTTTTTGAACCAACATGGGTTTGATGGCCCACATTCATCAAGTCTTCTAATGAAAGCCAAAACAGCTACACAAATTGGCAGCTTGTTCAGAGACGTCAGGTTGAAGTTCACAAAGCACTGCACCTAACAATGATCAAAGACACAGATTTTCCCCCCCAGGAAATACAGTCCCTTCTCAAGCTGACAGCAATTTTTTTTTCAGTCCCAAGTATAAGGTTAATACTTCATCACTGAAAATATCTGGATGCTTGAAAACGTATTTATTCCAAAATATCTACACATGCCCTTTGAATTAACTACAACAAAATAAATTCCTGCCTTAAACCAAGCTAGGCTAATCTGTAGAGTGTCACTGGTGCACATTGTTTTCATTCATTTATGAAAGGTAAATTTAAAAAAAGACACAAAATACTTTTTTTTAAGCATCACTTTTCAAGATGCTGATTTTTTGTGCTTTCTTCAATGAATTGTCAGTGCTGTGTGGACTTGTTATTTTCATCACAATTCAAACACAAAGCAATTCAGAATAAAATTAATTGTAGTCTGAATGCCACAAAAGCTTAAAGGTACACCAAGAGAGTATCACACAAAACTTATCATTGAAGATGCAAAACGGGTAACTATACATGCTGAATAATTGCAAAAAACGATCTTGAACATGACACAGTCAATCAAAACCTGCAATCCTTAAACAAAGACATTCTCTGCTTCAAATAATCAGGATGCTCCCGACTACAGTGCAAAAAAGTGTGATCTGTGACACCTCATTTAAGAAAGAACTGGATGAATGGCTTTTTCATGACCTATCCATAAGCGAACTAATCACACAATGCAGAAACCACAATTCAGGTCACATATTAACTGGGTCCCATTTTTTATTCCTTTTTCTCTGTTCACCACTCAGTCATCTAGCCTAAGCAGCAATTATTTACTATACTATACACCACATTTTAAAAACAAACTTTTTGTCTCAGAGCTAAAACAATATTTTTAAAGAAACTTCCATATTTTTATAGGCTTTACTGAGAAGTTACACTAACTCAAGCAAATGACTGACCAGCTAACACGCCATTGGGAAAAACCAGATCCAAGCTCCTATAATCTATACTATTACATACCTTCTCATCTCTCCATCATCAAGCTCCAACATTTCACTCTTTACACAGCAACAATCTGATAGGATTACAATATTTATCAATTACCAGATAGCCATCTGTAGAGGAAGAAGGTAACCCATGCTAGTCCTCTTCTATGTCTCACTATCAGCCGTTTCCCAAACTCTTTCCACGTCCCTGCGGATGACTAAATTTAGAAGACCACCATGTCCTTCTCTTTTTAGGCTAAATTTATTAATGGATAATTTATACCCATTGAATTTTGGGCCAACACTGTTCTTTTACTTAAATCACTGTTCTTTCACTGCAGTGCTTACCCCTTCATATATTTATAGAGACCAAGCATCCCTACTGTGCCTTTTTTTTCCTAGAGAAACAAACCAAAGTTTTTTGGATTCCTCCTATGACATTAGCACACCATTCCCTTAGTTATACTACCAGCCCTTTCTGCACTTGTTTCCCATTTCAATTCAACTTTCTTGAAAATGACTGATGAGAAGTATACAGCAGGGTTCCACATGTGGTCTTACTGGCACCTTATAACATTAATACTTTCCTATGCCTATTGCAAACATTTATTCAGACATATCAGGACTACTCACACCTCATTATTTAGATGTCTGCCACATTATTTAGATGGCTCATAACGACACTACCATGACCAAATTCACCCAATCTCTTTCTTCTTAAGCTGTTTTCAAAGGATTATCCCTCATTTACAGCTGGCACTCTTGCTGGTCCTAAGCTCGCAAGCATGCATGTTGTACTACTGAGTTTTACTCAGTTTAATCATTCAAACTCCCCAGCATATTCCATAAATAATTATACTTTTCATTCTAATATCATAACAAAAACATTGAACAATATACTTCCATCCTAACAGTTCCGTTTCGGCTTCAGTTATCTCCACTTTGACTAGGTCCTTCACATTAAGATCTAAGTTGATCACTATCTTGCCCAGCTTCATTTTTGCTGTCCAAGAAAAATATACCATATTTCTTTCACCAAGAAAATCAAAGGTATTGAATTAAGTTTACGGAAAGTACATTATGCCAGGATACGTTTTTCATTTTATTTTACTCTATTCCCCTTATAAACAGACAAACAAAGAAAGATGCAATAAAAGTTACCAAACAGCACTAGTAGCAGAGAAAGAGTTGTTTCTCCTATGTAATGGTAATAAGTTATTAAATACAAAACATTATATACACAATAATTTACAAAACAGACTAACATGTTTGTATATATGAGAAACGGTATGAATCATGGATCTTAAGTGATGCAACTCAGAAATGTGACAGCTTCTAAGGCAAGAAAACCAAGTTAAAACCAAAAGAATTACAGTTCATATAAAATTTTCATTATTAATAATGTTCATCTGCCAAATAGCATACATTTATAAATTTAATTCCCCCTATCTTGAAGCAGATATCTCTACCTTTGAGTATTCAACACTATAATCCATGGTCAACTAAACTGTTTAAAAAGTAATTCATTTTACTGTTTTAATTGTTATTTGGATTTGTAAGTGATAAAATTATTACAAGCATTATAACTTCTTAGATGAACTGATTTAATAAGGACACATTATGCTGATGAATTTATATGTAAATATATTTAATATTGTGGATATACCATAGCTTGCAATGCTCCAGTTTATAACTCTCTCAGAAATTTATGGTGATAAATGCTGATAATTTATGTTGCACAACTGAAAAGCAATTATCTCACAATGATGTTGGCATAGGAATGCACATGGATCCCAGCAAGCTATTAACCAGCAAATATGTTTCAAAAGAACACTCACTTTCCTACAAAACCCCAGATAAGCCTTTGCATCTGAAGTTAGGAGAAATGTTGAAGATGTGTAGTTTCTGAGCAGGAAAAATAAAAAAGAAGGGCAAAAAGTAAGAAGAGAAAATAGCAACCTAGAGCACATTATATGAATTACGAAACAGCAGGATAAGAAGGAAAGAACATTTGCAA
Organism: Apteryx rowi; assembly: GCF_003343035.1. Taxonomy (NCBI): domain Eukaryota; kingdom Metazoa; phylum Chordata; class Aves; order Apterygiformes; family Apterygidae; genus Apteryx; species Apteryx rowi. The sequence goes on from NW_020450708.1 coordinate 751,942, forward strand.
ACATGCTTCTGTTAAAGTTGCAGACGTTTTCACAAAGCTTTATTCCCATAAAGTGGGTAAACTGAGCTTTGGCGCCACCTCTTACCTTCAATAATGAGCCAATCAAGTAGTCATTACAAGCAGAAAAAGAAGTAGCACTTCATAAAACGTACAGTACTTTACACTCCACCTAACCCCCTAGAAAGGGGAATTTCAACATCAAAGTTCCCTCTCTAAGGACGCCAACAGGTGGCACAGTTATATACAGATTTACATCTTTAAGTCAAAGTTTTTAGAAAATGAGGAAGCAGGAGGAAAAAGAACTTAAATTTTAGAGAAACCTGACGTGAGCCTGATTAGTAAGAAGGGTTAGACACCCTGTTTCCCCATTATACCTTTATATTGCTGGCCTTGCTGTACTATCACCCACTTTGCACCTGTGCTCACATAGGGTGGAAAGTAGCTTTAAGATTCTGTTACCAAGAAAAGGCAGAAATAATTTAACTCCCAATGATGAAATCAATAATAGATGACTTTTAAGTTAATCCTTTCATTTTACAATAGTTAGTATATAAACTGTATATATAGGAATTTTGAATTAATCTTGGAAGTTGTACGTAACTTACATCAAGTAAGAAACTGCTTTAAAGTTAATAGAATTTGCTAACAAATCTTAGAGCAGGATGAGTGCCAAAAATTGCAATGTACTACTGTCCTTGGCTGGCCATACCACAGACATTTTATTGTAAGCATTACAGAAGCATGTAAAGGTTCATAGCAAAGCTTATGTACTTGATCACATTCAGAGTATAGCATACCCTGTTCAAAAAGTCTATGCATACTCAGTAGTACCAAATTATTTTCCAAACAGTTAGTTCACGATTGACACCCTCATGAACAATAAGGGAGTGGAAACCAGTGACCCAAAATTTCACCGAGTACCTCAAATTTGCCAACAAATTAACACAAAAATAGAAAATTCGTTCCATTACAGAATCCATTCTCAGATGATGAGAAGTTGTATGCTGACAAGGTCATAGCAAAATCTCTGCCTCTCTTGGCCCATTTGTTTCTTTGAAATCAATGGATAATTTTTGCTTTAATTCTAATAAATGCACTGATCTATATAGTTTCTTTAGCTCTTTTTTATATAAAATACTTCACTTGAATTATCATTTACTACAAATTTTAGACCACAAGTTTCACTACCTTATTATGGTCATCTTTTAAATTTAATTGACATTTTAATATTAAACCATTCAATGCATCAAGTGATTTCTATGTAATAAATCTCTTAAGATTATCCCCTTGCACTAAAGTTTAGCATGCCTACTCTTGCTTCTACTACCACACAATAGTTCAGTGAGTTTTAGAGCCCAATGAGGGTATCAGCTACTGTTTCTGTAAAAAATATGCCATGAGTTTCCACCAGCTTGCTCACACCTGGAGTCACTGTACAAACTTAGGTCTGTAACTGCCCCTACAATACCCGCACTGATGGAATAGCCAGCACTTTCATGACCACACAGATTCACTAATCCTGTTATCTTTTTCCAGTATCCTACTTTAGGATCTTGGAGTTTATGCAGACATCACATTCATGGTGTACAAAGTGACCACAGTTTACTAATACCTTCCTCCAATATCTCCCTTACATATTAAAACCCACACAAACAACACAGCGTTCTAAACCCTTCCTGATGCAGTAAGAGCATGAACTGCTAACAAACTTGTCCTCAAGTAAACACTCAACTGTATTTTCAGCACAAATCTTGATTTTTCCATTTAAATTTGAGGTCTCAGTCCTCAAGATATCAATCTGCAGATTGATAGATATATACTGTTCATTATTATTAAAACAAACCTTTGCCATATGTCTGCAGAGAAAGCAACAGATAACTGTGAAGGCTGGTAAGTGCTCATCACTAAAAGATGCTCCATGCAGCTTCCTTTTAATGCTGGCTGTTTCCCTCCCCGCAAGGTAACCAACATTTCCCACAGATGATCTCCCTGTTTCCTGGAAATTCTCCTTAATGGGACAGAGCAATGCTGTGTCTTGACTGGAACTATAGCAATAATCACAATGATGAGATCCTTAAATCTCACTGTTGGCACTATGAAGCACTCATCTTTCAACTTGATCACTAGAAAACCATTTTATAAAATAATTGAAAATAAAAGTCCTTCTTTCATTAATTTCATTTAAATTCCTTCTTTTGTGGCTAAGGATAGGATGGGAAAGAAGAAATCAAATACCCAGAAATTTCTTATCAATCAAATAAATTGCAGAATAATGTATGGGAGAAGCTTCAGAGCATTATTTAATTTCAAAGAGAGTGAAACAAATGGATCCCCAAAGCCTGCTATCTCCATTAAGGAGAGTCTGTACAACCTCCTCGGAAATAAGACAAAAGCAACCTGGTCAACATCAGAAAATACTCATCAGATGGGGGCAAAGACTGCAGAACCTCTGAGAAATACTCAGAGCTAGCAGCATGAGACTGCTTAGAAATACTTACCAGTACCTTCCAGGACCTCTGAGAACTAGTGATGCTGTTCCTGCTGAAGATACGTGCGTGGGGACAGTTTTGATTTACCAGCTACTAAATCAGAATCAGTAGAAAGACAAAGTTGTTCCCCTAATACTGCTTTTCCAGCAGGGTTGTGCTCACTGTATATTGCACATGGCTTTTCCTGTGTATGTTCCTTTTACGGAAAAAAAGTGGAAACCCTCAACTGTTCCAAAGTCAACAGACAGGAGATGTGATTCTCAGGTACCAAATTTTTTCATTTCTGATAGTTTTACGAGACATCACAAATATTCTGTTAAAAAACATATTCTACTCTTAACTTCTATGCTCTGCGATGAAGATCACATAAATAAAAATGCCACTCAACATAAGACAAATAATACAAGAATTACCTTTCTAACTCAGCAATTTTCTTATCTTTGTCATTCTTCTCATTCTCTACTTCCTTGAGTATTTCTAGAAGTCTGTCAACCTCAGCCTGAGCTTTGCCACATTCTTCTCTATAGTATGAAGCCTCTTTGTCAAGTTGTTTCATTCTGTCTGCAAATTCTGGATTCATCCGTGCTTCCTCTTCAGCTTCGTGAGCCTTCAGAATCAATATTTTAAAAAAGAATAAGGAGAACAATACCTTACATAGCTTTAAGAGCTTTACTTCTTCAGTCTCAGAGTTCAGATTTTCAATAAAAAGGATTATGGGTATTTCTGTCAGATGACAAATTTTTCTATAGAAGCACTAAAAAGAGTAATGGAAATATCCTTGCAGTCTTCCTAAAATTATTTTCAAGTGCTATCTTCTCAAACCTGCACCCTGGCAGTGGGAGAAATTATTAAATAAGATTTTTTACATATGAATTTTACCATATTTTTTAATTTTTCTGCAATTAAAAAATCACCTTTTAATTCATTTAATTCCTTTTGAGTTGTTAAACTAATTCAAACATGTAGACAATTTCTTAATAAAGCATATTCCCCCTCTTTCTCCATATATATATATATACATATATAAATTTATAAAGTAACCTGTATCACCAGATGTGTTTTAAATGCAGTTTGATACTAAGAATTTAAAAAGGAAGAAATTAGTTTTACGAAGCACTCTTTTTAAAAAACAAACCAATAAATTTTAAAAAATGCTTTCAGCAGACAGTTTACCCAATAATCCTTTTTTTCCTATTGTTAATACTTAGCCTGAAACACCAGAAGAACAAGCCCGTTGGTGAAAACAGCACAAACCTGGCAAACACATGCATGGATGGGTGGCAATTTCACAGACAAGAAAAAACGCAATGGCTACAACAACAACAGTGCAGATCCCAATCTTACTCCCATCAAACCTAATAGCAAAACCCCAATTAACTTCAATGAGAGCATGATCAGGCATCAAGTGCTTTAAACTGTTGGCTGGAATAACCACAGACAGATAGACACAACAACGCACTGCAAGGCTTAGCCTACCCCTTGCTTCCCATTATTCCTAATTGGCATCTTGAAAGAGCAGGCAAGGAAAAAACAAGTAGTTTAACGCAGTGCACATTAAACATAGAAAATTCAGATTTTTTTTTTTTTTTTTTAATGTACAGGAACTCTACAGAAATTCAGGATATTTAGAACTGAAGATTCTCCACCTATCTTATTGGACAGACAAGGTGTGGACTTATTTACCTTAATTTCAGGGAATAGACAAGGCAAGCAAGCAATGAAAGAAATGTAGGTCAAAATGAAACATGCATGTTTTGGAAAGAATTAATATAAACTATTCTAAGGTTATAAGGTTCACGTTCTTTGCAATGATCAACATTTTCAGTATAAATAAAGAAGTCTAGGTTTAGTATAAGTAAAACAATTAAAAATTTGAAATTACTGAGGGAGAAACTTAGGGTTTTTGCATGTAACATATCATTTAAGCATGAGGATAATAAGAAAAAGATAGTAGCTTTGAAGTTTTGTTTTTCCCCACCGTAAAACTTCTATTCATAAGAAATAAACCAAGGGAATGACATGAGAAACGTACTAAATTGGTTGGCCTTGCTCTTCAAATTCTCTGTTTTAGGTTATAACACAGCTATACAGATACAGGAGTTTCCTAACACAGACTGCTTGTTTCAAGGTAACATCCAGAGTCTATTGACTTTACTGTTTGGCTGAGATGTGAGCAATGGATTTTATCATCATATATATTCCTGCTTAAAAAATAAACTTTCATTTATTTTATGTTGGATATTAGCCATGTCAAGATATTTACTTCCAGCTAGCTTTGTAGTTTTTAAAGTAAATACATATTCAGACTCTGGGACAATTCTGCAGGAGCCAGTGTACCATTTTCAAGCTGTAGATCACTTCCATTTTCCACCAGTCCCATTAAGAAATTAGACAGTGTTGTACCTCCCCAAAATGGGCAGTAAGTGTTCCTTCCCAAAGAATAAACAAGTGAAGGAGAAAAATAATTCCGTATGTTGGTAAAGTCACTCTAGGAAAAACAAAACACACAAACAAACAGAGAACTCCTGCCTTTTACATACCAAGAAACCTGTACAAAGAGCAGGCTGTTCAGATTTCTCCTCCTCTCCTAAGGGTATGGTAAAACTAGGATTTAATAGTTCCTCTCTAGAGACTATCACCCTTTCATATGCTTCCCTGCTACCTTCCCCTTCTGTTCCCTTCAGTATATAATTCTATTTGCTTATTTACTAGGCCTTGCTTCCATCATTTCATAAATATGCAAAACACCCATCTCTTGGGCCTCCAGCCAGCCTTTCCTTCACTTCAGCATACTGGAACAGTCAGCTTCAGCCCAGTCATTTTTTTTCCCCATACACTCTACCCTAGTTAAACCCAGAACAGGAAGCAATGTAGGAGAGAGAGAAAAGCCAGGAGTTTCTCGCTTTTCATTGGCCTTTCTATGATGAAAATACATAACTTGGCAAGAACATGATAGTGTCACCAATGCAAAGCCACCAAATGTTCAGCTGTCATACGGTATTCCCGTCACATAGCAGCCCTAAAATTTACTGAAGAAATTATGTATGCCAACATTAAATTGCAAAGTTATTTTCAATTCTTGTGCTTTTGGAGGTACTCATACCATTTAATATTAGTGGAATGCGTTTTTGGAAAATTCCCTAGCACAAACGTAGCCAGTGCATATCCCTATTATTCTCAACATGAAGCGGAATCTCCAAGATAGGATTAAATCCAAGGTGATTAAGTGCCCAGCCTACACAGAGTTTTGAGGTGGAGTACAGTGATCCAAAATGTCATATACACATCAATATAAGCATTCAGTAAAAAGGCAAGAACATTATTCTAATCTTAAAAAAAAAAAAAAAA